>NW_019211455.1:49222391-49433872 GCF_002443255.2 Varroa destructor | reverse complement strand
ATATATATAAGGTGCTACACCTAAATCAGGGCTTTTTCGTTTACCTTTTTCCCAAGATATTATCTGATTAAAAACTGATATTTCAACGAAATGTTTGACGTTACCATTGATTGCAATTGGAGTTTCCATTGAGGATATAAAACACCCATTAGTCATTTTCAAAAGATTCCTTCTTTAACTCTCAACTCTTTTAACGTCGTGCTATTCACAGGTATAAACTAACTAAGGTATCGCTCAAATGAGGTACATGCAAAAAAATTAAATTATAGGCATATGGCAGAAACGCCTGGCTTAAAAAGTGCAAAAAGTCTCAAAAAGCCTGACTATCAGAGCTTGTCTAAACGATTAAACTGATAATTGAATCGTCTCCCATAGAGAACTGTTGTTAATGCCTGTACCGAAAAAGTATGTCTCTCGCGCGATTTAAAGTTTTTATATTTGAATCTGAAAGTGATCGAGGGTTTTTTGGCTTTCCTGTAGGAAATTTTTCTCAGATTTTATAAAAAAAAAAAAAAAAAAGCAGTAATGTCGATAACCGATTTTGAGCAAAAAAATAAGTTTTTGACTTTGGTAAGGGTTCATATCGCGCAAAGAAATTCGACAGTAGCTCGTCTTTATTTACATTACAAAAATGTCTGTTCTTCACAGCAACGAATTGCCTGTTTTATTCCAACAAAAAAACACACGAAAAAGAGCCCACCAAAATTTGTCCTAACCTATATAATATATACAACCAGTTAATTTGAAATGCAAGGAAAGAAGAAAAGTTTCAACTTTTCAGAAATATAGTTAGTTGACCTTCGATAGGATTTGGATCGTGAGTTTATCACCAGGCTGCTATAAAAACCGATGTACGGGAGTCTATTGGGTCTCGAAGAAAAATTTTGATCTCATATTAAGAAATTGAAATATTTTAATTTGAAGAAGAAATGCCAATCTGGCCTTTGACGAGTACCGCGGGTGACTTAATTTGGAATGATGTCCTGCCGATTCATTCACTAATATATAAAATGTCAGTTCTCAGCGCTATTCCATGCAATAATAGGTCATTGCTATAACGTGAAAGGATTTGTCCAGTTTATTGACTTGACCAAAGCAGGCCAGTACAATATTTTTACATACACCAAATCTGAGCACTAACACTCGTAAATTCTGACATGGGTCGGTTTTTGCCACAGCTGCGAACAATTTCATATTGAATGTGACGTAGTTTTAAATTATTCTTCAATTTTTTAAAAGCCTCATGCTCCTAGTAGTAGGTCGCTCATCAAATACGACAACAATACCATAGAAGAAAATGCCATTATATATAATAGAATATAAGGTCGGATTTTTATACTGACCGACCTAATATGTATATGTATATACAATCTGAGACGATCGGATTCGTCTTTCCGATTCTCTGTATGATCTCCTTCTGTTTCGTCAGATAAACGTTACGTACAAATAGTAGTTATAATATGACAGATTTCAGGGTAAAAAGTAATAGAATGTTTGATAAGCCAGGCAAGTTGCACAATCCCACTATAATAGTCGGGTAGGTACACGAGTTCAGTTTTCAGTCTTCGCCCAGTCAAGAGTCGATCCAAAGTAGATGTTGCGTTGCCATTAGAAAACGTTCACCGCCAGCCGCCGTTGATAAATTTGCATACAGTTTAAGAAATAGGTAAAGCTTGGAAGAACATCGTATCAGCTCGTCGTATGTGGCAACTTAGTGTTCCTTGATCGTTGCGATATTTTCGAATGCCGCGCGTCATCCCGATAGCTCGAAGCACATCAGATCAGCACACCTGATGGATGTACTTACCTCATAAACTGTGTCCACAGTGAAATACTGACTGCAGAACCCGAGTTTCTCAACAACCATAAGTTTCTCATATACGTTTGGTAACATTTTTACTTTTTTTTTAGTCGCCCATTTTGAAAGGGTTGTCTACTGCGGCTTTTAATAAACGTATCGATGAATTTTTTGCCCAATAGACCCTGCTGACGCTCAGCACCGACCGAAAGCATATTTGTGAAATAGGCATTATTGATTTGGCAGTACTCGTTGCGTAGCCCCCACTCGACCGCTGCGCCATGAGTTCGGCGCAGTAAATTTTGGTGACACTGCACCAAGTACTTGGTCTGCCGATTTCTGAAGCCAGCTAGTCATCTGGGCGCTGTCTCTATATACAATCTTCTTGCTCCTTGCGTTGCTCTCTCCTTCTCGTTGCCCCTTGCGTTTTTTTCCCGTCTGGCGCTGCACGTCGTGATCGTCGGACGTCAGCTTTTCTTTGTCCGCCTAGCAGCTGCTGACGTCGCTTTCATCGGCCGCCTTTCGTTGCTTGGCCGTAGCCTGCAGGGGCTGCTTCTGCTTGTTCATTGTGACTGCCTCCCTGGATGGCCGGCTTCTTGACTTCCTGACCGGACGATATGGCCTCTTTGTAGCAGTAGAAGCACTGGTAGGGACATCCAACGATAAAATCCCATGTAGAAGAAGGCAGACACTACATCGAGATGGCGGCCATGAGACGATCAAGGCTGACTTTTGCCTTCGGGTGGGGCAGCCCTTATATATATATGCATTGCTATGTGTGAAGGGCTGACCGAATGATGGTCTTCTTGTTCCCTGGCTGGAGGCATCTGATTCGTATTGCCCTCGGCTTTCCTTTATACAAAGCAGGGTGTATCTTTGCTTGAAGCAGATGAACGACATCTGACCCTCACCATCGTAACTCTCTGTTTTTGTCGTCGACTCCTACGAGACCAAAGGAGGGCGAGAAGGCGAAAAAAGTTCAGGGAGAAGAAAACGGAGAACACAATAAGGATAGTCGCTTTCCTATTCCAGCTATCTAGGCAGTGTAGTTAGCTAAGAAGCTTAAGGTTGAGAAGCTGGTACTGCATGAGTAGTACGCATGGTCTAGCATTGTATCTATGCTGGATACATATGCGTTCTGTACCTATTGTGTCTGCCCAACCATTCACAAAATCCACGATTCAACTCAGCGTCGTTACTTGTTGCTGCTACGATCGCCTTAGTTGTTGTTATATATACTAGTAATCGGAAAATATTATATTTAATTCTATTGTTACCCTTTATGCGCTTTTGTGCGTAATTCTTCTTACCATAGCTCTATTATTGATTAAAACAAAATAATTACAACTCATTTGTTAGTTATGGTTATAGCCTTGCTTTTTATAAAGGTGCAGCAGCTGTCCCAGACAAACCTATAGTTGTTCAGCCCTTGCGAACATACCAGTGATACTGCTGTTCGTTACGAAGAAGAACTAAATCGGTACGTATTCTATCTCAAAAAGGCGCGAATAAATAAATTTAGCGGCGATAATTTGCATCAATGATGGGAATATCAAGTTGTTTATAAACCAAATAACCTTTACGAAAGATAACGGAAGATCTGTTTACGCAGTTTAACCCCCACGCCTTTTAAGTATTTGTTTGGCTGCGCTCAAGACGCATATTGCGTTCACTCTGAGCATCAGTCCTCCTCCAAATTCCGAGTTAATGCAAACAGCAGTCTGATTTGTTGCTTATTCATTTGTCTCAAGAGGCAGCAACAGAGGCTAGAAGGAACAGACCCCCGATATGCGCTACTAACGTAAACAAACGATAGTTATTGCCATTTGCAAAGCTATTCTGACGCTTGTTCAGTCTGATCAGTGTTACTGTATATAACGGTATAATATCAATATATAGATAATTTTAAATTTCTTTCATAGTATCCATTATTTTAATTCACAATGCTATAATTATGTAATTTGAATGGTACTTACCTTCAGTATCTTACCCCAACGTGTTTTTTTCTTCATTTAATTGTTGTATACTACTGGAGGTTTCTATTTGGTCGAGCGTCTATTTGCTCAAAATGGATGTTTGACGTGCGCTAAAAGGCTTCCTATCCCTACATATAGCTGTGCAAGGTTTCATTTAGCAGGAGTTTAGCTAACGCACCGAATCAAGCTCTCTCCGTTTCTGTGATCCTTTATCTTTCTCGTTACCTATCGACCTCGACCGTAGGGTTACATTAGGACACCTCCTCCTTCTGCGAAAGTTTCAGCGCTTTCATCATCGTCATCTTCGGTACCGACTGGCATTGTCGATGCTGTAGTCACGAGACCACTGGCTTTCTGTTACTCCCCTATTGTAATCGCCGGATGCAAAAAGTAGCCCAGTCATTCTTGACCTTTCTGCCAACTGCTTTCGAGATGATAGCGTCCTATTCTTCGGTGCCTGTGCTCTTCTATCATCTTTTATATATCAGGCAACCTACACGTCTTGCAGGTCTTAGTGTACACCTGTCTTTTCTCCAGTTACGTTATTTCCTTCTAACCTGGAGGTATACACAGACGATCTGCATATAATTTGTAGGTATAAATAATATGCCTATATGATGTTATTACAACACCGAGTGTTCTTTCTATTTCTTGCTGCTCATAGCGTCGCGCAGAAAACAACAAAATAAACAAACTAAACCAAGGTTCCAGCAAACACAGAAGTTACAATGTCGCGGCAATCGGTACTGCACTTTTTCTAGCTTCGAGTAATATATTGACTGATCTGGTAATTCGCAACATTCTATCTAGGTGGCAACTAGTATGACCTGCCACCGTAGTGATTCCGCTGCCATTACTCCTCTTATTGCGTCACTCATTCATCAGCTATCCCATCAGTCCGCAAGTCGGTATGGTATATCCATCCAACCACTCACATCCATATAGAGATAATGATGACAACGCTGCAATGCTTCTTTTTTTATTCCGGCACATTGTCCGAAAGCTTTCCCTTGTCCCTATTTCTTTCTCGCAAAGCTTTGGCTAATATAAGTATTTCATATGCAACAGTTTCATTATGTATCACGTCAATAGGAATGGCAACGAGGGCCTCAACTAACTATCGGGCAGCTTTGCTATGCGATAGTGACGTGTCTGTGCTGTGACCAGCTTTTATCAACTACAGAATAACGAAAAAACCAATAACAATCGAGATGCGACTTTTCATGTCGAGATAAACTTTATAGCGGACAGGATTAGTGGATTAGATCTGCTATAAGTCTAACACATAGCGGGATTACAAGCCCTCTGTATATTGAACAATACATACTTCAAAAAAACACATAACACCACATGACACAGTCTTGCTTGAATTATCTAGTTTAAAGAAAATGTATTGGGCGATGATTAATACCTATTGTAAATATTTGACTCAATTTCTAAGTATCTTGTATATGTACCCTGCACCAAAGAGGAAGCACACACTGTTTCAAGCGGCCATAAATTCCGCAGCTGTGCGCGTCCCGATTCTTAGCGTGCTAAATCTGTATATAATGTGCCAACGACGCGGAGCGAGCACAAGGGCCCTAATTAAGGTAGTAAGCTTATTTAATATGGCGTTAGCCGCAATTCTTGCATAGAAATACCCGTTTAGAGCTTATAGTTTCTTGTTTAGATATGAAGATGGGCGTCATCCTTGTGGACAAAGGTCTCGTTAGAGCGTGACTGCGATTTCTTGACAAATTGAAAATATATTGTAATGATAAATCTAATGAGAGCGGCGGAACTTCACATATTATAGTATCGGACTATTTCGGAAGTTCAGGGCAAATAGCTTTCTGTAAAGCTTCTATAGAGTGCGAACCGAGTACATGTGTACACCTAATTTAGTACACGCAATAGGTGGACACTACGCGTCGCAGATAGACAGAGAAGTGTGTGCTTGGCGTACGACAACGCAGAGGCGTGGCAACCGAAATTTTATCTAATTGGCATATTATGCAGAAGTGTTTACTTAATACGCGGCTGTAAAAAATTCTTCGTCACATTTTGAGAATGCTCAATCTAGAGTGCAAGCAAAAAATCGTAACCGGTTAGATTTAAGGCTTTTATTCCCTATTTTATGACACGATGCAGAAACGTAGCGTACTGCGTTTGGCTACCAAAGGACAATGCGTTACGCTGTCAACATAATTAGCCAATATAAGCACCGGGCCACGATGTATCCATAAACACTAATTAAGGATCCCGTCTTAATGTGGCAAAGGCGGCAACGACCGTCTAGCCTCCACCTTAAACTGACTACGATAACCGCGCTCCGATATAGTACTAGTGGAACAGTAAAAGCTCGTGGCTAGTACTACCACTAGACCTATCTCCCAAAGTACCGCATCTCGTCTTCGCGCGATCCCAGCGATCGTTTCCGTCGTCCACCTAAATGCTGTAGTCGATCTAATTGGATTTTCTTTTAGACGACTTCATTAAGCCGGCGAACGTCCTCGGCATTGCGGCATGAAATTTTGATATATACACCCGTCAGACTTGTTTACCCTTTATTGCTACTAACGACGAATTACAAGAGCGAAAGACAACAGGTCAAGCAAGCAGAAACTTTTCGCTTCAAGAAAGAGCTCCACAAGAAATGATCCCCCACTACATATAGAGAAAAATCTGTTTTTCGAACGAACAGATCGGTGAAAACATTAATAACGCAGATCGTCTGCTAATTCGACGTGACTCAGATGTAAAATATATGTAAACAATTCCTAGTATAAGACACGAAACCAGCAATGCTTATCACTGCAGTTATTTATTATGATAGGCATTTCGATTTATCCAAGAATAGTTATTGGCGAAACTAATTTTTGTGGGTTGGACAATGAAATGAGCCCAGATTTCAGTACCTTTCGATTGAACTTGAAATCAATTGCATTCTTGCTACGACCAGATAGTCGTAGAATTTCAAGTTTTAAATGATTTGTTAGATGACTTCACCGTGTTGCTATCTATGTTTTGTCCGGATATGCTCCGATATGTGCGCTATATACAGCACTGACGCCATTATCTTGAGTGGAATTAGGTAACGTTCTGGACTGGGTACTCACTCAAATCACTATGTCTCGTAAAAAATTACGAGCAAGATAAGTCCCGCTGTACAGTGGACTCCTAGCACAAAAAACCAAATATTTAAATACCATACTCATATTAACTATGCAGACTAGGTCAGGGGAGACAAAACTATTACGGGGAATAACAACGCTAAAAACCTTGCAATGCATGGGCAATAATATGTAAAACATTAGACACCTACACATATGTGTATATCTAAATTGTACGCATCAATTAAACATATACAATCTTTGACAGCGGTGAAGCTGTACGCCGACTGGGGCCCAGTTTGTTTGGATGCTATTCAGGGTTGGCTGAAATTTTCGCTGGGAAAGACAATACATTGCAGGAATTTTGTATCGCAAGGTATTTCTCTCTCTCTCTCTCTCTCTCTTTCAGGGCCAAAAGGGCTGCAATATTCGTAGCTTTAAGGCTCTCATGACGTTAGTCAGTAAGTGCCCAGCGTCGGACAAAATAACGATGCTGAGTAATGGGTACCTTCGACTGAAGACAATCGTGGATGCCTGCTTGGGTAACTTAGCTGATTCCGTGCGTAGTATATGGAAAATACCGTGTGAATACAATATGCTTAGGTTCGAGCCTAGGTTTTTTAAAGAGTGTTTCGCATAGTTTACTTGATCGCTTGCTCACCGAGCTACGCCGAGTTCTGATG
Source organism: Varroa destructor (assembly GCF_002443255.2). Lineage (NCBI taxonomy): Eukaryota > Metazoa > Arthropoda > Arachnida > Mesostigmata > Varroidae > Varroa > Varroa destructor. The sequence goes on along the minus strand of NW_019211455.1, from coordinate 49,426,320 downwards.
GCTTCTTTATTCTCTCTGACTGAACCATTTCTCTTGTCTATACTTTAATTTATACTGTAATAGGATGTAATGGGAGAGAACTTTTCACTGGAATTTCACAACGCAGCCTAAAAAAATGTTTGCCTTGAAAAAATGTTTGTGGAGAAATAGACAGAAAAACGCGCTTACAGAAATACGGGTACCTCTTGAACCATCATAACTGATTCCTTCGTATCACTTCAGCAACAATAATAACTCGCATTCGGAGCAAAATCCAACCTTCCACCTTGTTTGGATCATGGAAGGCTTTTCAGTTGGTCTAGTGCGTTTTGAACAAATATGCCACATAGTACGAGACAATCGTATGTGCATGGGGTGAACCCATGTGTGTGCGCTTTACCCGTTTAGTGTTAGCATCTTTTCACAGATGTCATTACGAACAACGCGGAGAGACGTAAGCGCCTGCAGCGACTCGTTTGTCGTGTTCGGCGCTGTGCTCCACGGACCAGTACTGGCTTGGTGCCGTGGTGGTCAAGCCATACTCAGAGAATGACAGCAGACCGTGTTTCTCCACTAGCCTCGGCAACAACAGCCCGACAATCCAGCCAGTTTTAGCATTAGTGCAGACCGTTGCTCCGGCAGTAGAAGAGACAGGAATTCGACAGCTACCGGGGCCTGCTGCTGAAGCTAATGCAATGGAAGATCGGACTGTTGTAGAACGGTCCGTTCTTCCACTCTACCCTATACAGGGTTTCGGCCAACTGACTGCCTCGCTGTTGGTCATTCACCTTCTCCAGTGACAGTCCGACCATGGTCGTAGGATCCTGTTCCAAGACATTCGAGTTGGTCAAAAGGACGACAGGCCTACCGGGTAAAGCGGGAAAATTCCCATGGGGGAGTTGGACAATCAGACAATCTGTGCGTGTGGGATGATGGGAAGAAGACCTTTAGCAATGCAAGAAGAGAGGCAGCCGCGGAGACGGCATCATGGTTGGTGTCTTTGTCCTTCTTTGAGACCAATTTATTGATCCGACCGCCACTATCAGCCGACGTCCATTTATGGGACGACAGTAGCAGATGTAGTAGCAGAAACTCTAAATGCCGGTTGAGTAGCATTATGAAGCGATATGTGATAGCGGAACCTGTCGCCTACAATACACAGAAGTGCGGGTAAGAACGCACAAGCTGTAATAGCAGCTTTTCTCTGTACCGCATCGCCAGAACTTGATTCTTATCTTCACTGCCACCGTCATCAAGCCTACAGCAACGATAACGACAAACTCCCGGACAAGGCCATGAACGCTTGAACCCGCTTAATCCAAACAGCAGTCTTGGTCACCGGCACCTGACAATACCGTGCTTATCTTACGCATATCCTGTCCGCCGATGTTCCACTAATGTGGATATCGTTGTCGCTGTATGAGCGTTCGGGATTTGTTGCGAGCGAACGAAAGAAGCCTTGTGTTGATGCCGAGCGATGGTCGAGCTTCCTTCACGATCGTGCATCAGTCTGCCGCTTCCGTATGGTTTTTTTTGGGCCGGTGCAAAGGGCCTCTTGCCATCACTTCTCTTTTTCGACACCGACGTTTGCTCGCAATTGTCCTTATTTTGTAAACGAGGGCAAACTTCTGCTCATCGTCGGAGCGGGCGAATCTCCTCCCGATTGACGAATGGCGGCAAAAGAGAATCTAGATGGACCAATTAGACCCAGAGACACCATTACCGTCAATACCGCCTGACAGACGCCAAACACAGGAAAAGTGCAGCGGAACATGGGGCACTGCGTGTCATATGTGGGGGTTCAGTGCACGATTGTATGGGCTCGTCGTTTATAGCTGCTTGTACTTTATGCTTCACCAAAGGCGATCTGGGGTTTGTGCCGTTTCACTACCGCAAACCAAGTTTTATCTTTCGCCATTCTCTGCCTCGCTTCTTGTCTCATCGTTCAGTTCTCAGCGGCAGTTCTCCTCCGACCTACGAAGTCTTTCATCGCAGTATCGTACGATGACCTTCAATGAGGCCTTCACTAGGATCACCGCTGACGCTGTTCGTAGGCACTGCCGCAACGGCTAGCGCCGCCGCCTTCATGGATTTTACGGCTACGGCAAGTGGAGCGAGGGAAAAGTCGGCAAGAGTGTCCTTGATAATGCTAGATGCTTCTGTTGATGCAAGAAGTAGTAGTAGCAATACTGAATGTGATAATTAACCCAAGGTCATCGTTGTCTCATTATCCCGCATAACCTGTTTCATTGCCGACCGTTTAGCCGCATAGAATGACTTTAAAGAGCAGGCGCATCATACACCTGTGTAACATTTATTCATCAGTAATGCGTGTATCCTTAATGCAGGTAGAAATTACTAGATTCCGATTCATAATAGGCGACTAGAGTTCTACGGGTAGAATTTATTCTCTAGCAAACAGACGACGAATTAAATACGGTATCGTAGTATTGTGGCCGTTCGTTTATGGCGTGTCCATTATAACTTTTCACAAAAGTAGAGCCGATAGCGATATCCAATTGTGTCTTCGTTGGATAGCGGCGATGTTACTAACACCGGTTCTGTGCCGCAGTCCGATATAAGTTAGTTCCATGCGCTTATTGCTATTTAAGACTTAGTAAGCACTGCGCCTTGCCACAGGATGACAGTACTAAAAATCATTGTTTTGAAGCTGTAACATACAACATGCGTAAGGTCTCAAACCTATGCTATTGTTCATGCGTAAATGCTGCCCTGTGTGTGTAAAATAAGAGAAATCAATGTGAGGGCTTTTTCCCCTAAGCCTTTTTTGCCGATACACCGCCAACTACTCCAAGTTCAATATGATTTGGTACCGCCGTCCGCTTCGCCCAGTTATCGTGGACAGACGAAACAGTGGCTAAATTTAATCTACCTTCAAATGACGGTCTTTTCGTCGCATTCCCAGTTAGTATAGAGAATTTTGATGGAGCGGTCGGGATTGGCCAAATTTCCACCAGCTAGTCGCAATAAGTTTTACAACCAGTTGATCCAATTTAGCCAGCATCCGTTAGCGGAGCTCACTATACAAAGAGAACGAAAAAACGTGGGGCTTAACGTAGAGGTAAACGTGGCAGATTGACTTACATAACATGTTCGCTGTGTACTTGAGTCAACGCTTTTAGCTGTTGTTGTTTCTTGTCGGCAGCAATGCTGTGATTGTAACTCAGTTTTTGTGCACGAGCGAACCAAGCATGGAGCTCAATGAGCTGCAAAATAAATGACACAACGTGAAAACTGAGGTGGCCAACAGACGGACGGATGAACAGGGAAGGAAAAGTAATTCAATAGATCGATAGATCGCTGTCGTTAAGAGACTTGAGAATATAATCCAGAGGTACAACGGACGGTCAGAGAGCGATGGTCTGTGATGGGGAAAAGTTTCGAGCAATTCAATTAACACAGCTCAAGCCAACAGGCTACTTCTGCTATCGACGTCATATTGAGCGAGGGAACCATTTGGTTGCACGACGTTGGTTACCTAAGCTTCAAGCAGCAACTTTAGGGGGCACCTCTGCTTGAATACCATCGTAGCGGCGTGTTAGCTTTTACTGCTACCACAATCAACGGCTATCGGTTTGCCGTAGTGTTATTCATTCTATAGCAACGTAGTACGATAAATAGACACTCCTCCCACGTAGTAGTGCTCGTGTACCGCCGGCAAATGCTTTGCATATGAACCTCCATCTATTTCGAAGGTTTTTGCTGACGTCGATGGCGAGAACAAGTCCTCGTGAAGAGTGGCGGCGAGGGATTCAGGAACTATTGACGGCCGCGAACTAAAGAGCTGCTCCGATGTCTCCTAGGTTACCTGTTCCCTACTAATGATCTAAAGATTGGGGACTGCCAGCTTAGCTTCTGCCTTGCATGAAAGCTTTTAATCCTCAATCACATTCTCTTTGCCCATAAAGCTATCGGAACCGGAACCATTAGGTTTCATATGCGAATGCACTACACAGATATGTATATAAGAAAAAAGACAGGTCAAAGAGAGGCTATATAAGTGAACGAAAGCCACGGCAGTCGAAATAATTCAAGTCAAAATCTACTAGGAATACTATCTAGGAATACTAACTAGGAATAGAAGCGACAAAATGATTAAAAAAGATCCACTTGACAAGTCTCAGCGTTCGGACTACGTTGTCAAGTGGCCTCTGTGAAGCAGTCAGGTTGACGTTCAGGTGAAGCGGTAAAAACACTTCGTTTACTGAATGAACTGTATTGTAAATTAACAGAGGATCGTTCAATTAGCTTTATTACGTATTTAACTTACTTCCTTAACTCCACAATTAAGACTGGATGAGTCCACTAAATAAATATGCCGAAGAAGTTTGCTAGGGAGATTGCTGCGATGAAACGACTCTGAGCCCCAAGGACATGTAAATGTCAAAAAATAGGTTAAGTACTATTCGATCAAATCTTGCTTACTATTACTATCATAAACAAAAAGATAGAAAATTCAATTAAGACGGGCCTTGGGCGTTTACCCGCTACAGTCACCCATATTGATATTCTATCTATCGTACTAGAGAGGTCAACATCCGCTCTTTGTCCCCTGGCCTTCTTCATCCCTTTACAAGCTTTAATGCGGGTATTTAAATATTCAGTCCACACACAACGTTTGCTTCACGTCACTCTCATTTGTTGAACCGATAGATATCTATCTATATATATATAGATATGGGTTTGTGACGTAAAAAATACCTAACGTTCCTTAAGTATGCAGCATGAACCTTTTTCTCATATCCTTAATATTCATATAGAACTGAAACAGCGTTATTATAGAATATTCCACGTTATATTTTTATGTGTAAATTGGGTGTCGGCATTTGCAAATATATGCCGGACAGTAACAGCCTATATAGTAGCTTTGAGTCGTCCACATCTATATTATGCTTCGTCATTTAGCCCCTAATTAGATTTCACAAAACGTGATTCCGGAAAGGTCCTATCTGTTCTTTCTTGTGTGCGCTTAAATAGATTGCAAGAAGATTCATTGATCACTCTAATGCTATAGCTACTATCAAGTTCGTACCCTATTATCTTATCTTTTGTTACCTTTAATCGGGTATATTTTTTTTAGTCGGGCCTCTCAGCCGCAGGGGACCGACCTTCAAAGGATGGCAGCTAAGGCTTTCTCAAGCTTATTAGCTTCAGACACTTACGTACCAGTACTGGTAAGCGTTTGAGCTAGCCATCAGCAATACGTCATCGTTACTGTGTTTATCGACCAATGACATTGTGTGTGAGCGTGTCTGTGTAAAAAGCGTTACCTCTATCGATAGGTTTTGCTTGCAAAATTCAGAGCGTCGCCTGCATCGAATTCCTCTACAGAAACCAACATTATCAACTGTTAGCCTATTCTTTCCTTCTTTATTTCTTTATACTTGTCAAACATCTGGTTTAAATATAGCAGCCAGCATTGATAACGCGTTCTGTTTGCTTGTCAATCGTTCGCTTGCGATGTACATCATGTATATGATATCCCGGGTGGCGCTAACTCTCTTTTGCAATATAGCTTATATCGGGTCGATGTATTTGTACCGGATATTCGGACGTCTCGGATACGCGACGACGCCGTCGTCAATAATAACAATTATAATCGCTAACTGAGATACACTTGTACGGTCATAGGTTTTATTTTAGGCAGTAAAGCACGAATGTATATGGTTTACGAATACGAGTGCCTCGTGGTTCGACCAGATCTCATCGCAAGATCATATAAACTCATTTGAGATTAATAATAATACAGTAATTTGTCCGCTGTCTCGGAACTTCTCTGGCTAAATACAATAGCGCAGTACCTTTTGTGCGTGCAGGATGACAGAAGGTCTTCTTCATGCAGCGCCGCGCATCAGTCGAGGAACCATGATGGAACATTGACAGTGACTGTGCATATACTAATCGCGTGCCATTAAATACGAGAGATTTTTTAGTTAAAAACATATCGATTATATATGACCCTGCTGTATAAGCATCAGAAGAAAACAGTGCATCTTCGTTGTGTATGCTTGTGCTTGTTGTAAGCTTTCAACAGTAATCGTGATTGTGGTTTTTCACGATTTAAGACGATTGACGCATAGAAACAGGACTAGGAAAAAAAGAACCATAAGACTCGAACATAGCGCAGCTGAGTCCATAACAAATCGTGGCTGAACTTCGATAAACTGCCCCACAACAAAAGGTACAATCATCTCGCCCGCTGCTGTACCAACCGCAAAGAGTCCTCCAATCCGGTTGCTCACGTGGATATGACCGCTGACCCAGCTGTAAGTTGCAGGATATATAGCCGACATGCCTGGCACAAAAGAATCCGACAAACGAATTACTTGGAGAATATTGATTTGTTAAATAACTACATGGCCACTTGAAGGCCCGTGAAAAAATATAGTAAGTAGCATATACTTAGTGATTTCCGGCCAACGGATAGTAAAACTAATTGATGTTCAGTTAATTTTCGAACCAAGTGCCTGTCATCACTGCTCAATCTCTGTGTCGCAACGACTGCGTCACACTAGCTTAACTTTGGCGCCCTTTTTCCTATCAACATCCGCGTCCATTGACTTATTCATCAGTTTTTCAACGATCAGTAAACATCCATACTGAAGGCTTTTCGGGATTATCCTGTTGCTCTTCCTAGACTAAGCTAAAACAAGCTCGAACCTACACACCCTGAATGGTTCTATAATCACGTTGTACCGCTGCGTCATTGCAGCTGTCCATGCGGTCGCGCTTCCATTAAACTGATTCAGTAGGCCACTGCACTGTTCGACTCATGTCGATGAATTACGATGTTGTCCCGTTATCATGCACTCCCTATGATTCGATGATAACGTTTCAGCTATTCGGCCAGTCGCTTCTATCGCTAGGTTTTTCTGATCCAGATAAAAAGGCAGCACCATGTTAGCCCCGTGTCCCCGTGGCAGGCGTCTTTTTCCCGTATGCTAATTCTATCACGTCCTAATTACAAGTTAGCCATCACCATGTTACGTTACTATGTCGTCGTCTTCTTATATATTCTCAAGATACAAGCAACTAACCTTTAAAATTCAAGCCTGAACAACTAAGCAAGTGCGCTATAGGAAACGATCATCTTTTTAGAGAAATCTTCACCCTTCTGAGGAGAACATGCCGTATGCTATCTCTCTGTAAGTAATAAGGCAAGTTTTTCGATTCTGTTTTGAAATAGCACAATTACAGAGCGTGAAAAAACGATTTGTAGATCACACTCTTTTAGCTTGCCTTAGGGTATTCTTAGTCTTGTAGCACAGCTTAGGAGATCGAGTCCTATAAACTTGGCTTTTTAAAAAAAAAGCCCACAAAAAGGGCTAGCGATGTTAAGGTTCGTGGACAGAGCGGCCAGTGTCATCGTCATCGGCAGTTCTGCTTCAGTGCAAACATTTGAATTAGGTCGCACATCGGGAATTGACAGCCATACATATCACAGCCATACATTGATGTATGCTACACGAAGGACGTAAATGGAACAATTATATTATTTCGCGACCTGGGAAAAAAGGCATGTAGTACAGACAGTATAAAACGCTAAATATAAATATTAACATTCGCTTTCAGGGATTTCGCAGTTGGTTTTCTCTTTTAAGCACATGCTACCATTTTTACTCTTCGCGCGACCAATTCTGCTACGTGTACATTCAAATGTGCAATGTATATAAATACGATACTATATGTATAAAATGCTCTAAGATATAGTTAACTCGTACCGGCATATATGGCGCAATGGAAATGCTTTTTATTTGTATCTAGCAGTTATTACGTTATCGCCGATGGTTGTTCTGTTACAAGCTGTTCCGTGAATAAAATTCCGAGCAAATTTAATGTATTGCAGTACTTACCGAGACCAAACATAATGGTGCCAAGCCATAGAACAAGCAGGGACTGAGCTGCAAAGAGCATAAGTGAGAAGCATGCTGCTACAATAATCACGTGATCGACGATGATGAGCGTGAAATTTTTAACAAAGTGGCTGAGGAAAATAGACGCTCCACGGCCGAGCATGAAGGCACCCCAGAAGCCCGAAGTCAAAAACGAAGCTGCAGATTTGCTTAGTCTCTGACCTTCTTGCAGAACGACGGCGTACGTGGCAATCAGTTGGCCATAAGCAATCTCGATTCCGCCGTAAATGAGGAAGTGCAATAGAACAAGAAGTATTATTGCAGCAACGAGCAATCTTGTTGGCCAGGGCTGAAGTTTTGGATTGGAGTGATGTTGTTCGGGAACTCGTTTAGGATCAGCAGAGTTTACCAACGAAACGGCAAACGTGACGATGCCGATAGCTGCCATGAACAACCCGATTACACCGTAGGAGATCTCCTCGTAATAGTTCGCTTCATATTCCTGCATAAGAAGCTCTTTTAAGTTTCTCGATTTAGTCTCGTTAAAGTTTGCCGCACGAGTATTGGTAATTTGTGTCGGTATTAGAAAAGGTTCTGCAATGAGCGGAGCAATAAAGGTTCCGACACTAAAACTAAAATGAAGAGCGTGCACAAATGGGCCAGGCTTCACTCGCCATAGATCGAGACACCAGACGGTCGAAGCTGTCGAATAAAGAGACAAAAAACAATGACGTTTTCAAATACCTAATCTGTAGATGTTTGATATCTAGGAAGCGCCGAGCAATCTTTAGAAGATCTAGGTAATTATTCTTCACTATGTTGTTAGGAAAAAAAAACCTGAGGCAACTAGCTTAATTGGTCTAACGAGTGATTTATGATGGTCTTTTTTGGGCTAGGATTTAATAGGCACTTTTGTGCATATGTCGGTGTGAGAGAGCTGCAGTTGATGTTAACTGTGGCAATCATTGGCTGAAGACTACTATATTGAGCACCTACATAGACATCAACGACAGCTACTGGGCCACGGCTTAATGTTATGTATGAAGGCATATCATACAACGCACGTTTATAGGCTATAACGAAAAGCTTTTTTTCTACTTAATTTCTGACTAGCCAAACAATGGCTTCAGGAACGACTAGGCCTTAGTCAGGAGGACAAGAGTGTTTCTATACTATCGCGTAATGGATCTTGCTCTGATGCGCCTTCGGTATTATATACGATTGGATTTTGTAGGATAGTGTAAATGATTCGAGTTTATACTTTTCTCGTTTTCGAGATTGATATATTGAAGTATGACGTACTGGTAGCAACGGAGTTGTGTACTCGTTTGGATGGGGATAAGTATTAGGCGTGCTTGGTTGGCCCTGGTTATAAGCCTAAAGTGTTAGCGCTGCAACCTTGATTGCAACAAAGAAACTTTGGTTGAATGTCACCTTAATTCTAATTGCTAATATAGCACGCAACCCGCGCTTCGAGTTTTGTGAGCCTACAAAACGCATTACTAGATGTGTATGGAATTAATGGATATTATAGGGATCTCAACACTGTCGGTATGTCTGTTTTCAACAATGATTGTGTTATCATGCACGTTAAGCATGCATAACGTACATGATATGGGTTATAAGCTATCTGATTTGGCTTACCTGTATCCACCATGCCCATGTTAATTCCGTTAAGCAACATTACCCCAATGAGAAGCTCTAAAGAAGCGCACCAGGGAAGTAGACCCGTAAAGACTCCCGAACAAAAGTATGACACGGCTAGCACTCGGACACGGTGGAAACGCTCCAACAGGAGACCACCTAATTTGATGAGGCGAGGCAGGCTTTCGTTAGTCTTCATTTAACTTGGCCCATTTTCACTAGTTAACTTTGGACGCTGCCAGTTCCCTGACTTCAACTGCTGGCAGGTAAAATGTTATAGTTATCATTGGACTAAACAGTAACGTCATCGAAACATAATCGGGATTCCGTACGCCTGATTAGAGACAGCGGAACAGAATCAGCAACTGCCCGAGGCTACGCTGGCTATATAAACATATAACCAGATTATTGTGTAAAATGATTTGAACTTATTGATGTAAATATGGGTGTTTCGTACTGTCAAATACAGTTGTGGCTTGAATGCTGACGAAATGCTTCTGTCCCATTATATATTCAAACGATATATTACATTTCATCACCTTTTATGGATAAAACTGAAAAAAATTAAGTGACTGATACTATCAGTGATAAAATTTCCGTAATGTAAGCTCGAAACGACAGTATATATTTAAAACATTCTAACGTTATCGATTAGGAACCGAATATGGAAAACATAGTTATCAGGAAGGTCCAGTTTTCCCTAAGTCAAGAACCCTTCCCTCTCTTTAGGAGTGCGGATCAAAAGCAATAATCGATTGGAACTTTGTTGCTAAAGGATCTGACGTCTGATCTTGTTTTAATACGTTATATTATTGCAACAATCCCAGAATGGTAAGGGTGAAGTTTAAAATGATCAAGGTAACTGCCGTTGGCATATTTCAACCTTCACTGCTACAAGGTAATTTATTGAGAACACAAACCAGCGATCATAAGCTAAGCTTGAAGTAACTTTTTTCGTCAAACTAGAAACTCGTCATAATCCATTAGATCTAACGTTGTAGTTGTAACCGTAGTACGGCACTTATCATATGCCTGATTGATTGACTGTACAGGGAGGTACGACGATGCTGCGGAACAGCGCGTGGCAGACGATCGCAGCAGGGTTCTGAGCGTCTTGGAAATCTAACAACCACAGCTGAAAAGTGTTGAATATTCTCCCTGCTTACGTATTGGCTTCGTGTTTCTTGCATGCGAGTTTCTCTGGCTTAACTCGTCTCTTATTTTTTTTCCGTTGCTATTTTACCGCGTCTTTTTTCCAGTACTTCTCCTCTGATCACCTTGTTCTGGGCATGTTCTATGGGGGATGTATGCTATTGCTGCGTTGTCTTCGCGTATTTGTATGCATCTTTGCAGCAACAGTCTCTGTTCGTTGTAAATACAGATTTGGCCGGAATAAATGCGCGCCATTGGGCTGACGACGTGCAGAAGTGTTTTGGGAAATATATGCATGTCGGCTATGGAGCTCGACAAGAGATGTACGAGGCCCTTGGAAGAGCAAGCCATTAGGTCCTGGATACGTATAAGCAAGGCTATCTACTTTGCACTCATTTCTCTTCGCTTTACTTGTTTTGCTCGTCGCAGGGCGCCTGCTTTCTACCTGGCCGCTCTGCTGCGTTTACTCTTCCGCCAGTTCGTTATTTGCATCTGCTTCCGATCGGACATCGTGGCTTAGCCGGAGGACCACCTTAGATTCCTCCACGCGATCTTCCCAGGGCCGTCCCCGGCTAGCATTGCTGCTGCCTCCGAAGTTGGATAGATGCGGCTACGATCGGCAACCGCGGCCCTTCTAGCAACCGCTGCGGCTCCTGTTTGGGCTAGGCAAAGGAGAACGCTGGGGATAGGAGAAGCCCGAAAGGGAACGTAGCGAAAAAGAGAAGCACGCAATAGAGGAAAAGAATGAAGGAGAGATGTTTGCTGGCGGCATTCCAGCACCTTTTCGCCAGCAAATCGCAAATACGTTCAATGCATTCTCCCAGTCTTCCTGCGCGGCAACATGCACAGATTCAACATTAGGGCTGTAGGTGTCCGTTACGGTGATCTGCATAGCGCGTTATTCCACTATAAAGATTTTAGAAATGTCATGAATATTTTGAGTGTCTGCCAAGCGAGGGGTACGTACGTACGGCGCACGGTACAGGTGGCTGGAGACCAATTTTTATATCGATCTGCATAAATGACTTCAATAAGCGCATATACACTCAGTACCATAGATACGGAATTAAAGTAGAATGAGGAAAATGTGGACGCATCGAAAACATGAGTGTCCCATATACTCGCATGTATGCGACCGACGATTCTCGATCACAATTCTAAAAATAATGGCAATAAAATAATAGCTTTTTTGTTTGCCACCGATGTACAACTGTTTCTGATAGATTGCTTCTCAATATCATCAATTGTGAAGCTTGTATTGCATTTCTTTAAATGTCTGCTCCGATATCCCACTATGCCATGACCGTCAGCACGCATCAGCCAGCGTTAAAAAGTCATAAACGGATGTTCTGGTAAGATACTGCAAGGTTTACAATGAAAATTAAACTCCAAATTCGAGAAATGCATCCGCTTTGTTTTGCGCAACGACAGTCAAATAGAACTAACTATTTTCATAAATTTTCTATGAATTTACTCTGCGCATGAAGTCACATAACTTCATGATTTGGAACGACCGATTTAATGACACGAAAACATTATCGAGCGGCTCCATCAATAGTAAACCGTTCTCTTATCCATAGGACGAGCTGTGAGCTATCTAGACGATGGATGGGGCAATTTTAAGCTAAAAGATGATTTTTCTGAAAGTACTTTACTATACTCATATCCTTACCACGTATAGCAACACATCTAGCACCGTTAATTTTCTGAAGCCGAATTGTGACAGAGACAGGCAAAAAGACTGTTTACGTTGAATTAGCCTAACTCGAAAGGATTCTGATACAGAGTGTTCTATTTTAATTTACTTACTACACGAGCCATGTGCGCATTTTTTTCCGTTATCTGTTAAATCCTTTATGCCGCGTACGATATGTCTGCAGGTAAAATGGCTCGCGTCTGACTGTCACATTGAAAAAGCTAAAGAATGAAACGAATTATGATACAATAACAAAATGCTAGGGGAGCGTTAGCATTGACAGACAGTTTTTAATCAACCAGTTGCTACGCGCCATTTCTATGCACAAACAAATCTTTTCTATTATTAACAAAGGTAATATAAATATGCGTGCGGCTATCAACTGGGTTCGACTTTGACTAGCACGATCTAAGTGCACGATAAGATCCTGGAACCAATTGTTAAGCAATAACTTCTGTAGAATCGACGCATACGTCAAAACTGACATTACTCAGATGCGAGAATTTTTTTCTCGCACAGGTCCCGTGATAATCATCAATCCATGCTAATGCGATATCTTGCTTGATAACACACTCAGTCTATGCTTAGACACCGAAATTTTCGAAAAGGCATTCCCATGTCGCAGATTTCCACCCAAGCTACCGTACTTTTCAATCGTAGATGGTAGCTATGAATTGCGTATAAGCTAGTTTTTCCATGCCGGGCTTAAACAGATGTATGCGACCATTATTGACCCCACGACAAATTGAACACACGTAGAACGACAGGCTGCTGAGTCATCCGAGAGAATTACAGCAACATCTTGACCTGATGTGTTTCAGGATTTCCGGCTGTGAGGCTTTTCTGGATGCTACTACGTAATTGACGGGCTGTGCATTTGGCGTCGTCACTTTCTCTCGTGATGATTGGATCGATAACCTTCTTAAAATTGCGTACCCGTAGATTGACGAGCATCTGCAGCAAATCCCTTTAATGCTTTAGTCGTTTTGCTGACATACTTCAGAGCCGAAAGTGTATGTCCGGCCTTAAGACTTCTACTCGGAAAATACTAAGCTTACAGCCAACCGATTAGATTTGGAATGGCATAACACCTTCTTCCTGAGTGTAAACGATGCAGAACAACGCTGAAACGTAATCATCGATGTTATGCTTTGACTGACGCTATGGGGACCCGATCATCACCTCAGGGACCCCCGCTATGCAAGCAATCCATTTCTCAGCTGGATGGTATTGACACAACGTTAGTCTTGCGGGCGGGCGGGCGGGCGAGCGAGCGTGTATTCGTACCAAATCTAAAAAATGTATCTGCAAGCATCGGATTTTGACGCGATATCCTGAGTTCCTTAATTGATCAAGTCATTCTGGCTTATAACCTTACACCGCGTTGTGTGATTCGGCAAAGCAAGTCACTCGTGACGAGGCTCGGAAAAGGGACACAGCCTGCAGTCCTGTTCAGAGAAACTAAATTTTCTCTTACATCCCAGTGGATCTAGCAGCGAGTGCTGTAAAGTGTTAAAAAATTTTTCAGCTCTTAATGAAGTCGCTTTGAAAACAATTCCTTGGATCCTTACTTTTCCAGAGGACACCGTACGCATGGTTTTGCTTTAACCTTGTCACGTAAGTGTTTCTTGCAGCTTATGCGCTCGCTACGCGGTTCTTCGGAGAAACCCTCAGGATCTAAGCGCTGTGTTTACATATATGGTCATACGTCGGCGACGGCTCGCGAACGCCCAAATGCTTGACTAAGATACATTCTAATCGCTTCATTTGCCGTCCCACGACGCCATTAAGAGGGAGCGCTCTGATTCGGGCGTTGTTGGCGATAGCAATGAACAAGAGTTCTAGAGCTATTTTCGTTTGCGCCCTCTCTGTGTATATAGAGTGATGTATGTTGATTGTCAAACCATACTATAATATATATAGTAATCACATCGTGTATTCTGCCTGGCTTTTAGCCCTTTACTTCGTTTCTATTATTTTCGACAGTTACCCTGTCCCTAATTAGCGTCCAGGCGCACTAAATATTCTACCCAAACCCATACACATGTCATTGTCATGTTAACGGATACGGCATATGTTGATAACAACAACAACAGCAGCAGCAGCTATCATTAATTAAATTTCTACTGTTACTTTTTCTGTTAATTAAAGTCCAGTTTTAACTGTTGTATGTGGAATTGTTTCCATCTATGTAAGTCGACAAGTGTTTCGCACATGTTATACACGTAGTGTATGTACATTTATGTAAAGACGCAGATTTAATTATGGAACTGGTGCACCAAACAAGACTATGCAAGACTGGTATACCCAAAAATATTGACTTAAGTATTCAAAGCTTTGACATTATTGAACAGAATCCTTTTATACGTCGGATGATCGCATAGTATAACATAAAAAATGGCTATGGCCCTCGGTGAAAAATTAGACACGACATAGGATATTTTTAAAGCGTGTCCTGAAGTAAATATTATCAATCAAGATAGCATTTGCGAAAAAGTGACTAATCAACTACCTCCTTAATGATAACTTACCAATCAGACATCCGATGATGAGACCGCCAGAACGCGCTGTGTAAATGGTCGCCATGTTACTTGTATTGGTGTTGAGCTTGAAGGCGAGGTCCTGTAACGTTGGACCAACGACTGAGAAGCACATGCCCTATTGCAAAGCATACCATATGTTAGAGAAAAGAGAAATTCAAGATCCTGCAGATTTTATTAGACTAGGAATAGTTGTGACTTAAGTCCGGTCAACCGAAAATGTCGCCGAATTTCCTCTACAGCGGTGGCCCATTCTTTAATCCATAACAAGTAGTATATACAACATTTTAATTTCGAAGCAATTTGGATGTCGAGCTATTGATATTTTATTTAATGAATAGATACCCAAGTAAGCCTAGCTTAGTATACGGTACGATCGTTTCGTTTCAGTTAGTCCTTCCCATAAGCATATACGGGGTGAGGTATAAGCAACGCAAAAGCCACACCCTCTAACCTATAAAATTAATTGAGTGACTGCTGGAACGGCTAACTCCTTATGGACAAATGCATTCTTCACTAGGTTAGTTTTGCATGCGTATGAAGCTTATGCTTTCAGTGAGATCTCAAACGTTAGCAACTTCGCAGTTCTTTATTCTATCCCATTGAGTCAACAGTCTACTCCCGATACACCTGATGCGCTAATAATAAGCCAAAATATCGTGAAATAGTTCTTAAGGTTGGCTCTCTGTATACGTAGCTCGATGAGCCCCATGATAAGAACTCTACACGTCTTCATACCTCCATATGTACGTAAACATAATAACAAGTAACTTATAGACGTAAATGTATATTACGTCTATAAGTTGCTTGTTATTATGTCTATATGACTGAAGGCAACTGCGGTTTCCATTTAATTACCACAACGTCCCCAGCAAAGGCAATATTATAGGTAGAAGCTGGCGCTATTTGACGCACTCACAGAATACTCGTAAGCGACTCCTGTTGCGGGAGTGGATAGAAGCAGTTGGAGGCAGAAAGGGATCGACGAGCGTATGTAGGGAAGATTGAAAAAGGGGGCTGTTTCGAAGGTGTAACAAAGTGCTACGATCGCTACCAAAACATCGTTCGTCGCCAAATGATCTGTGTATAATTTTATATGCAGTGCGAAGAGCATCTAGGCGGTAAGAATGTTTGCACAGGGTGTAAACAGAAAGAACGAATATTATCACAACGGGGAGTGATTACATCGCACATAGTGAGATAACTATTGTAGTTTCGATTTAGCAAGCACACGTAGTAACTTATCTGCTGATTATTTGATTTTGTCGTTAGAATAGTACCTAAGGAGATACGTGAGTTTGTACACCTGCAGATAGTCATAGCCTAATTAGACATAGAAGTGAAGTGGATCTGTAGCATGCCCGAACAGTTATAGAACGGTAACAAGCCGCAAAACACCTAAGCCAGACTTCGAAAAAAAACTTACCAAACAAAGGAATCCGCCATACAGAAGAATGGTCCTCAGCGAACGCTCGCATAACGTAAGATCCTTCTGTCGAGCAAGTAGTAAGGAACATAGAACGATTGTTACTACGACACAATCATGTTAGTTCACTTAGCATGGATGCCATAGCAAGGATGTATTGTGTACTACAAAGTAAATAGGTCCTCATCAGGCTATTGCTTCTTATTGTGTTTGACACGTTCGTACAGATACCGTTGTCGACAAATGGAAACTTCAGCAACAATAAGACTATACCGGTTAGGATTATTCCGTGTCTATTCTATTTAGTATCGCTCAAGATCTACTTTACAGATGTAGTATTGCTTCGAAAGTGCAAACTGAGTACGGCATATCATGGCGGACCTAGAGGTCAAAATTGGTATTAGGCCAGACACTCATGCAAGCTTGCATATCGTCTCGACTTTAGAGAATCGAGTATGCTTTCCAGAGATTTTGCCGGGGCTCTCGATTTAGATGGCTAGTTCAGTCGTCCGCAACGTTCTCAAAGCCATAGACAGTGACATCACAGCAGATGTTTGCATTTTGTGTTCCATACTGGCACGAAGTTCTAGCATTTACTAGCTTGCCCATTTTGAATTACTAAAGCTCTGTATATTTTAGGTATGTGGATTACTGCACAATGAAGTGCAGTTATTAGGTACAATGTTATGTTTGATGTGATGATGAAACTACTCTTCGTATCGTCTGAAAAAAGGTCAACAAACAACATTACTCATATGCCAAAATACCCACTATTCGGTATGCGGACCGAAACGTACGCTTGGCAAGTTCTAGTACAGGAAGTAGAATCAGAATATCTGCTACCTCGCCGATTGGGTTATGCAGTTAATAAATAAGGACAGGGTAAGGGGTCTTTTTGTCAGGGATTTGATCTCAAAGGTTTCGCCCGATAATAGGTGATTCAAACCTCAACTTAAAGAAACAGCCTTTCGATACCAGAATATTAGAAGAAAAATCTGATATGCGGTTGCTATAGATAGATTTCAATACGCGTATTAGTAATCATAGAAACTGTGCCCGGTAACTTTTTTATTTTCCGTATTATAGGAAGTAATAGATAGCTATCACATACCTTACGTTATCGAATACCTTTTTTGCAGAGGAAAATTAAACCAGTATATGCGAAAAACACGCTGACTAAAAATGGCTGTATAATTCATATAGTACTACATAAAGATGTCTTGAAGTATTCCTTTGCGTTTTAGGCGTTTAGTCAACTCAAGCATCCTGCATGATCACTCCACGTGACAAGGAGGCAGACGAGTTTGCCTAAAACAAGGAAGGTCTACAGCTCAGAATCCTTGCGTACAGATTTGTTGTGGATAAAAATAGTTTTTATGTATTGTGGCAACGCTTAGCCGCGAGTAAAGCAATAAACTGGAACGAATACCTCAAGAGCTCATTTGAGCTTCAGTGCCTTCGCTGAGGCCTGAATAGGTCAGTAGCCCCTTCGTCTAACCACAGCGTTATTGATTGAAATGAAACTTCATTAAACTGTCAGCCCGTGTATACATCATACTGATGTAACCCAGCACAAAAAACAAAGAATAGTTACGCCTATAGCTTCGTACGTGAGAAAGGAAATTTACAATGCCGACAAACACAAATCGTGTCACCTGACAGCTCCGTCTACTTTAATGATGTGAAAAAAGAACAAGAATATGCGAGTACCTGCCCTTGTCAACAATAAGAATCGAAATCACGTTTTGTATGTTAAAAATTGGCGAGTTAAAGCATGGGTGACCGTATTAAAGCACACGAAAGCTGTATACCTTTGAATTGAAACAAAAACCTTTGAAATAGCACTTACTCTTTCCAACCCCATAGCAAAGTTCGGCTAATCCGTATGCAAAGCGTGCACTTGCTACCTTGACAATGTCAGTGACTAGCATTGCATTGACGGTGTCTTGTCCTAGTCTAATGTTCATTATAGCAGTCGGATACGGGCGGACCACTAGCCCATCGCTACAAACGACCGCTCATTTTCAAGGTGATAGGTAAGGGAAACGGTGCGCATTCTTGACCATGCTATAGCTACTAAAATTACAATCGCCACTGGTAAAGCAGCTTGCATGGAAACCAAACTGCTTCGGAGTTGGACTTGGCGGTTTTTTTCGGTGGGTAACAGTACAAAGAGGAGAGCGTCAGTGCGCGTCCGATGTCCTTGTGGTCGTCATGTGGTCATTTTTTGCCACCATTTGTGCTTGGGTAGATAGAGATAGAGAGAGAGAGAGAGAGAGAGAGTGAGAGTGAGTGGGTGAAAGATTCATCTGCTGTAATATACCGGCTTCGCTGTTGTCGTTATTGCCGCTGCGAGTGAATCTTCCGCTGCTTTCGAACGAAACTACGCGACGTGAGATGGCTGTTTTTCCGTGCTGAATATTCCAGCGTGTTCAAATGGTCGTCAACAGCGACGACGATGACAAAAGATTGCACTGCTGTCTCTTTATGAGTCGATTTACGGCACACACATAAGATGCAGGCAAACATGGACTCAGTCAGTCGGTGTTCACCGGTAGCGATAAAAACGTTTGTTGGCATAGCGGAAAGAGCAGCAGTGACATTGGCGGTCGAGTTTCCCGACCTTTACAGGCATTGAGAGAACAAAGGTACACAGTCTAAAGAAGCTACTCGGGGGTAGGATAACATTGCAACCTAATTGCATGTCCACACAAAGCACCGTCGCAGACCTGCATTTGTGATACCGCTCGTAATGGACAGATAGACAAATAGTTGTAACGGGTGTCTAAAAATCGGTAAAAAAAGAAACACAAAATGGAAAACTCGCTTGCTGCTGCCGCCCGTATCGTTGAAGGCAGTATTCATTATGCAACATGCAAAAGCATGTTCATTCATTTCTTGGCAACGACATCCAATTGATTATGTTATGAAGGCTACCCAGATTTTTAATTCTAGAAATGATTCTCGCACGTGAAGTTTTGCTGGATGTTGAAAAATTAGTTTATTGATCCTGACCCAAAGTACCTCGCAATATTATCAAAGTAGTTATAAGCATTATGGCTATAATAACAATAGCACATCTATGGGTCTCTCGCTGGCAGCACTTTGTTGAATACCTCAAAATATGATTCTCGCAGCCGTTGCAAAAATATGGAGCAAAATCCACCTATTCGGGCTGCCGTTTGGAGCAACTGGGAAGGAAAAAAACATATGCTAATATACTCCTGGGATACTCTGGTGTTGTATAGCCAAACCCGGTCCGCTACTGTCTATTCATTTTTTGAGAAAACGTTGTTGGAAGCATCTATGTCGTTGGCTCATATAGACCCAAAAGGTGGGATCATCGTCCATTATTTACAGCTCGCAACGAACCAGCGCATGCATCAAACTGCGACAAATTTATTTTCTATCAATTACTATGCTCGATGATAAAGATTCTGCAGTTGATTGTTTTCCCCTCGAAATGCTCTACACGGCTTTTCCTTTACTATACGTGTCTTAACACCATTGTTACCATGTAAACAAGTCGTCGGTATCACCTTTTCTGTACAGCATCAAGAATCTGCCGCCACTAGAAAAGCTGGTCATGACGGATCTTGTTATACCTATCTGGGGTACGGTTGAAACGGTATTGTAGCCATATATCACGTTAATTATTTTCCGTTGCTAAATTCTGAACCAGCCATAAGCACATATTCATGGTTATTATAGCAACGCACTTAAAGGGTTGCCATTAGCTGCCCAAATTACGCCAGCGCTACCTTTATTACTTAGAGTGATGTTATTAACCTGACAATTTTCTAGTGCCACTTCACTTCATGTTAGTTTATTCGGTTGTTTATGTAGACAAAGACGATTGAAGATCACCACGTCACTTTCTCATTATTGTCAGCACCCCTGATTGTCCTATTCTCTTTTTGTTTCTGATTCACGAAGGTAGAAGAGGCGTAATGTACAATGACGACGATGACTGTCTTAGGTAGTGCCGGTTAATAGTGATAGCCCACCCTGTTCCTCACATTTGCACTTGCCTACAATTGTACTTGCTGCTACGCCAGCGGGCCGCATGCCTCTAGCTAGAAACGATGTATCGAAAAATAGAATCAATCATGATTTAGCTCGCTGTTACTGAACATGCGGCCGTTCCAAGCGGGCGTCTACCATTGACCCTTCTTTTAGCTGTCTCCCATTATTTATTTCTTATGCTACCTCACTTCGCCGTCGACAAACTGAGTCATACACTGAACGACGTATAGATAATGTGTGGGAGCGAAGGGGAATGAGCCAGGGTAATATTTCCGTGAACGTAATTGCACAGACAGCGATGGCCTCTAATGCACGCCACGTCCGCATGCCTATGTGATGCGAGGCCAACAAAAAGCAACGAAACTTAACAAACAACCCATTTAGTCTGTAGCGAACAAGGCTATCCTGATAGGATCACAAAACATTAGCAAGATCATTTAATCAAACATAGAAATAACAGTGCGTAATGATTAAAGCAAAATACTGCCGGCGGCAGCAGCAGCAGCAGCAACGACAGAAGCGGTAGCAATTTTTTGGAAACGGAAATTTTTCGCATCTCGGTTCTTCTGCATATTTCGGTTAGCGCTTGTCGTTGAGTTGTTACGACGCTATACTACTACATGGGCCACTATTACAGCATGCACTGTAACACTATTCTGCAGTAGCGTCGCCTTTACCTATACCTCAGTTTTAATTACATACTACCGGAACTAGTAAGTGCTTCTTTGCGTGGCTCTGTGTGCTAGTTTGAGTTGTTCATAATGCGAGCGCATTGTGGGCCCTTAAAGAAGGATTCTGGTTCTGTTTTTCGCTAGCTTTCTGTTGCTTATTTTCTAACTGACCTTCTTGCATTTTTTAAATCTAATTTCCTCCTTCATGGTTGTCTTCATGCATGCTCTATGGTAAAACAAGTAGACATGATTAGCGCACCGTTGGGAGCCCTCTGGTCTACAGGGGCGATATGTAGTTTATGCAGGGCCATATAATTGCCTGACCACGAAGTGCGTTCGTCAGGCTGTGCGAATGTTTGTATGCGCAAATATTCCCTGCGCCACCGTCTCCGATCGTTGCATATTATTTCTGTTTGGTCGCGGCATACCGGAACCCAGCACAACCGAAAGCGCGTTGTTTGTGGCGTGGGCAGGCCTTAACCCCTCAAACGAAAGAGGCCTCCTCAACTGCTGAAGGCTATTAAAACAATTCTCAATAATGCTACATTGTACTCTTAATGGCATATGCGGCCAATCCTTGTTGCCGTTACGCACGTTTATGAGGAAATGCTGCTGTCATGTGCGACTGGCGTACGAAGCGGACGGGAAAGGAAAAGAAGGAGGGTACCAG
Source organism: Varroa destructor (assembly GCF_002443255.2). Taxonomy (NCBI): domain Eukaryota; kingdom Metazoa; phylum Arthropoda; class Arachnida; order Mesostigmata; family Varroidae; genus Varroa; species Varroa destructor. The sequence goes on along the minus strand of NW_019211455.1, from coordinate 49,404,642 downwards.
CCCTTTAACCGTAGGAAAGGAGAGAACATTTCGTGGTTGCGCTGATATTTGATTTTTGCTTTGTGCCGACAGACAATGCCCACTTCTGGTATAGGACGAACCTCGCCTTCAGACTATAATGCAACAAACACAGACATGATTTGTTCGTTTGCGAGGTAGAAAAGGCGTACTTGGCGGCTTAAAGACGATGGCTATGACAGGGGCTTGCCAAATACTTGGAGCTCGAATTCAAAACGAATAGATTATAGTGTTCATCAGACTCCCAAGCAGCAAACAACTTACTTGCACTGCCACTGCCGGAAGGGCCTATGCACAGCTGATCAATCCCCGGCTGATAAATCTAAAAAAGTACAGAGAGCGAGAAAAGAGCTTTTCCCTCAGGCTTTAGGAAGGCGGCTGTTTTATAGAAGACAACAACCTTGAAAACCTTCTTTGTCTTTTAGCTTGTTTCGACTTCTCGGATAACATTTCTTTTTGTTTAAGCGAATAATTTAGGCAAGCTATTTGATTGTAGACTCCGGTTCGTACGGTTTACAGAAAATACAGCCTATTTGTGTCGAAAACCGCTGATCAATAGGGATAGTGAAGAAGCCCTAACTGTTACATAATTCAAGATTGCCAGCAAAGATACAGAAAAAATCGTTTATCCGTCGGGAGAAAGGACGTTTAACCGTGGGGCTAATATGTGACGTGCACCAATACGCATTGTAAATGTAATGCAGAGTTCGGTTAGTTTGCGCTTTTTATCTTTCTTTGGAAAGTCAAACGCATTCTCTGCGAGCGGCTGTCCTCAAAAAAAGTATGGCGGCGCAATTTGAAAGCATTCCAAGATTCGGGAACCGATTTGCTGTAAACTCCGCACCGTATTTTTATCGCTGTACGAATTTAAAACTTCTACTAACTTGATCAGATTTAAATGATTTTGTATCTATCACAGGCGGACAAAGACACAGTGGTTTGGGTATCAACTAGACCGCCATTCAATCTTCAATTCGTAATTTCAACAATATATAACATTTTGTTGTCAATAACAAATAACATCTTGTTTGTCCGTGGTTAAGTAAAAAACTGCATCTTTAGAAAATTTATTTGTTCATAGCCACGTGTTAATAGAACCTCATTTTCATGATGGTAGTTATCCAGACGAGCGGAGTCTTTCAGACAGAAAATACACATATGGTTCTGCTATCCCAGTCGCTTCAAGAGGCTTCAAACTAAACACGTCTCATGTGCTAATATCTAGATCACAAGCCCGACCCCCAATGCGGCAGTTCATTTATTCCAGTACACACTATTTCAATGGCAAAGGGTTTCACAGCAAGTTTTCCCCCTTGACGTATTTCAAGCGCTTTGTAAAGCTGCCACTGGCTACACGCCGGCGAAGACCGAATGGCGGAACATGTCTGATTACTGCTCACATGCCCCCTTTGTACATAAACACATTTGACATGAAAAAGCAAGTAGGTAAGAAGTGTCGAAAAGCAGAAAGAAGGCTTAGTTTTGATGTTTTGAATATAATTTTAGTTCAAAAATGCAAAAATGTCCGTTAAAAAGACGTTTCGCACTTTGGGTCGGCGTAGGCTTTGTCCATATGAAACTGTTGGTGCGGGATCAGGATGTAAATACGACAAATAGTGTACCCCCATGGCTCCCAATTCTCCCATACATACAATTGCAGCCGCTCCCTAACCCCACCAATTATTGATGTTACTGTATATATATTTAACTAGCATCTAACTGAGTACACGACAGTCGTGCTCGTGTGCCGTCACAAGTAGCTTACACGAACAACAGCGTACAAATGTTTTTATCGAATCGATTAACTTCTAAAAGTGATGCCCACATATCCGTTCAGCCTCTGTTATTACTGCACATATAAAAAATATGTCATTGAGGCATCTCTCTACAGCATGGCACAGTTAAAGCGATTGTCCGAAAACGGCAGTTGTTCTCGCGTGAGTAGAATAGCCGTTAATGAGATGTTTTTGAAAATTTAGCTTTTGCTTCTGTTTATTGATCAATGAGTTGAATGTTTGAAGATCGTTACATGGGACAACACTCGTTATATTTATGCGTTCGATCAACTGAGCCGCTTCATTCCAGACGTAGGGGATGGTGAGCGCTTATGACTGTGTAATAGCGTACGTACGCTGACCGCATAGCGCTCGCCACGCCTCCGCGTTTGTATCTGGACGAGGAAGAAGAAGGTGACGTGTAAAAAAGAGAGACTATAAGGTAATTAAATACCGAAATTTTACAATAGACTTCGTGTACTCGATGACAAAACAAACTGTTTGGGAACTATATTTCCATAAGGCAATGTAAATTGAAAGATAATAAATTGGCAAAGCGGACTTCAGCTCTAGTGGAGATAACCTAAATGAAGAAAAACCAATAAATGGATTAGGTACGCATCCCTCCGAATTAACATTTAAATACATGATAACAAAAACAGTGCGATCGAGCTAACGAAGCGTTATTACGATAATACAATTTAGGTTTTTTTTTTCTATATAAGCTTAGTTGGTATTTGAGCAAAAACAATTTAGTGGTCTTCTTAGCGATGCTGCCTAATGTACAGTGGCGTGATTGCTTTCTAGTGATTTTGGATATTTTACCGTTGATTTGAATAAAAATAGTTTTTCTTAGCGCAGCAGCAGTATCATACTTTTTTTAGTAAAGGCTGCTCGTTTAAGCCATGCTTTAAAATGTCGACCTCATTGATCACGAGAAACGTTTCGCATACAGCATAAACACCTGGCCGCCGCCCACGGTGCAGGTTCAAAGCTTTCGTTACTTATCCGATTAGGTATTATGCATGAACGGCATTTTAATGATACTGGACACAACCTGCAAAACCGAATAATAACCCTTTAAAGATCGCAAAATTGGTCGTTCTTTTATTTCAATCGAAATTCGTTGCTGACATAAGCGAAGCGGTGCGCTCCCAGCCACGGTTACTTTGAGTTTTCGCTCGGTCGTTATATGACTCACGATTCCACGGTTCGTAAGGCTCATTAATGAAAATCACTTTACACCTACACACCTAAACACGCGGCGGCATTCAGATGAGCTTTCAATGAAACAACCGAACATTTTCTAAGCTGCAAATAGTTTCTTTACTTTTTCATTCGTACCACTGTCAACTAGAAATGAATCGTCATAGAACAGGCAAGGGACACAGAACAAGCTTATAATTTAATTCCGCGCGTAATTTACATTACAGAACATTTCTAGATTCAATCGAATACGTGACCTTGCCCGCGATAATTTTCTAATAAAGTTAGCGATGAACTTTTTGCGTTGTTACATCGTCCAGTCGACAACAATAGAATATTATATTTAGGCTTCCCTAGCTGGCTCAGGTCGTTCGGCGGATAGCTATAGCTTGTCTCGTTTGTTGCTGCCTGACAGTTGTGGCTTGGCGAAAGCAGTACCAAATGGGGTAAACTCGTTAGTGGAAAAATAATTTGTATAAAGTGGACAGAACCGTAAGCGGATATCTAAGAGACACGGGCGCCCGGGTGGAGGGGGGTAAGTCTTTACGGAAAGCCGTGTTCGGCCATATTGTAGCTTAGTGTGCGCCCCCTATGGGCTATACTTGTTCAGACCGATGTGCAAGGCAGCCTAGAAGCTGGTGTATCCCGTTGTCTTATTTCTACCTCTTGCCACACCGGTATAGTAGTTCTCGAATACCACTGAAGAAGGGCCCATATATCGAATATGTTGTTATTATTATTATAAATGTTCAATCGAGGATGCTTCACACCTTCTAGCTGTACGCGCTACTGGTGGCAGGTGCGTTCGCATTGCATGAAAAGCTTTTTCCTCTTTCTCTCTAATGGCCTATTACTTCCCAATATCAACAGTGCATCGAACTTTCCTACGAGACCGAGATTGCCGTGATGCTGGTATTAGTCTATGGTACGTTAGCATAGAATAAATAACGGTAAGAGTTTTCCTAAAAGCGCCCTTAAGACACTCATCACTCATCGTTAATGGCAATTCTAGAGTGCATCAAGTCCTCATGAACGTTTATTATTATTCGGATAAAATAGTAGAGGTAAAAACAAACAAATAGCTACAAATACAGATTTTAAGAAATGTGTATGCACACACAAGAAGTTGAGTTTGGGATAAAACGGTAAATATGGCTGACGGGGATTCGGTGATCGGTACGAGATTCTCTATATACATGTATACACAAATGTATGTGATGTGTACGTATCTATCTATATTTGGGTCGCTTGGATTAAGGGAGAACGGCCGCCGGCATGGGCAGAGAGAGCTACTTTGCCGCGTTTCGAAGGTAAAACACATAGACGATAGAAAAGTAAAAAAAAGCAGAAAGAAATAACCTATAATCGGTTTACAAGGACGGATCTAAAAGACCCCATATATACACAGATGTAAACGTTTATCTTTCATATATTGTGTTTTCCAAAAATTAGTAACCGTCCTTAAGCTAAACTTGAAGCAAATATTTTGCCGAAGTAAATATGCGCTATTTTGATCGATCACTCTACTGCAATTTTTCATGTGACGCCATAACCCCAATATTGGAAAACTTCTGTGGTTTCCTGTTGTGAAATTGTGACAAATGATTTTTGTATTTTTTTTTTTATCAAAATTAAATTACCACCCTTAAAGGAGCCCTGCAGAAATCAAAGCATCCGACCGTCCGATGGTGTAAAATCCAAGCTATACGACGGGTGCTCTAAAATTCCCAATTCATGTTCCCTCTTTTTTGCTCACTAGTTAAAGATGTGTATGAAATAGCATATCATGATAAGAAAACGGCATCTTTTCAGTTTAAAAAGTGAGATTCATTTTTTGCAATAAAACAAATATATCTATTTTTAAAGTAGAGTCCACCATTTCGTTAAGCGGCAGCATCTCACAATCCGCGATTTGTTTCCAGTCCACTTTATTTGATCTCTGTCTGGTGTTTTTGTACAGATCTTTTTATTTGCGCATTATTGACGTATGTGAGCCACTTTTCTTCATCCATCATCCGTGATCAGCCGTCTTCGTTAGGTTCCTATAGAATTCCGCAGATAGAAATACGATTGAGTAAATTGTTTTGCGTTCTGTTCCACCCAAATACCGAGCTTTTTTGTAGCCAGCTTTCTTCAAACGGTTTCAAATTGTTTGATGGTCGATGTTTAGTTCCTTAGCGATGCCCTAGCTACACACCCACCGATCTTGTTCGGCTATAACATCAATTTTTTCCATAATTGGTAGATCGCTGCGGAGCGCATCTTTCACGTCGAAATTCGCAGAGGAAAAGCGACGTCCTGACAGCACATCTGTACTTTTTATTATTTTATGGGCCTCCTCGGCAGACTTTGCGCATTTATCGTGACAACTGTAAAGTGGAGTGAATGTTCGCTGAAACTTCACTTATCCTCGAGGCGCTCTACTTTAAATCTGAATTAAGTATTGCAATAATTTATTTATAATACATATCAGCTCTCGAATGACGCTAATGTCGGCCGGACCCGACTCACATTACCTACCGTATAGGCCATAAAGCTAGAGAAACGGCTAATACTTTTTCGTAATATTATATATGGTGTGTACTGTGGGTCGACACGAAAATTGCCTAAGTCAGCTTGTCCCACAAAAAGCCTCTGTAATGGCAATATAAATAGGCTTATGTATATAGGTGACAATGCGGAGCTCGTCAGAGGAGCTCTTGACGAGAGCTCTACTCGTTATTATGTTCTTGCATGGATACGTAAACGTCAATGTAAGCAAATGTAAAAATACAGTCCTATGTTGGAGGATGGTCGTAGAAATTATAAAGGTACAACTAAGTTTTGCGCATCGGTATGCCGCCTGGTCTATTTCAAAAAAAGGGGCCTTCAGGCTACGAATAAGGCTAGCGTCGCTCCCTTTCTTTCGGTGATCGTTGACTTATCCGTCTCTCCATCCCCTATCTCGTCCATTCTCCCCTACCATAAACAACCAGTGATCTGATTGCATAAACCCATCCACATTCCAAACAGCTGCCCTAATTGATGAAAGTTTTTTTTGAAAAGGGTACAGCAGTGGTTTGACATTAACAGGGAAGCAAACAACGACGACGATGCTACTTCAATTCACCGACACTTTCGCCACCACTCCCAGAACGGCACAAGTGCTACCGCTAGTGACTTTTGCTGTTTCGGTTAGGCCGCACGAGCGGGGCAGGCTGTCACAAAAATGGCTTAGGCACAAAGGGCGAGGGTGGGCGAGAGTTGGGTTTCATCGTATCAAACCGAGTAAATATTCGTAGCACTTCGCGTTTATGGACTTGTTTTTCGTCTTCAGTTTGCCACTGCGGTCGCTGCCTCTATAAACTCGAACGCAAAAGTTGAGATGGAGTAATGACGCCAAGCTGCAGGCTTCTTGTCACTGGGTAGGTCAGACCGTCAGCTTTTTTTTAAAACGTGTTGGTGCTATGTCTAGCAGGAACATGTCTGTTCTTACCTGATACGAGAGCAAAGAGCATAAAAGACTATGATAAAACAAGAATATATATTAAATACTTCATTAGAAAGTCAAGAATGTATACGCAATGTGTGTCCAAGGATTTTTTTTTGATTCTCTGTATATATTGTTACAATGCGTACTAATAATTATTACTACTAATAATACTGAGTGCTAGAGATCTTCATTGATGTCGATATGTAAAGGTGAACCGTTGAGCAAAAAAATCTCATTTTTTAGTGATAAGCTACCATTTCTTAACTACTCAAAAACTACACAATGGATTAACATTTTAGAGCCTGCGACGGGCGTCTACAGTTGACCTCAAAATGGGCCTGTTGATGGTTTATAGACTTCTACCAGACTCGACTTAACCCTGGTTCGAATCGATTGTCAGTAGGACAGACACGTGAGATGTGTTTAAAGTTTGCCTATTCGGGCAGGAACAGCAGGGGCAAAGTACTACGAACGCATTCGAAATGATGAATGATACCTGTGCGCGTTCTTCCAGATGAAATAATTTTTGCCCCAATGCGACGAGTGATCGTTTCAATTCAAGGCGTTTTTAGGAGACGTTAAAAAATCGTGCCAGTGTAACATCGTTGTAAATAGCCTTAGTGGAAAATCACCGATGGGCTTTACGGGCCTTGCCTGATTTGCACGCGGACAGCAGTATATCAAGTTATGGACGAAGTCGAATCGTCGACAAGGTCAGCTGGGGTTTACAATAAGCGCAGAAGGCAGATAAGCACACGGCTGTGATGTGCAGAAGCGTCCAAGTTACATCCCAGAACAGAGCAGAAGCCATATTCGAAGCATTAACGTACTACGGAACAAGGTACCAGCTCGGACGTAAAGCCCTGATGATGGCCATTATGGAGGTCAAAGGCGCTGATCCCTCTACTGCATTCATGTTGCTAGAACGCAGTATAGAAATTTCTTTTTAAACGAGATTTTTGCTGGGATTAACGAGAAAAATTTACTAGGTACCAACGCGTCACAAAGCTCCTGTTTCGAATTAAAGGTAACAATGTGCTTTTGCATAGCTCGCAAACCCAGACTCAAGCCATAGTCATATTCTGTCATTAAAAGAAGACGGACGGACATGCCGGAATTTAAAAAACTGTGCAGTGGTGGCGAAACCACATCCATCCTAACCCCCGCTTAAAGAGGTGGTATCTAGGTGTGAAGTTTGCAGGCCTCTAAAGTCGAGGCTTCGTGCGTGTATTTTAAAGCCTACTTCTATTTATTTCAAAATCTAGCTCCACGTAAAATTGACGAGGCCATCATAACAGGCCAGGGAAGCAAACTGTAAATTCTGTCAACTCCGGATAATTTGTTTTTATTTTTGTTTAATTTTTGCCTTGGAACCAATTCAAATGTTTTCTGATATGTTTCTACACCAAGTTACACTTAGGTTGCGGTAAGTTCTACCACCATGTTTTCGGCTTCTCTTTATCACTATGCAAGGCTAAACGTTTTGCGTTAATAACTGAAGTGAACGAATTATTGTATGGAAGAGCATATTTTTTATAAGTGAAATTACTCTGTCATAGAGCTTTTCTCAGTTGTTACACCCTTCCCTCTCATTTTATGATCAAAGAAGCACCCGAAGCGTAGATTCGACAAACGTGAATAGCATTTAACAGCTTATCATTTCATTCATGGTATTAAGGTTGACCACCGAGTCAGGAAACATTTAGCTTTGCCGCTGTAAAAGTATTTCCGCGGTCGTCACTCTTTATTCCAAAATCCGTCACAATCATTACTAGCTTATCCATCTCAAATATTCGTGTGCAACAGCTTGGAATAGTCTCTCATTGTCAACATGCATCGTTGTAAAGGCTCGTTTACAGGACTTGGAAGAGAGAAACTCCCCCCCCCCCCCCGCTTGGGAGGGAAAAATATGCGATGAAGAACGACATACATGACACAACCGTTATATTTATTCTGTACGACAGTATTCGATGCATAATACGTATTATATAGCAATGGCGAATCTGTGTATAAAAGAATATGAAGCTTCTTTACTTGTTGGTTTTAGGCCTAGATGGAAAATTAATTCTCCCCTACCCTAAACCCGAAAATCTAAATGAGGAGTTAAATATGTTTGTTATGCGCATTGATCTACTTGATAATTAATATCTGCTAAAAAGCTTTGAATCAAGATTTGATCGCGGCAATGTAGTATCAACGAACGGACACAACCATAGTGTGACAATCGATTCTAACGGTTTCTAGCTGTGTTCTGCTATTATCGCTTCTGCTGACGTGTTGCCTGCCTAGAAGCAATAGAAAAGAAAGTCATATCCTGCATTTGCACAAACTTTCTGCCGGTGTCACCTAAAAAAACCTCAACTCTTGAAAGGCCATGAAGCCCTTATCAAAAAGTGCAACGCGAACGATATATTTTAATGGTGTATTATTGAACAAATCTATTATGAATTGAGTGTCTCTTCAAATGCCCTTAGCTTTAACGATGAATATAGGTATTTATCTTTCAGTACCACCTATTTACTATAAAGTTCATATCAGCAATTTTAGCATCGGGTTCGAAGAGATAGTTCCTTTAGTTGATAGTAGTTTTCGCAACAGCTTGCTGGCAACCTCTGCCACGTCGGATCATTTTTAAACGTTCTCTATTGCGCATACGGAGTTGTACCGAAAACGTCGATGATAAGGCAGTTGATGTCAATTGCAGCTGATGTCTTCAAGAACCCGATAGATCGTTCGGCACGTCTGGGGACGCGTATAGGAACGACAAGACATTGATTTCTATGCCAACTAGTCCCATTTCGCTCGCAGGTAATGAAGCACCTCTTATCGAAAAGCGTTCATTGATGCAGTTGGTCAGTTATGAGTATCTTATTTATGTTTCGACCCAAGTCTATTGCTGAAGGAGAAAATAGACTCATCAAATAGTCTTTCTTTTGAATACAAGATGCATCATAGTAAATGGATTCTGGTATAAATGAAGTTAGAAAACAATCTTTGTTCTGTGTTCTGCACTAAACTTGCCCAGTGGCAACTGCTGTTGTTATTTTACTAAATACGTACAAATTAACGCCTAATAAGTTGTCCCGGAGCTCATCATAGACTAAGGAGTAAAATTCTTCTAACGTACATTTATTGTTCCGACAATTGTTAAACGGCCATTTTCCGGCCGGCTTCCGCCGCTCAACCATTCGACTGTCTTAAGACCAGCGAGAACGAGTCAAACGCTTCGTATTTATTGACGAGGCATCTTTTCAGTAATGATTTATTCCTTCTCTTGCACGACACCTACTTCAATCCTTTCTTTCGCACGTTTCTTTTTCAATTCTTTCGACAAGGGATGAAGAGCCATTGGAGAAAACTGGTCGAGGGCTCCTGAAGCCCCAAAAATATTCATGTCGCATTGTTTTCTTCAACTCGTATCTTTTCCAAGGCCGTTATTGTTTCTCCTTTCCCTTCTATTCCATATCTCGTGGACTTACAACGGTTTCTTCTAAAAAAAGCTTCAATTCAACCTGCACGCTGCTCACGTTAGCTTCTTCAAATCAGTGCTCGCCTCTTCTTCTCAGTCGCTTGGTTCCGGCCTATTGTTGTAATGTACACAGCCTGAATCGGTCACCTTGAAGTGAGAAACGATCGTTTAATAGTGCAATGAGCCGTGCAAACAGCGCAAGCATTAGACAGCTCACGCTCACAATAAATTTGATCGTGTTTCTCTAAATATAAGGCTTGAAAGAGCTGCTTCCACGACACAAATAAAAAAAAAAAAAAAAGGATGAATCTTATCAAAGAACACATACTACAAATAATTTTTTCGCCACCCTTGTTCGTACGATTTGGTACAAACAATCGAAATTTCTTGCCGAAGATTAAGATAACTAAGATTATAAACGATAACTTTACTTTTCCACTTTTAGACAGGCGTCCACACGTGTCGGTCAGGAACACTAAATCACAAACATACTTTTGAGTAAATAAGAAAGTACAAGATAGTCTTTTTCTTTTAGATTTAAGCAATTCAAGATTGCCCTCAAATGGATAAGCTCAGATAATTGTGATCAAATCTTCGGCATCTACGTCCATTTGACCTTGCGTACGTTGAGTTTTTATGGTTGTTGTTAAAACGTTGTTACGGAACCAATCCAGCTAAAAGCCGTTGTCAGAGAGTCGTTTCTTATTTATAAGAACGAGATCTAAATAAATTGCATCTTACTACCTTCAGTGGCACGGTGTCAACTTAGTTAAAAGCAGATTAACAGAAGGTCTTAACAACATTAGAACGGTAACAGCAGGTCTGTCTTCTGTGTACTTTTGCTAAAGACTCGTTACGCAAACGTTCCTAAGCGCGTGTACTCCCGGATAAGTCAGCCACTCACCGTTGATGAGCACCTCAGCAAGACCAGCCTTCATGCAAGCCCTTTGCCCTGTTAGAAGCAAATGATAAACATTCAACATAAAGGGACCACTGCACGATATAGCTGTATGTACATTGTTCAAGTCTATGCTTGTTATCTTGTCCATAGAAAGGAATAAGGATAGTTAATCGATCCACTAGAAACGTCACAAATGGTTATTTCGAAAAAGGGCCGAGTGACAGATGAGTGGGGAACTAACCATTTCAGAGTGAGCATCTAAAGGATAACGACTAGAAGAAAGTTTAGTTCACCCACATGGCCGGTCAAGTGGATGACGACTGAGGCCTCGTCCTGCGTGCCTCGAGGGTTTAGGGCGCCACAAAGTAAGCCCACTACATCTGTGGCCTTTCAAAAAAAACTTACATACACGTTAACACTCATAGATTCTATCTAGATATTGAAATAGAAACTAGCAGCGTGCTCGACTGGGTATAGGTAGTATCTCCCACCGGCCTTTGGGCATAATCCGGGCTCTTGCCGTCGGCTGGAAATATGTTGCGCGTGAACCTTCGGATTCCGATTGCTTTCTGTTTGTAGTACTGCGTCAGAAATTGGTAAAATCTACGTTTGCCATGAGTGCTATATGGCATTCCGGCTAAACAAGTCGTAACAGGTTGGTAAGACGGCGAACAGCCTTGTCTATATATATATACATACATATATATATATATATATATATGTGTGTGTGTGTGTGTTTGTATGCGTGTGTATCTGTGTGTGAGGGCCACGGGGTAGTGTGCTGATATTGTGTCTTCCACTGAAGCATTCATTCTTCAATCTGTCTTCTATTCTTCCCTTATTACAGGCTACAGCTGCTGCAGCAACTGGCTAAGCGGAGGCTAGAGGCCACAACTGTGAGATAGTGGTTCGGCTGAGTCCTTCTTTCACGCGTATTTTTCTGTGACTAACAGCCCGCAAGTCAACGGTGGTATTATTAATAGATATATGGCATTTACTTTCGGACACTTTGCCGTTGGAGGCCATGCCGAGAGTGCAACAGAGCACTGAGACCTCATTCAAATACATTTGTAAAGCACACAGTTACAAATGCACCCATAGATATGCATGAGAGCGCTTTTCAGACGCATAGGCTGTTTCATCGCTATCTGCGGAAAGGACATAATTCCGCTCAAACTGAAAGTGTCATTTAGCTAAAATAAGAGTGGTAGATAAAGACGGAGAGGAGAAGCTGTGTGGGTAAAAAGACAAAAAAGCAAAAGTATAAGATATTTATACTTGAAGGACAACAAGCATTTAAATTGGACAATGAAATTAAGGAGTACTTTTAAGATATCTAGCGATGTTAACAATAGTCTTGTTCGTTAGCCTATCGAGCTACATATCTCTAAGGCGAAGCTTTGAACTGTCTATCGGGCCAATATGATTATATACGTTTCACATCTACCTAAGTACAACTATCAAGAAATATATGTCGGTTAAAAAGCTTTCGATGGCATCGTTGCTAATAAAACTATCATTTTTCATAATTGCTACTTATTTACGTGTCATATTAATTTCTGAAAACTGGAAACGAAACCTTGTTTGCTCTCAACCAATTTGCTTTGCTTGAGTGGTAGCTTTCTTGCCTTTCAGCCTGCTAAATTGACACGCTTCCTCTCAAAGTTTGTTCTAGCTGGATGTACTCGACAACGATACCTTGCTCCCTTATGAATACTTCTTCTCTCACAATTGTAATTATCTTTGGACATTTATAAACGTTAATCATGGAATGACTAGTTAAGCACTTACTAGTAAAAAGGCGGTACGTGGGACCGGGGGTCTGAACGTCACCGTTCCGCGCTGTGACGCTCTTAGTATCAGGAGAATGTGAGGGCTAAATACGGACGACATAAGTAGTTTGGCTATGATGGCAGCCGCTCGCATTGAGACCAAGAAGAAGTCGAGATTGCCGGACATGCACCCGGAGACGAAGATGAGACACGTTCAACCAAGACAGATCTCTCCGCGTGCTCCTCTAACCGGAAATACCGATCCTTCTCCCTATCCAAGATCCCTTCTCCTTCTGTCAACCGCTACCACTTTTGCTGTCGCTACTTTATTTCACCGAACTTCTGATGATAGAAAAAAGAACAGCTGAGAACATCTCAATTCAGAACAAAGAAGAAGTAGTGTTTTTAAATATTTCCTGTGCTTTACCCCATTTAAAAAAATGAATGAGCACACCGTCTATATGCTGTAGGAAGGCAGTCTGTAGGAATGTCCGCCTAATGGATCAGTGCATCCAAAAAGGAAGGGGGTGGAGAACTAGAGAGTAAAAAAGAACTAAGAGTTAATTTACTTTCACTAACGTTATATTCGTCATAAAGACTAAGCCGTATGTAGCAGCCATTTTATATTCGCTAATTATTCTAGTCTAACAGAAAGAACAAATGATGAACTGAAAAGCGGTAAAGGGGCTCTCGCACACACGAATACTCTTCACAGACACACATTCTCTTACCCACAGGCACGCCCTCAGACACAACGACATTGACACGGCCGGGGGCTGCAGCAAAGAAGCTTTAAGTGGCTCCAAGTCTTGACGAGCGTTTCGCTAGCGAGCTGAACTGGTCCGCAAGCGCTGTCATATGACAAAAAAAGACAGCTGTCTCTTGGTGATCCCATTACAGCAATGAGTTATAGGCAGAGATTTGCCCTCAAAGAAGCAGCTTATATGCTTTTTTGCCTGCCTATTCTGGCTTCTTGTCCTCTCTCATTCATCATGGAAATGTGCTACTAACATATATATTCAGATGTTTGAAGAACCGGCTACTATCAAGAAACATGTAGATATAGTTGCCTTTTCCGAGCTATCCGTCTATACATATATATATATATATATATATACGGTAAAATGGACAGACACCTACCCCAAACAATATCGCACGCTGCTGCCAATTACCTTCGATAGACTACTATTTATAGACTATAAGTGGCAAGCAAAAAAAAGTTCACAGGAAAGCATTTTTTTATATTTACTCATCCTAACATGTGCATTAGTAACTCTTTACTTGGGTTCGACTCAGGCTTAATCAGATCTAAATTATACTGCGATAATACAGTTAGTTCTCTGGCACATTTTCACACCTTTTGAGCATACTAGCGTCCTTCGAAGCCGCATTTGCCGGGAACTAAGATATAGGATGACGCTTAACATCATTGAGCTGTATACTTAATGTCACCTAGCAATTTTGCAACCGTCTTGTACAGTTTTAGGAAAAGTTAATCAAATATGCTCTTCTTAGGAAATCAACGTTAGATAAAACAAGCGTTTAAAGAGACGACGAATGCATTCTACAAGGCTGTCCAATTGATTCTTCTTTGAGAACCGATATTACTGATATAAAGCAGAATTGAGCAAATTAACTTATTACGCATATACTCGATGTTTTTGCTTGAAGTCTGTTTTTTTCTATCACTTTTCAAGTTTAATAGATTGCTTGCCATAGCGACCTCTGGCGGATGAATAGAGCTGACTCATGGCTTAGCTGTGGCCCATTTTTCGAAAAAAAACAACAGAGAGAAGAAAGTTGATCACCTCCATAGTAGGTTATGTATATCTATTTTTTCTTTCAAGGTTTGGAAAGAAGTGACAGCCATATGGCTTTCTGCGCGTCCTCTTTGTGCAACCGATGTGTTATAACAGTAATGGTAACATGCTTACCTAAGGGGAACATTCTTACTTCAAGTTCATTGTTAAGCTTACTCTGACCCGGGTTTACACGGGATACAACGGCATTTGTCTGGTTATTTCGGCTCGACAGATAAATGCCCGACACGAAATGACAGACACGAGCTTCTTTATGCATTGGTGCAAATCCCAAAGTAAAAGATGTAGGCCGTATCACGCGCATTTGTCATATTGACCTGCTGCGATTGAAGGTTTACTATGTGATGAATAATGTTCAAATGCAGAAGTGCGTGTTCGACCATCATAGCCCACTGCGATTATGTTTTGAATTCAAACCAAGTTCAAGCTGGAACGTCTTTCCACGTATGTTCCAGAGAAACACCGAAGCTTATGTTCTACATACGATACTAAGCGTGGAAAGGAATTCGCTCATACAACCAACGCGCAATGCTGCTCCTATCAAATTGGATTTGTTTTATATACGAGAAATAATTGTACTGATTGTAGATCTTTGAGGTTTTGCTGGTAGCCGGCTTGAAAGAATTGAAATTAGAGTACGAAGGTCTGCGATGCGCCAACACTGCGAAGAAAAGTGGTAGTAATTATAAAAGCTGGACAGTTGGAATCGATCTACTCACGATCTTTCTCCAGTAAACTGATTAGTAGGTTTAAAGCCTACTCAAAATAGAATGAATATGCAAATGTTACCTAACAAGGTAACCAGTCTATTCTATTAGATTGTTAATTACGTATGTATATGCTCGTTTACAGAGCATATGTTAATGTGGATCTGGTGCTTCATCTACTAGGCAGAATGGGTGCAAACATAGATGAAAAAAATCCTTTTCTCAATATAGTCACGTACACCGGCCTTGATTGCGATACACATCCAGTTGCCTGTAAGACAGCACCCAACTCTGCAGGGGAAATAAACAGCAGAATCCTCATACTGTCAGCAGACGAAACGAAATATCTGCAAATGACAGAAGATTATTTCCATATTATTGCGCCAGAAAGATAGCAAAAAACGCAACGAAAAATGTTTACACAGAGTTTGAAGGCTTAGCCGATGGAGCCTAACATGTTGCTAGTAGCCTCGTAGATTATTTTCCTTCTTTCTGTCAGCCGGCTGCGACGTGCAATGATAAGGATAGGATCCTCCTACAGTTCTGCTCTTGTCACTATTATGGCACTTCTGAAGCCCTTGTTAGAGGTTCCTAGTAAAACATTTTACGATTATCCATAAGTAACCACTCGTTTTAAGCCATTCATTATATTAAAAACCGCCACCACAGATTACAGTGGTGTTTTCAGAGAGCGGTAAGGACGTCAGAGAAGAACACTGCTGTAGAAAGCAATAGGACATGCTGCCAATGCAGCTATTTTCAACTACCCTCGGATTTTATTTTGAGGAGAACATATTTTATTATCACTCTTCTAGGAATACGTCGATGGAAGCATTTGACATAATGAATTTTTCTTAGTGTCAATGATAGCGTAGGAATTTGACATTGATTTTCTGAAACTGGAAATTATGAACGGCAGACAATTGTACTGCAGGGTAAATCCTTGATATCCAGCCCTATGCATAGATGTTAAAAGGACTTGTTGTAAAGTACCTACAGTTTGCCTTTAGTTCGTGCATCGTATCTGTTTTATTCATGCTATTTACCATACAAAGCAAATACTATTTATAAGTGAACAAATTAAAAAAGCTTACTACCAATACAATACGATGTCTGACGACGTTTTTGACAATGGCAATAACAACTGGCTACTGCAGCGCCCGCGGGCATCCTCCTATGCCTATGCCTGACATCGATACTCACGTGAAGGTTACGCAATTATGTATTAGATGTTCACTTAAACTCAAGATTAGGTTAAGCATTTGCGCTAATCATGTGCGGACCTGCATCTGCAGTGGATAATAGCAGACTGAAATAAACGGATAGAAGAAAGAGGTTTGAGAACACAAGGAATGGTGCCTTTCTCGTGCGACACGTGCCACAGACGATTGTAGATCTACTGCAACTACAAAACAGTGGTTCTCGTTTGACTTTGTTGCATTTAAAACAATGCAAAAACGTGTAGGAGACATAAAAAGCTGAAGGGTATTGTGCGGTCATATATATCTACCGGAAATAAAAGCCCGGTGCGCTATCACGCGAATTGTTCCAGGTATGCGTTTAGAGTTGCCATTTGCTTCCGCGAATGTAACACTCTGTGTCGCCGACCTAGAGGGGTTCTAATGTGCCACGACGAGGTCATACCAAGCGCGAGTTGGGCTGGCAGCCATACTTGACGCAAACGATATACGACCATGAGGGCAGAATTACGCTACATTGGAGTAAACGAAATTCAACTGTCAACCCAGAGCTAGTCCTATAACAATCGCATTCCTCAGCATATTAAAGCATTCAAATGATAGACAGGTCACTATCTGTCCGACTGCTTCTCGGGTCTTGTTAAGCACATCGCTACGACCTAGTTTCAGCGTCGTTCTCCGCTGTCACATGAGTTTTTCCGTGAGTTGTCCAGCGCTTTCTGCGAGTATGCCTAACCTCGACATTCAATACCGCCTATACAACTCCTACGCTTTTAAATAACGGGCATATTTTACAGCTGTAATCCGGATTTTTACATTTATTATTCGATTTAACATTCGGTTGTGACATAGAAACAAGTTGATCCTGTATTTTGAGCAAAATAGGTTGCCATTCATTAGTCGCCAAGGTAGGAACGAATACATTTACCTCCGAAAATTCACGAAAGTTAAAATATTTGCATTCAGTCTATGTTGAAACGTTTGCAACATTGTAGTTTTCAACACAATGAATTATTGCTAGGTAACTGCTGTAGATGGTCTATTAGATCCGCTAGTTCGACGATTTTTGTCGTATATTTTCACACATTGCCATATATATATATATATATATATATATATATATATATATGAAAATAAATAAGTGAAAGATATATATATTTCATTCTTAGAAACATTCTTAGAAAGAAAATAATAAATAAATATAACAAGGTGAGACACTTAAATTGGTAATTTTGATATCTTTTTCATAAATATTTCAACGAATGCTAGAAGTGTCGTTCCTAACGGTGATTATTCAATACAACTCGCCGCGATTACAGTTTCAGTTAGCGATCTAAACTACTCACTAAGAGCTTTTACCTTTTAATAGTAACAGTACGTTAAGCGATGTTGGTAGGTATCAACTTGATAAGGTGCAAAAGACTAACTAGTGGAGCTTATCTGGATAAACCCATCAGAAATTGATATTCTCCTTTCTATAAAGGAGATTAATTTCTGAATCAAAAATCGGGGTGCATAAAAGATCGATTTGCAAACCCTATCTAGAAACTTAAATCTAAAGAACCTTCCGATTTCTTATAGGAAAGATTTACTTGGATTTTCCAAAGGTCACATAAAAACAGGCAGTAACGTAATCTTGTTGACAGCCAATGTGACGAGTTTGTCTAGTAGGTGACATTTTTACAATCCCTAAAAGGACGTACTGTTTGTCGCTGTGGCGTCCTTTTCCTTCTCTTCTAGAAAAAAACAGCTTACATGTAGTACTAGGAATAGCATATGAACGCAGGCCTTCTTTAACAAGTGATGTGGCAAAGTTTACTCCCAGACTTCGTGCCGTGTACTCCCTATATTCATGAGTTTATTTATATGACAAGAGACGAAGGGTTCAACTTTGCAGCTGTTATCAGCACGAAGCTAAATGCATTAATGATACTTTCACTGGAGAGCTGTGATTAAGTACAATTATTCCCTTCTGTACCATTCCTTTGCATGCTGAGGCCTTGTTCCGCTGCGGTGCACGACTGGCGCAAGTAGATGGCTCAAATTCTCTGCTAGCCTGCATAGTATGGAGAAGGTGACTTTTGTCATTGTTCTACAAGTCTTACGTTCTGGAGTACACAGAACCTGCCACTATCTCTACCTACTAAAGTAACATATTCAGTGTTAGCCTTTATATTGAAGGAGAACTCGCAGTAAGCAAGGACGTACACAGCGTCATCCCAGTCACATTTTCACTCTGCACTGAAATATCCTCATCTAAGCACCCCTCTAAATTACTCTGTGTCATTTGTAGAGATGCCCTTTCTTCCTTGCCCTACTACCACTCTATATAAGCTTCGTCTATATAAGGCTCTATATAGCTCTATATAAGGATCGTCCGGCGAAAAGCTCCAAGACGATCGAGAGAAGAGATGTTCAATCAAATTTGATGTTCTAGTCTGACAGGCATTGGCGATATCGTGCGTGCCCTAAAAACAGCAAGGCCTTCTCACTCGCATCCGACCGGATTTTGCTTTACTCTCAGGGCGCTGTTGCTGCAGAACAAGTGGGGGCTACCAACCAGCCTTACGCCCAGCGAATAACGAAGTCGTGGCTGTTTTTATGTTACGGATCGATCTATTCTCAATTTGAAGCGAAATCAGTTGACCCTGAGTCTTTGTTACTGGCAACCGCAGAACGAATTTCGCCCAAAAATCCAACAATCATGCACAGATCAGCAATCGTACATGTAAAATAACTGAGACACGACTTTTTAATTCAAAACCCTTACGTACATTCCTACACTCGTGTACGTAACATATTTGTGACATTCGACTAGCTTTTATGTAGAGGTTTCTCTAATTTCTTCTGCTAATTTAATGAGATAATCAACCTATAATTTTTCTCTGGCCTAGAAAAAAAATGTATCGCACATGCTGTGTTGCATATTGTGTGTAGATAAAAAGTAAGTGCTGCTTTCGACGCTTTCATGCTTTTAGATTTACCATAATTTTGAGAACATAGCTAGAACGATTTAGTTACATCGTCATTGCAATTCTTCTTTGAATACAACGTATCTATCTATCTATCTATCTATCTATGCGTTTTACATTACCTCATTTGTCGTTGCTATATTCTTGACGAAGCTGCTTATCCGGACTTGTTTATACACGCTCTCACGGACTTGTTTATGACTCATACACTGCATAAGAATAACGAAAATTGTAATAATAATTAAAGCGAAAAAAAGGTAAAAAGGAGAGCATGCGTCCTAGCTTTTGTTGGAACTGTTAGTGCTGTATGGTTTCTGGTAAGCGGTGTACTAACCGTTAGACCATTCCATTGGTGGCGTCGTAGCAGACCTTCGACCTTACTCGATTCAGATGTCCGTGTAGCTTTGACGCGAGTAATTTTTTACATTTATTGCGGGTTCGACAGTATGTTCCACGCGATAAATGTTATGCTAGATAGTTCGACCTCGCTTTATAGCTGCAACATATAATGGGGCACGGTGAAGTTGGTATGCTCCCTGTTTCGAGTTTTGCGTCCGGCACCGCCGTTAGATATTCCATCAAACCACTTGATCTCAGCATCGTATGTCTATGCGAGGATTCGAACCTAGATCGTAACGTGCGAGTTTCCAATATGAACAGATAAATACGTTACGCAATAAGTTATTACGGGGACCATAGCCATGCTAGAGAGTGGCTGTACTGACACTAATCAACACCATACGATTTTTCGTCCTATAGGATGGCTAGCAGCTAAGCAAATGTGTATAATATAAGTTTATAGTTAAGTGAGAACAAACTTCCACTTAGATAAAAAAAAAAAGTTGCCTTCTAGTTCTAGATTCACTGATGATGGTTCAATTGTCGGGCTACATTTTGTAACATTTGCTCCCTTGTTGTTTCCAATTGTAAGTTTTTTTTGCTTCCATCCGTGTAAGAAAGTAACTGTTAACGGCAAAACCAGTATGTCGCAATAGAAACCGATAGTTACGATGTATTTGGTTTTTGCCTAAGAAAAATCCCACTAAAGGTTCATCTGTTGAAATTTCTGCGACAAGAAATCTGAGATTAAAAAAATCCACTTAAGTAGCATCTCTTTAAGAACCTCATATATTTACAAGGATATTTATATGGCACGCCAAGATTATAAGCACGCCATATATATTGTATTGTTTTTTTTTAATTCAATTTTCAGAACACCCATTTTGTTGTTTCATCATACATGACGTACGTTGGTCATATCGAGGGTGATTGGCCCAGAAAAAATAGACACTGATGGTAAATCCATGGTATCTGTCAATTTGTACCATGTGCCTCCTGAAACCACAAATTATTGAAATTTCGTTAGCGGAACATTCCATTGCAATTAGAATGATTGCATCGAATTATAGCAGAATATATGGTTTTTTTTTATGACGTAGTCATTTCATGCCATAAAAGCCATAGTCGCTCTGCTGCACCGCGTCTCTACAAAAGTGTATTAATCTGAAGTTGACTGAAACAAATGTCTGAATTGTGTAGATAACCACCTCGGATATTTTTTTCTAAAGTTTTTCCAAAATTTTTTCCAAAATCTTAAAATCGTGCAGCGACGCGTGAAAATGGCAAAAAAAGCAAAATATAGAATATGGTATTAGATTTTGTTCAAAATACTATCACTGTCTACTGCTGGAATGGAGATTTAAGTTTAGTCAGGGGAAATCGTATGATCATGAAATATGCCCATTGACCAGCATCGACAAAGTGCTATATAAATCTGATGCTGCTACGACCGGTTACTATGCATGGTTCTATCTGTTCGTGGATATTTCAGGTGAGTGGATGTTAATGGCGAAGTCATCTGCGGCTTTTTTGTGTGCTTAATGTGCTGTCATATATGGTGCATGTATAATGATATAGACCATATGTATGTGTGCATGCGTGGAGTCATATGTCGATGCGTTGAGCGTGAAACGCACGCATACAATATTTTCCTGCCTCCGATAGTCGTTCACGCTGCCGTCGGTAAGCGACTCATACGAGATCAACTTAGCACTATAGTATCATTGCTTCGAGACTGTTGCCGCTGCTATAATCGTATCATTGACCAGTTCATCCCATCTTCGGGTCGGCCAGGGGCCGAAGAGATAAAGTGCCTAAGGATTTAGACTAGAACGAAATCTCGATGGAGTGAGAACTCCGTAGGATGACGAGGCGGTGCTGCTGACTTCATACCACATCTACATCGATTGGGCCTATTGGCGAATAATATTTCTAAAATAATATCTGACTGCACTTTACACGTTGGGAGCATAAAAGGGGTGAGTTTACACATGCTTTCTGCGATCTTTCGATAAAAAGATTGCGAAATGCATGGGGGACATGGAAAACCACGCGATATAGACGAGAAAACATGGATCGTATATAAGAGGGAATGTGTGTTTGTCGTAACGATCGAGCTATTCTCGCCTTTTCTTCCATTTGTATACTACTATAGGTCATACGTTCCTGGTTATGGTGAGACTATAATTATTTGTTAAGTGTGGTATTCGAAGTTCGCATGAGGCGTAAGGACAAGACCGCTTACAATTTCTTTGTCTTATTGCCTCATCAGGATCGATTGCTCCTTGATGCCGATCTAGTATACATTAACTCTTCTACTTCCAGAAATTTTAAGAAATAGAGAAATATAAACCTGGCGGGATCTAAGAGATCTATTTTTCCAATATCATCACAATTTGCCTTGCAAGAGTGACGACCTACTAGCTTTTGTCAAACATTAGGAGATAGAAGTCATTGAAGTGGACTGATTCGAGTGTTATTGCGGACCAATCATGAAGGCGAACCGCCAAATTCGATGAACAGAGAGGACGTGAAACGAGGAGTACTTTTGGCTCGCTCTTTTTCTCAACGGGTTGGTACTTGGTTTCTAGTTTGTAGCCATCACGTATTTTGTCTTATTCGTGCTTTTTGGTGCTGGCTGTCCCATTGATCCCAGCTGCCTCTGGCTTCAGCCGAAGAGGCCTTCACAGCGTAGGTTCTTGTCGAGGCTAATTCTCCGTTGAGTTCTTTCGTCGAGAGGCGGTCGGCATACATACAACATAGTCCCGGGTTATGCTTTTCCCATTTCCCAGAACGAGCTGCCATGAAAAAATAACCCAGACTTTCTGTCATATCTATACATACCGATATTGTCATGGGCGCACATACTATTCAACGTATCAACAGACATTATTTCTTTCCTTAGAATGTTCACTTATATAGAACTCTATACATAGTAAGGTCTTCTTAAACAAGGCCACTTTCCTGTACCAGTGTTTGCACTGGATATTACCCTTTTGTATTGCCGTAGAGGTCGAAGGACAAGTATAAGGATATTAAATACATTTCAGAGATAAGTCTACGACCCAACTGTGGTATTTACAATCTGGGTACACACGGTTATGTCCATAATGCAAGAAATCTCATAAAACGACGAAACTAGTTTTCTTTGTCTGGTTGACCGGTGCCTTGGGAAATGCCTTTAGCGTCTACTAATAAGTAATGCGGTATAGAGAAATGAACGGTATAGCAACAAGCCAATAATGCTACGCAAACAAAGATCGAGCACTCGAATTTAGCGGAAGTCGTTTTTGCTGTGGTGGCAATGAAAAAAGTCTGTATTACTTCAGCGTGTTATTGTTTCTTTGAATGGAACGACAAGTTAAATGCTCCATATTGGCTGCCATCCACTAGAACACACTAGACTGCTTCGGCGGTCATCCTCCACCGATATGCGTAGTACTATTGCAACTAACGCATTTTAGTGGGTCTCGCAGTTACCATTGCTTATATGTTGTCCAATACAGAATATATGATCGATGACACGAGCAAGAATCGGATCTTGATACCTATATGTATTCGTCGCTCTTGTCTGAAACCAGCACTTATGTTCATTTTCAATACAGAGCTGCTGTACAAGGTTAAACCGTAGCGCGCTAAGGGATGGCCAGCAATCTCGTCGACAAACTTGTCAACGTATAGTTATTCATCTCAGAGTATGTCTCCCGTGTTGGTGTACATCTCGAACGTCTGCAATGAGATACGAATGGGCAGTGGCATTTTATTAGATCGAGGACGAGACAGCAAGTGTTAGCCTGGTTGGGGGTAAACGGGCTCGAGTAGAAATGATAGACACAGCGTTGTATTGCTACGCGAAAGAAAGCAAAGTTTTTCTGTGTCTGTTTAATTCACATAAGAATCTGACTGTATTGAGTAGTTAAGACGAAGGAGCGTGAGCGTTTAAACGGCGCTCGGTCGGACTGCATAAAAAGCAAATTTCACAGGTAGCGAGTGCTTTTTCGCTGTAGACAGCCTATACTATGGTACCTGTAATATCTACTGTATCTACGTAAATAGCTTATGCTGCTAATAGCTCAAAATGCTATCTGCACTTCACCAATAGCTATAGATAAACGCGCATGTTTATAATCACTGTGATAAAACTGGAACTTTTTTCCAATTAATATACTTAGTGATCGCCTATTATGCTTACATAATCATTTCGTATTGGTCTGTTCCTTAATAGGGTATACATAAAATAGCTACAAAATATTTTAAATATCTTAGATATTCCAGATAAGTTCGGCTTGATGTAACTGTAAGTTGCGTTACTCGGTCTATGTACTGGTACAGAAAATTTAGCTTTTAAATTCAACTCACCATGATTCAGTGGGCACTGCGAGATGCGGCAACGATTTGTGACTGACATCATTCATCTTGGACCCGCCAAATAGATTTTAAGCACACTATAAACTACTTTCAGATGGAATTATTTAATTAATCATATGTTCGACGAAAGCGTTCTTAGTGTCGAGTTAGCAAACAATGTCTACACCGTTCTACGAACAGCTCGTGTTCGCGATCGCTTCGCTGGTAGGCGATCGCCCGAGATACGTGTGAATTGGAAAATCAGTTCAGCTTTCCAGTTGTCCATCGTGTCATCGGCGTAATCGTCACTTTCATCGAGTAAATCATCGCGTTACGGCCATCAATGAGACCGTGTCCGGCTGCTTGGCTGCCCGTTGTTTTTCCGGCCTTGGAGCTCGAGCTCCACTGATCGCTCTATTTATTTTAATCCAGGATTAGTAGGAGCCCCCTCGCTGTCCCGACAAGACTGGAAGCATTCGTAGGTAATTCGTAAGTAATAAAAGCCCCGTCATTCTCTGCATTTGGTAGCATTTACTCATGCCTTTGACTGTCGCGTCCTTTCCTTATCTGGCCATGGAGAAGTCGCTCTCGACGATCGTAAACTCTTATTCTACTATTCTCTCCTCGCTACTTAGCGTGTGCCCTTGGCTATGCCAAATGCCCTGGCCTGTAGACTACACATGAGCTGCGCGCATATGCCCTATGGAGGAAAGAGTTGAAGACAACGATAGGAGTCCAACATGAACAAGAACCTATGCTTTAAGAGCAGCCGTTATAACGATATCTAAGAGGTATTTTGCCGAGCAAGAGCTGAAATGCACCGGACTCGCAATGTAGACCTTATCGCCAATGGAACGACTTAATTCATTCGTGGCAGCATGATGTTACCGGTATAGACTCTTAGTAGTAGTACCCGTGGATCTTTATTACGTATACAGTACGAAAAACGGCACAGCCAGCGTTGCGGTCCCTTCTCTCGACGGTGTCGTTCGTGTTGCTGTGGTGGTTGCTGCAACCTGCCTGGCACCGATAAACCAACATGACCGAGCCTAGACTCGGATATTTATAATAACAATCGCAGCCACTTTAGTTCCTCTAATTTTCAATGCACTTTCCTGTACTAAAGATAAGATTGTTTCAACAGCTGGTACTGCCGTCGATGGTCACGACAAGCAAGGCAGAGACGAATAGAATCAATGACTGGCATTCTATGGTAATAAATGCTAACGTTTGATTCCGAATCGTTCCTATGTGCCCTTCGACCATTCCTTCGCCCCTGAGTGAGGACTGAAACCGATGCCTACGATGAAAAAAGGAAGACAAGGAGGAGCGGACGAAAAATCAGGAGTAATAGACAGGGCTTGTTGTAACCAGTTTCAGAAACATATATCTTCACAAATAGTTTGCTAAGATGACACTCAGAATTGCTAAAGGCATAATCTACAATTGATTGACGTCGTTTATGAATAATGCAATAACACGAAAATGATCAGGCACCATAGGTAGCATCATACTTTAAAAATTAGGGTATGATAACTCGCATTTTTCGCGGGGTTTGAAAAATTTGTGCATAAACACTGCACTAATTAGTGTTTTCTTTTTTTAATCAATTGAATATGAAGCTGACAGCAATTTTACCTAAAGAAAGATTTTTAAAAGCAGGAGCTGAAAATTAAATATCTCTTGAAGCAAGACCCCAGGGTGCAAAAAAATCATTTTTGTTTGGTTCATTTATAAAAAGCGATTTTATAACACTATTTCATCGACGCTGGACTACTACGCTGTCTGATGCATACATTTTTAATACTTTTTTGCGTTGCATCATTTAAACTACTACAGCCGAAGTGGCGACGTCTGTGGGGTGGGATCAAAAAAAACGGGACGAACTTCTCCGTTCCACCTATTCGTTAGAAAGCGAGTCGACGCTCAGCTTTTCTAAATGTATTTATTCGGCAGTGTTAAACGCCGTTCATGCATGAATGAGGTCATTTTGTTAATAAGTGATAACAAGCAGCGCCCGTCTCATTTAGGTACAAAGCATTCGCGATGTTGTCGGCGGTTACTCTGGCTGCACTTCTAAGTGGTCAGACCTCTTGGACGCAAAAATAGAAGATCGAAGCGGTAAACAGTATATCGTATTGTCAACCCGATAGTTTCGAACACTTCAAAAAGATTCGTTTTGTTACAGAGAAAACTGTTTGCGGGATATTTACTTGTTGTTATAATATTTTAAGTAGATGAGTTACATTACAGTCGTAATTGGATTAGAGTTCCAAATGCTGCTTTCCAGCACCCGTTCCTATATGGTTCTCAGTTAATAACGATGCCGTTCGAACGGATTGGAATATTGACGATATTAAAGCATAGCATTCCCTGTTTATCATGCGTCCTTCTTTTTCCCACTACGTGCGCAATATGCAACACACTGAAGCTACAGGCAAACTATGTATAGCGAAGTGGCGATCCTTAAGATCAGTGCTTTGATCGGAATCTGAGAGAGGATTCGCCACGAATTGGTGTTCTTGCCTGGTTAAGCTGCACCGTTAGAGGCCTGCCTTTGTTCGTAAAAATCTAAAAATAGAAAAGAAACTCGGGGGTCCACCATGCTCAGGCAAGTTAACCTTATTTCGTCCGCTCTTAGCTTTTTTTTCTTTGGTAGCCTCGTGCCGTTAAAAGGACATCGCCGGCATGTCGTGCAACATTAACCCTATGAGAAACTACTTGAGTCAAACAGATATGCATGAGAGCAGGCAGCAGTGAACAGCGTAAAGTTTGTCTATGCGCATACAATGCTTCTGGAGTGCTACGATAGATGGTTTGTCGACCACTCGGTTCCACTACAGTGGCTTCCGTGTCTTGGTAGAGTGGTCATTGGTCTCATGAGATTTCTAATGAAACACTCAAGTTCACAAGATTAAAAAGTCTACGAGCAGATCGAAAACGCGAACTAAACACTGGCTTTGTGTTGACGCTGGCTGCAAAAGGCTCAAAAGTGCCACCTGCTGTGCACCGCGCCCCAAGTTTTAGTCCATCTGCTCTGCCTTTAGTTTCGTCTGACTATCAGTAGGGACTCTGGGATAACGTAACAACTCACATAGAAACTCCAGGCCACCAATGACTTCCATCTGCATCGCGACCGGTAGCGCTACTCTTTTATCCTTAAAAATACGTCTTTGTACGTTTTTATGATGTAAACGCTACTGACTCACGTTCCTATACTTGACACAACGGATCTATGATGGGCAAATAAAGGCCGTAAGCATCAGCATGTTTTCTTCTTCGTTAGCCCTCGAGTCGCGATCATGCTGTCGAGTGGTATGCAAATCAACACGGCTTGCATTCAGTATCATTGAGACGCTACATTGGAAATGTCGATAACTACGTGTAAATGGGAAAGCTAGACATGACGCACGACTGTTCACGCAGATGATAAGAAGATTGTTTTAGCAACATCAGCGTGCAAGAATAAGCACTTCGATGTGATATATTGTAAAATACAATACGTATGTCGTGTCGAACTGATTAGAATCGGTGAAAGGAGCACTAAATATAAAAAATGTCGACGAAAGCGCAATAAACCGACGTTGAGCCTTACTGGGTCCCCAGCAGATAATGTGCCGACAAATGGTAAGCTTAAATAATTCTCACTCTAATAATGCGCGTCGAAAAAAGAATACATGAACAGAAAAATGTACAGCTGGCAAGCATACGTTTATGAAATTCTGCCTATTATCAACCAAGTCGTGAGTCATGATTTGTTAGCCGTTAATGTAAAGCTTTCTAAGTTAAGGGGGGGGGGGGTGTCCCACACCGATCCTGAGCAATTCGAGGCTCTGTGTGTTTCAATCGTCCTCGACCTATCGCATAGTGACGTCGTATTGTCTTTCTGTAATACGACTCTCCTGCTCTTTCCTGTCTTCATAGTCGAGTGCAGCTTGTAAATTACGTATTTAAAATATTAGGTCTGAAAAACTACGGTGAGAACAAATAATCCACGTTCGCCGAGGCCAATGCTACCCCAGGGATAGCTACAAGCCAACAATTTAAAAGGCCGATATTTTTGGGCCTATTGGTCTAAGCATTCAGACCTCTATTAGATCAAGTCGAACGAATTGCCAAATTGCTCTTATTTCAACCCATAAAAGATCAATTTTAGAAGCTTTTCGTTATCACAGAGTTTTTTTTTAAAGCCTTTGTAACTAAAAAAAGACACCATCAATTCTACGAAGATCGTTTGATGTAAGCAAGTGCTCAAAACGAAGCAACTTGCAATGAGCAGCTATTATACTATGTGAGTATCTCGATGTCCTCTATAATATTCCCTTATAAAAAAATTGATTATTGATAACAATGACCTCTTCCGATTCTAACGATTGGGCCATTGGGTTTGCTTAGTGGTTTAGGAGAACCATTCTGTGAATCGGACATGTGAAAAGCCACTACTTGCTTAAAGCAAGAGCCACTTCCTTTTTGGGTCGAAGCGTTCAGTTGTACGGCAGTTTCCACTGAATTGGATCGCAATTTAATCATCATAATGCACAACACTGTGCGCGATAAAAAAATCTTTGTGTTAATAATTAATATGTAAAACACACAGCGCGTGAATCACAAAACCATGCACTCGATTACAGTAGAAAGCTGTAGAAAAAAAAAAACGCGGTGTGTTAAATATAACTGTAAATGCAGACTGGAAAAATAGTAACAAGGATTTGTATTTCTATGCCATGAAATGTACAAACATATATGCACGCTTTCTATGCATTGCTATATTATATAAAATATTATATATTTATACATTATTGCTATATTATATAGAATTTGATACAGCTGCGTTCTCTGTATACTCGATTACTAAGTCAGTGCAGTGTATGCAGCATATTTCCCAGGTTGTACCGATTGCACAGGTACTATAGTTCTTATTGGCCATATGGTATACTTGTTGGCCGTCTACTTACATACAACTATTTTAACTCCGGTTTGAAGCTGAAACAAATTAAATCATAGAACGTCCCACCCGAATCGCAATTAAACTACTCGTTGGTGGGGCGCCCCTATTTACCTAAAGTTGCATTATTTTAGGAGATAGGTAAAAGAACAGGCACCTGTTTGATCTGTTTGACCGTTTTACGGGGATCACGGTGTAGCGCAATGCGCCTCGATTGATAATAAAGCTGCGTCTGCTGTGATATTCTAATTTGTAACCAGGGTACACTTGCTTTAGCCTGGACGTCTTAATCCCCAAACAGCCCCAAGCTGACAATGAACATTTACCCGTACGTTGTGCCGAAGGGCAGTATCGAAACAGAGGGCATACTGGAAAAAATTAAAAGGGATTTGTCGTTTGTAGAGGCACACAGGTTGACAGCCGTTTGTGCATGCGTTATGCACATTCGCAAGCACGTTTGCACGGAAATTCGTTACGGTGCTCCCACTTATGATAGCTCTACCATAATACAGAGAGTGGGTAGTGAGTGCATCGACGGAATGTTATCTGTACCTTTGTCGGCAATGGCAAAATGGCCTCAGTTAATGCGGCCTCTGATTGTAACTCTGCTATCTCGATTATAATATAATAGGCAAGAAAAAGCAGGTTTACTAGTGACACCTTTAAAAGTTGTACTCTAGACCCCTGCGAGTGACGGGAGAAAAAAGCTGCTTGAGGAAACAAATGTAAATCAAATGATGCGTTATTATATAAGAGCCTGCAGAAGGAAAGGGCTGTTCCGCACGCAAAGCAACGGCCAGCGGCTAATACTGCAAGGCCGAAAAACTTCGTAAGGGAGAATTGAAAGTTTTTCAGCTTTTACTTTAAATAGGAAACGTACAACAGTCCCATATACTAGCAGCAGCGGGCAGAACCTCTGGAAAAGGCTTTTTTTCGTACTGCCTACCATACTTTCCGCCTGTTTCTGTGCACCTCAGTTCCGCTTCTGAATATTGCTTGAAGCCAGCGGAAGTAGGCGCAAGTGGGAATAGCGAAAAAAGTGACCTTGCTAGACAGAATGGCGACCATCAGGTTCGCCCTATATATTATTTGGGACCGCAAAGGCGTTCCTAATTGTTGTACTCAGCCGTCTCTCTGTCTCGCCTCACTTTCCTGCTTCTCCCCTTTCCTCACCCGATCAGCAATGCCCAATGGACTAGAGGGTTTCTTGCAAGTTGTTACCACTGGCAAGTATCTTGTGTACTGCAAAGCTTAACTGAATTCCGCTATGAAAATCTAATACTAATTTCATTTTTGCGTTTTTTTTTGTTTCGTACCAACCCATCAACCTATCCTTGGGAACTTGTAAATTATTGGCGACATTATAATCAAAAGCTCACTAAAACAATTCTATTAGAACCCTAAACCAGGAACAGGACAGGCAACGTCCTTTACGTACGTTAATTGTTGACTACGTAGCCACCAACAAAATGGTCCGCTGAGCGAAAAGAAGTTATCCTTTTTGGGGACATGTTAACCGCGTTAGCTACTTCTTTATAGTAGAGAGCATCAAAACTTGTCCTGCAAAAGCGATCTGCATAATCATATTGAATCAAGTTCCTGGTACCAAATCACCTTTTGAGCGTGTATATCTAAAAATGCATAATTGCATTAGACATATTACTGCTTGTTTGGGTCAGAAAGCTGCTCAGAAAGCTCAAATCAGCAATTTTTTTTTTCTAAAAAACAGTGAATTTGTAGGCCCATAGACTATTCCCGACGGTAAACGATGCGTCATGCTAAGATCAATCACATAACTATTATATTCATTATAAATTGGTCAAATTGAACTTGATCAAAAAAACTGGGTAAAAAGTAGCTTTTGTGCTCGAGTACGAGTGAAAAAATTTGTTGCTTTAACTACCTGGACTAAATCACAAATTGTCTCTCAAATAGAACTCAAGAAACCTAGAATATCTCTACAGCGATTGTCAAATGTAGCATAACACGAACACAACGCTCTACCGGTACGTTGCAAAACTCATTTAAGCAGAAATGCCAATAGAAGGGAAACGACTTGTTTTGCTGTGAACGCTATTGAAATGCATAGCTGACACTGTTAATTTTTTAAGGATTCGACGGCTATTGCTTCTCTTGTGCTTGTGGAGTTCGTTGAATGACGAAACGAATTTAAGGCTATTGATGGAGAAGCAGCTGCGTGTATCTGTAAACAAGCTGCTATTGTTGGAAAGGTCGCAAAGGGCTATGAATATGCCGTAATTTCGTAAAACACGGCGTGGGGATGGATCTGGGACGTTCTACGGAGGTTCAAGCCGCTGCTGGCTAGCCCACCCCGTCCCTTTCTCTAAACTAAAGTACGTCTAATGCTTGGTACCGAACGCGTGTCAGAACGACCATGCAAGCGAGCGCGCAATCGCCCTGCCCTAAATAAGTGCGAAACAGACACCGTTGTAAATTTTCGGATTCGCCTTTGCGACATCACAACTCTCCCTGCTGTTGTGAAGTTTGTCTCGGGAGTCCTTTCTTATACCTCTACTTTATTTAAATAGCTATTGCCTTTTCAGAAGACTTTTTTAAGGAGCAAGATGGCTTTTGATGCAAGATGGTAATGACGATGACGATGATTGTCATGATTAATTGACCGATGGTTTCGTGCTATACGCGGTTAGTATCCCTTCCCAAAGGTTGTGGTCTGTCGGAGTCCAATGCCGTTTGTCAGGAGGTTTGCTGGGGTTGCTCACAGTCAATACATTTGTTAATGATGTGCAGGTGCTGATAACAAAAGCAAGGTTGCCGTTTATGTTAAAGTACAGAGGTACTCTAACGCTCTACTCAAAAAAGATAATTACATTTTTTCATAAAATTACAGAATTTAGTGGAGCTATTCGAAGTACTGCCTAGTACGTTCGGCGACGAGAATGCCACCGGACAGTTCATTCTATAGTGATTTCATATAGCTTCTATGTATGTAGTTCTCTCAAGTTAAAGCCATCAGTTTATATAGGTGGTGGTGAAACACATAATTTACTGGCGCGCCTACAGCACAACTTACTGGAAGCCGGCCCTCTAATGAAATGCTTAACGGCGATATCGGGTCTGAAATTCAAAACGTATAAAGCGTTTTCTCTTTGCTATGGCTCATATCCAGCATTAGATACTCTATCGTTATAGACACTTCCAAGTCAAGTTATCAACGTTGCCTGCGCGAGGTTTCTTAACTACACTAACGTAACCTGTAGATAATCTAAAATTACCCTCTCCGACAGACAAAATATTCTACTTCATGGGTCGGAAATGACGCTAAACATTATGTCTCATTGAATTCACGACTTAACAACTGAACCGATGCTAAAATGCCAAAGGCTGCTTCAACCGTTTAAAAAATAGTGATCTCGTTTATCTCTGTTGGCCTGCTTTTGGCCAACAATGGCCCTCGCTCGAAAGAATTCATTTCAATCACAAACACGTATTTTCCTTTATAATGATTCTGTCAATACGAATGATGTACTCCGGGATGTATATTTAGCTTAATAAAAGAGAAAAATATATTCCAAAGCAATACTACACAATGTGTTATATATATATATATATATATATCTTTGAATAGTTCCCTTTCCAAATAATGTCTTATAGTAATAGAAATAATAAAGATCTTATGCCCTGAGTAAATTTTACGTGCATATTCAAACCATCTCAAAAGCAAGTTTAACAGTCTCTTGTTCGTAGACATAACTTGCCGAAAACACCTTTTGGTAGAGATAAAATATCCAGGGAATATTAGTTTTTTTTATTTATAAAAAAAAAAAGTAGTTTTTTTTTATAAAAAAAAACACAAAAATTTATTTTGTAAACCCTAATGTAAGCTAGGAAAACATGATCTTTACGTGACTGTGGCGACAATGATTGAGAACCGGTAAAATATCTAAGCAGAATAAAGATGATTTATTTGTCTTTGACACGAAATTGAACTCTCAAACAAATTAGTTTTTGTCATTATCTGGGGCCAAACGTTTTTTTTCTTCTGAGGTAGCATCAATGCTCTCATATTACTACTTTTTTTTGCTTGTTTGTAAGACGGCCTGATACCTGCTGTAGTAGGAGTTAACATAGCAAAAACCACCGCAAAAATCTAACACATCAACTGTAGCATGGTAGCGGCGTAATTGTAATAAGTGCGCGCAAAAGAATGAGATGCTTATTACAAACCTACAAGACGAAAATCTATGAGGCAAAGTTGAACCTAAACTATCGAAACAAGTTAACGAAATTACTGGAACTTCTAAACCAAGCTAATTCACCTCTATTTATTTATGCAACTTGCATAGCTTGCATAAACATCAACTGTTCCAGTATATATATGGAAGTATGTATACATATCTAGTTGCTGTTACCCACTTTAGTGCACTGAAAGAACCAGACAACAAGTTAAAATCTGTAAACATGAAGTCGTTCATATAAGATCGAAATTATTTGTGCATTACCTCTATATAATAATAAAATCGTTACGTGATTCAAGTATACACAATTTATCATTGGTGAGCTAGGTTACCTAGGAAGAGCGTAACAAGGTACCGGATGGCGTAGTACCAAGTACAGGGTTTTTCCCACTGTTATGCGTGAAGGTATTGAAGGAATTAGACAGTCCTGAGTACCTTATGCAGTTTTAGCCCCTAGTTTAGTAATTACCTATAACTTGGCTAGATTCACGGTCAGTCCAGATCAAGTAAATCCCTATGGAGTCACTCTGTTTCCGTTATTAGTGAAAGTGGCTCCTCCTCTAAGCCACTGTGCCGTCCGCGTCCAGAATGCTCCCAACGAAACTTTTGTGGCTTCGAACGCCTTCAGATATGTCTTTAAACAAAGCGTAGCGAAGAGGACTCAAGCTGCTTCTTGTATGAGGCCTGTAGCCCGCAGGAAAGCTTGCCATTTTGCCGTCAGTCGTTATCCTATTCTTTTGCGTAATAGACTAAACTTAACTGGAGAAACATGTACTTTTGCTGGGGTAAGCAGGAGAATATTTATTGGCACGAAGTTGAAGGTTTTAAGGCTAACAAGCATGGAGTACAGATTCTGCTCCTTGATCCGTAATGTTTGACTCACATCCTCCAGTGGGATGTTGCATGCCGTTGCTACGGAGTGCCATTTCCTGGACCCATACTGCCCCTTAGGAACGGTATTCGTCTCTTCAAGGAACGTGCTGGATAGCTTGGTGATTAAGCAAAATAGGCGGCATCGTTTTCTATGATCCGCTTTGGCCTTCGAGAATTAACTTGGTTGTCCTTCCCTGTTGGGATAACCAAAAACGTGACATCTTTTTACTAAGCGGAATGAACGTCTCGCAAAACGGAGATATTCATTAACTTGCTCCATTTAGTAAAAAGCTAAAATAGGAGATTTCTGTGTACCGTGCGGTGGATGATATCAATCGAAGCGCACATATGAGTAGATTATACGGTTGAAACGGTTGACCTCACCAGGGAAGTGTGTCCACTCCGTGCGAGCCATCTAAACGGCTTGCGCTCCACTTTCTCCGGACGAAGCATATCTTACCACCTCAGGTTGTTTTTTTTTCATTGTTTGGCATATTTTAAAAGCAGTCGTCAGTTGGCCTAACCTCGAAATGTACTTCAGCAAAAAGCTGAGTAGCATTTGAGATGCCTAGACGATCACCGTGAGACGATTCGCGTGGTAATGACCCTCTAGTAGGTCGGGAAGTCGGAAGGTACCATGCAGTAGTTCGATGAGCCCAATTCTATCCGCTTTCCGAGACAGGGATATTAATTTGGGAGTCAAGACTGTTTTGGACTCGCCAATAGGAAGATGATCTCAGAGTCCTCTGTTTTTTTTAGAAAAAACGCCTGTCACCCAGAAACTTCATTCTATATCTGCTAACATCAACTGAAAATTGATCGATGACCGATATACCATCTGCCAGGTTTAAGAAGCTGGTAGACGAGGTAGAAATAATTATTCCTTCAGCGTATTCTGAAAGGTTAATGCTCGAAATGACAGGCAGGTAGCTGTCTGATCGTGCTATCTAGAATTGGTATTATAAGCCCGTTCCGTGAATCAGACTCCACTGTTTTGACTTCTATATATCATTCTGGAGGTTGAGAGTCCTACTCGACCCGAGTGAAGTTGCTTCTAGTTCATTACCTTTTCAATCTTAATGACTAACGAAATTTTAATTCTTTTGGTAATGTTAAAGGTCATCTTCTCTGCCGGCTTGCTTTTATATATGTGTCACCGCCTCGAACAACGTTGCGCGATGAGGCGCGGAAGAACAAAGCATTTTCTTCTAAAGATATCGTTAGCTACTTTACAGCCCTGTTTGAAGCGTGGTATGCGCAGTAGGTATTGTCATAGCCTAGGTGGGGAAAAAGGCATTCAACAGGCTAAAGTTTCCCTAATTCAAATACCTTGTCTCTTTCGAATTCCTCACGCTCATGATAATGAACAGAGATAACGCAGAGAAATAGATGACAAACCACTCGCTTCCTTCCTTAATGCTAACTGGCTATACAGTGCATACTACCGACCGCAGGTGTTTCGATGTATGTGCTGTCAAAGGGGTAGCAAAACTCAGTGGCCGCATTTCTCTGCTCAGAAGTGTCCATTGGAAGCTGCTTAAGCCTTAATATTTGGGCTTTGACCTACGTCTCCTTAAAAAATAATTCCCCGCTTAAAAACTCTCTCCTAATAAAGCAGAAACGCCACACAGCGCATTGAAGGAGGGTAATAGGATAGACCGGAAACATACATGCGATCCGAATAATGCAAGCCGTTATTGCAATAGGGTTATGGGAAAACTGCAGTAGGAAGCGCAGTGGATTAACGAAAGCAGCTGCAACGGGGCAACGGGGATGGTGCAACAAAATAGTAGAAAAACCGTAAAAAGTTTGCGTTTAGTAGTCGGGTCCAGACCAACAGATAGGTAAACTTGTTTCTGCGTAATTTGAAAAAAAACAATAGAATGGTGTTAGGTAGCGTCCTCTACGTACGTCTAGCGCGGAATAGATAAGTAGATTACCGAATCTACGTAAAAGCTGGCAGATCTTACACGTAGTTCTGGTCCTTATCACACAAGTGAAGTAGCGACGACCACTCGGTTCAAGTACTACCAATAGAACTGCGCTATTACAGATGTTATTCATATAGTAGCTTCGAGAATATTCTTTGCTAAATAAACAGCTCGTCAACTAATTTACAGTGACAGCTGATCTATAATGAATAAATGTTTTTCAAAAGAGGGTTGGATTGGAAGGACAGCTTTGTAAGTATGTCTATTGCAAGTCCAGCTGAATGGGAGACAAGTGTTGTTGAGGCGGTATCTAACAGAAACATTGAAAATTGCAGTTACAACCGCTTTGGTTGACCAGTCATTGATAATACAAAAGCAGGGACATAAATAGTGTACTTGATTGGACATACTATAGAGAGGCACAAAGTCAAAGCCGCGGGTGTCGTAATACAGAGTCTATACAGTTTAAGCAGTCTGCCGTGACTTTTGCAATCCATTGATATCATGGGTGAAAGGGTTGGGAATAAAAGAGGGTAGCGCATGGAGGAATAGTCCGAAATTCTGACAAAGTTATCACCGAAAGCCCGCTGCTTTCATTGGGCAAAATGTGAGTCCCGTGATAGTTCCATCTATAGAGAACTTGCTCAACGACACGTTGGACTGCGCATCAGCCGTGCGAATGCGACGATGGGTTCAGTTAAACGCACGCCTAGAGAATATCGCTGTCAGCTGAGAACCCGGTTACGATAAAGAGCGACGAATGAAGCGTCAGTAGAGACCCGCGACTGTCAAGAGAGCCGGAGCCGCTGCCAGAGAGGAAAAAGAAAAAGGAAGAAGCAGCGCGTTAGCAAAAAAAGCGGAAAAGTATCAGCGAAATTTTTTTCCAAATCTCCGATTCTGCGCGCGATCCGGTTCGCGAGTAATGTAATGCAGCTCTAAATCTGTGGGCGGTGAGTCGTTATTTTAAAGCGGACTCGCGGAGGACGTAGATGACCAATAGCTATTCAAATAGCTTATTACACGTCCATGTTCGTAATGTACATTTGCAAAAGAGAACCAGCGAGTGCCATGTAATAAAATAATTGCAAACCTCGTGATAATAGAGTAATATCGTGTACGAGAGACAAGAACAAATCGTAAGAAATTACTCGATATTCGTCTGATCCACTTGAAGTGGCATGTACGTTTATGCGTAGAGGAAGTGGTTTGAAAATTCATGCAAGGTAAAGAACCCCCAGATCTTTCGAATTTTCTCTAATACATACATTATAAGCATGCATGCTCTAATACATTATAAGCATGCACGGACATCTGATTCCATATAAATCCATAGGCCCAAGAATAATTTGTAGCGGGAGAAATTTTCTAAAACACTTTAAAACAGGAACAAAGAACAAAAAAAGGTATTCTGTATTGCCTTCACTAAGACTCTTGTAGTGTTTCATAATAACTAAATATAATGAACAGTAGAAAACGCTACATAATGGGAGCAAAGCTATTTATTAGTAATTAAAATCTCTTCAAAAAACCAATGTTGAATGGGTGGAGACAGCTAGACCTGGGTTAGATGGGTCAGAAGGGTCTTGCTGCTGCTGGAAGCCAGCCGTCTGATGGAGTACCCAATGGGAATACTGGACGTAAAAATCGAGACACAGGTCACGGTCAAAAGATTTTATGTCTAGGTATTATATATACTGGATCTTATAGGACAAACCTGTTAAACTTGAACAAAAAGACTAATATAGTTTCACTGTCAAAAAAGTTGTCACTGTAATGAGTGGCCTATGGACAGCAAATATACACTATACATGTAAAGTAGGAGGCCTTTTTGGAACGGTACGTGGACATATATAAGCGTAAAATGAAAGGATTTTGACTAGCACGCATAGGTTGAACAAACTCTGGTCAAGACGATTATTGTTGCACTGGCATATATACATTTTTAACTATTTTCTTTGAGTAAATGGATTCTCGAAAATTATACTGCGATCGAAAAGCTAAGTAAAGCTGCTCAGTAAATACAACTATTGTGAAGTCAGTAGACGTATATCTACAACAGTAATGGTTTTAATAGAAATAGTTGATTGATTGATTGATTGATAACTGCTCTACAAAGATACTACAGTAAGTTTTTGGGGGGTGATCGTGCATTTGAGACGCGTTTTGGTAGGCACCGATCGTGTGGAGAAAAGCGTTGGTTGCCTGATATGGGGATCTGGAGATAAAAAAAACTGATGGAATTAATCGTTCGTGCACTGCTAGCAAAAAAATTGGCACTAGGAAACGAAATTAAATTATAATATAATGGGCTGGCATATCTTATTCTCGTCTACCCTTGGCTCGCAAACATCAGGCCAGCTATTGCTACTCTTGCTCTGTAGGAATAGGCATAACTACAGGATATATTCTTGTATCTTATACATACAAAGATATTTTGTCGGCTTTGGTTCCTAGACGTACCCAGAAGAACGAAATGGTAAGACATCAAGCTGCCATTACCGTTAGAAGTACCGATCACAGGCATAAGCTATGGCTGGATTTCTTTGTGTGCCGATAATTTATTGCGGGTATCAAGCAACGAGGTGCCAATCGAAAGGTAAACTTAATATAGAAACACCGACGGTAGCAAGTGTGTGGAGGCATTTCTATTGATTATATATGATAATATTATCAGAGTATGTCATATCAAAGCGAGATCATTTCGGGAGGCCTAGGTTGAGCCACATTTCATACGTAATACATAGTTGAATACACCATAAGTAATACTTACACACTGGAGCTTTCGTTTCGTCCATTTGTTGCGCAATTGGAATTTCGTCAAAGGAAAAAAATCAAATCAAAGGAAGATAACGTGTAATGTACGTATTCTTATTGTATTATTTCATATCATATTTAAGTTGGCATTTTCCCTAACTAGTCTGCTTGCTGGTCTGCGTGGGTCGTACTATGGTGCGGCATTCGTTCTACACAGAACGTATTCTGTTTAGTTTTATAAGTCCTATTTTCACTGATTTTCGTCGGAATCGGAAGAAATCGGGCCACCAAAAGGAATTGTCACATGATAAGCATGCGTAGTCACCGCCACAATAGCTTCGAGACTTTTAAATACACACTAAGGGATTTCTCTATCCATTAAGCATCCTCCGTTTTAATGGCTAACTATTGGTCAATAACTATAAGACTAGCAGCTGCTAGCTGAATGTCAATACGCTGACGCAGCAGCCGCTGCAGTGGCCGGCGTATCCGGATCAGAGGTGGGCCAGTAAATCCCTCATAACTCACTGCAGACGGTTCTGTTCACTCGCTGCAACTCATTCTTCCCTCGTAAGATTTATGCCGTTCTATAGGTTTTATTCTAAAAACAGGCCCTGGACAAGTTACCGTCGCAGTCACACTTACAGACCTGAACTTCTCGCCTTTTATCACCAGACTCTACGCAAACGATTAGCAGCTAGAGGAAAACTTTGAGCAGTAAACGTAGGTATAACACAGTCGAATAGAAGAGTAAAGAAACAAAAGTACGAATTCGACACGAAGCACCATGACTGGCTGAAAGTGGATTATAATACAATAATCGATTTCCGCTGCATAGAGAATTTGTCTTATATATGCATATGCGTATATATAATGTGACGTTTTGCACGTTTGCGTTTTGACGAAATGCAGCCTTTATGCCATATTTCGCCTTTCATAAAAAATAAACATTACCAAAGTTAGGTCTTCTCACCTCTCTCCGCTAGCAAATTAAAAACATTCTCCGATCATGAGATCACGGGAATCATTGCTTTCTTTTGGCATTTTCGATGTTCTGCATGCCTCGTGTGTTCGCGTTAATTCCCCTCTGCTCCGCGTGACGCAGCGGACAACTCCGCGATGATGCCGGTAGGATAAAGGTCTCATGTGGTAGGTGTTTTCCTACCTTTTTTTCTTCTTTCCTCGTGGCTCTTGCGGCTAAAAGGCCTGTCAGCGGACAGACCTGCCAATCTACATTACATTACAGGAAAAAGCTTCGTGGCATTCGTCAACGGGGGATGACCGTTGGTTGAGGACGATGTAAAGTGCGTATGGGCATCACAGGTCGTGCGGTCCAGATACAACCAGCGGGACAGCGGATGAAGAGCCGGAGATTACTTTGGGGGAAAGTCCGGGCCCAGTTCTACTGTTGCGTTTGTAACTTTCTGCGAATTGAGATAGCAAGTGTGTGGTTTATGGGTGTGTAAAAGAGGAATGAAGCAGAACGACGTCTAAGCCGACTCCTGTCTATCTCCCGCCTGCGCCCCTTTTGAAAGAACCGAGACGAAAGTAAAGCCAAGCCAGGCAATGCAAGCACTCACTGGCTGTTTCTCCTGAGATATAGAGTAAGGTTGCAATGACCCTCGGAAGCCATGCGATTAGCTTTCCCGGTCACAGACACACAGAGACTATCGCGCAGGCGCCTAAATACACAGCCATTTACACTTGTCCATACAGAACAACAACTCCGATGAGCACATGGGAAGAGCTAATGGTGCCTGGAATGAATTCCTATGTTTTTTACACAGCGAACAAAGTGAAGCTTATGCTATACATAACACCTGTGCAGGAAAAGCTTTTTCCCCCTAATTTGTTCTCGACCTGGGTCGATGAATAGCTCAACGGTCTGCTTCTAAACAACAGCAACAGCTTTCGGTTCAGCAGTTCAGCATCGAATAGTTGGTTTTTAAATATAAAATGTGTGAGATAATAACTATGTATTTCAATATGAAGCTATTTAATAACAATAGAAAACATTTTCTTGTGCACGTGTTTTTTTTAAATCTAAGACCTTCTTACTCGAATATCGTCACTTAGCCGTTATTAAGTAAATAAGTCGTAGTGAGATAAAAATTAGAAAATCCAACCCGTATACGAGTAGAAGTTTCAGTCTGGAACTACAGACCGCTCGTTATATAAATTTTCTATTCAGTCTTAAGCTGAAACCACCACAGCAATTGGTCCCAGCAAAAAAAAATTTAAAACTGAATGTAGTGGAAGACACGTTGCGAACGTGGACAACGAAGAACTGAGAGCTCTGGTGAAAGCCGATGCATTTCAAAGGGCTCGGCTGTTAACGCTCAAGCTTCGCGTATGTAACAACACCATTCATCACAGTCAAATCGCAAATATCTTAAATTAGCAGGGGATGATTCGTAGAGATGTTAGCTTGTTTTTGCACTTACGCTACCGTTGTAAGCCACTTTGGCTGAATTCTAGCATGAGTTATAGTCGAAGACGTACGTATTTTCTGCGATAATTGCATACGAACACATCAGTCTATGCAACATGCATGTGAAGCTGCAAGAACTTATTATAATATGTCTGTTTAGTGGTTTAACACAAACGTTAAATACTACAGCTTTATCGACTACAGCTGGTCACTGAACAACCAACGAAGATTACAAGAGCCCTGCACTAGAGAACAAAGATGCACGGTAAAGATCATGGTGGCTAAAATGTAAGAATCACAGTCGTAGGCCCTCATCTATTTTATTCGTTAGACATTGCTCCCGAACGGTATTATTTATTTATTTTTTTTTTTAATTTCGACAACTTCCTAGCCAAAAAAGGGAAACATTCGATCCTCCTAAAAGGTCAAAATTATCTTTTGAGATTTCTTGCACCCCAGATTTTCCCGTGATATGATAAATGAGTCACCTTTAAAGCAGCAAAAAAAAGTTACAGAGATTAACAGTGCGTATCTTAATCGAAAATAAAAAATAATTCTGTAAAATTGCTTAAAAAGTTATAGGTTGTTACTATACTGGACAAGCTAATACATTCTGGACTTGTGCGAATAAACTGGTCGTTCGGTAGCAAGTGATATGGGCACACCGGCAATACATTTGAGGATAAAAGTAAAGGTTCTCTGTGGCCAAAAATCTCAACGACTTCGCTTTAATTTGAATGAAGGAACGAAACTTTGGAATGAATAGCTCAAAAATACAAAACACAACGAACAACATGCTTAAGAACATCTAACGCTCAGAGCGGAAGCAACGTTCCAAACTGGAATCAGACCAGCAGAGCGACAGCAGCGTTGATCTTGATAGGTATATATATGTAAATATATAAAATTTAGATCAACTAGTGCCAGTATACATTTACAGCAATATGCACAGGTATTTCGATTCGTCACGGTTATACAATATAAACACCATCCATCCATCGTGATTACAGTTTCAAGATCCAAACCGCTGACTAGTCATTTTCAAGATATTCCTTTTTAATCCTCCGATCACTTTTCAATAACAACCATGTTTTAAGCAACGCGGGTGTTGCTAGACACAAGCTTTACTCACGAAAATATCGCTTAAATCCGTTGCATACAAGAATTTCTGGGCTGTCGTTAAATCGTAGGCTGATTCTATATAAAAAGGTTTTAAAACGGCCAAAGAGTTTTTGGGCCGCAGTAAATTTCAAAGAGACTAACTCACCGGGCCGACCCAATGAGCGATTAGTATTTTACTCTCTAAAATGACCAGTCATTCACCTATCAAAATCTAAATGTATCGAAAACAAGCATTTGGGGCTCTTTAAAATCTTACACTTATTAAGAATTTCGGTTCATTTCAAAAGTGTTCTTTGGATTTTCTAGCAGCTGCGTAAAAACTGGCAATAACGTAGATAATCGATTTCGGGCAAAGGAGAAAGCTTCTGTGCTTGGCTAGGGTTCAGCTAGGTAATAATAGCTCGTCCAAGTTCTGAGACCAATGTACTGTTGTTTACCATAGATTCGTTATTTTATTTTGACATCAAAAGTAGCATATAAATACATACCCCTATTACGAAACACAGGTAACTAACTAATGTTCTCCATAGTTTGAAGACCCTATCCTTATACTTCTGAACGAACAGTATATGTTGCCAAGATACTGGTTTCTGACTGAGCTGCTTTAAATGACTACTTTCGTCATCAGCGTTCTATTCTCGAAAAACCCAGTAGCGAGAGCAACCGCTTCCGCCATCACAACTTAAGCTTTTAAAGATGTGTGTCACTGGTTGGCCTCGGCTATGTCCGTGGAACTGCTTTTGTGGTTTGTATCTAACTATCCGACAAGCCGACAGGGAACTACAAGCCTTTAAGAGCAATACAGGAAAAAGCTTCTTAAACGCACTCCTTTAGGGCCGCTAAAAAGATTGCGTCACTTGGGATGTAACGCAGCGAGGATAGAACAGTATGGTACAGTCAGCACCAATTACTGGTAGTGATGATTATACGGTTACTATAAGCACCCCCAATGCTTACCCGTTTGGCTCTCTCTTCTTTTTTTTTTTGGCCACCGAAAAAGGAGAGAAACGAACTCTACATCTCCAACCTGCGCCCAACTAGCCGTCCGTCTTTGTGTGTATCTGAGCCAGGTAATCAGGAACCCTACAACTGGTGCGAGTTTTCGATAAGGCAGCGCATAACTTACATCACAGCGAACTGTCAGAAAACGTTCGCGTTAATTTATATGTGAAGGATAACAGCGCGACTGGCTATATATATGATGATAGATGCGTTTTAGGCTTGTACGAAAAGAGCCAACCCAACAACAAAATTTCTCTTTACGAAAGCCTACAGCAGACGCTTCTTCGAAGAAATTAAATCAGTGCGATCCAGATTGAGGCTAGTCAAACAAGTTCCATCGGTGTCCGGGGAACCGCGGTTCCTTAACGCGTTTGCTGCCATTTATTGTCGCGCCGAGAATTTCACGAGCGGGGGATGGCTTTTCCCCACGACTGTCTAGCCCGTCTGTATGTTCATGTTAGATAAGTCAAGCGGCATGGTCTTTGTACCATGTGTTGAATTTGGCTTACTATCAGAGCAGATTCTAGGTTGTGCTATTGGTCGCCAGGGAAACAATCAATAACACACCGAGCAAAATGGCGAAAATATAATTCCTGGTGTTCTCATAACATTAATGCATATTTTAGCGACATCATAATAAGCATTATTAACTGCATAATTTTGAATTATAGTAACTGAGCTTTGTGCAAAAACCGGCTATACTATACTATACTATAATTATTATAATAATGCACTCAAGATAGGTGATCTTAAAAAAATTTGCCCTCGTTTAATTTATTCCATTCATGACACTATCACACTCTGTCATGAAATTCAACCGTAAGGTCCTTGGAATTTAATCTAGGCATTAGGATACATATTTTATGGATACTGCAGTCCCGATGTGTTGCATAAACCATTTCAGTCAATAATGATCGTACACTATCCAAATATGTGTAGAAATACCTACACTTATGCAGGAACG
This sequence comes from Varroa destructor, assembly GCF_002443255.2. Classification (NCBI taxonomy): domain Eukaryota; kingdom Metazoa; phylum Arthropoda; class Arachnida; order Mesostigmata; family Varroidae; genus Varroa; species Varroa destructor. Next base: position 49,360,406 of record NW_019211455.1, on the reverse strand, counting down.
CTCGCTTGTACATTGACCCTATATTCCTAGAAGCAAAGAACATGCATTACGGCATATTTAAGATAAATCACTGTTAATGCTACAATCCTATTATAAAAAAATTATGTTAATTAAATTTAACGCCAGATGCACGGACCTATGAAGCCAATCAGAATAAACGCTACGTTCTACAAACTGGTTCATTTTCCCTTCATATTCGACGAATCTCTTTTAAAGTGTATCGTCCACATAATAGCCGAGCTGATAAAATGCTTACTTGTTAAACCTAAGGACACATGCCCGTATATAAGTATCCGGGTCTAGGTACACTTCGTTTCGTGCCAGAGGCCAGCCGTACTTTACGTAAAACACAGAAAACGTGTTCTTGCATAGACCTGTGTTATGACGGCGACAGCGACAACAGTTGATATCTGACTAGCTTAAGTGAGAAGGAAATAATGTATTACCGAACATACGTAAACATGCATACGTTCCATCGTCCCATCCACAAACCATCGTTCTTACTGCAATATCTGCTATAATTAGCCATATACATAAATAGGCATCGGCTGTACTGCTTGAGAGAAGAGAAAAAAGAGGATTGAAGGCTAGAATGTGTATGTAACTTTAGCGGGACGGCTTTTTACTGACAGAGCACAACTAGTGGCAGCTTACGCATGGAGCGTACGCAGGTAAGAACCTGAAACGATTGCTAATTTTTGTGGTGTCCGTGGTGCTATTTCTGGATATCACGACTAGTCCGGCCACGTAAGTCCTGCCTGTCTCAGGACTGGCGTTGATGAATGCCTAGAAAAGTGGTACTACCTTCACTACTAGTGGTACTCTCAAAGAGAGTAAGGATGATTTGGTAAGAGGGTTCAGGCAGGTGTAAAGGAAAACTGGGAATATAATATACTACAATGGGACTGAAAATCGACTAAAGCAAACTGAAATTTCTGTCAACTACAACAATAAGTCAACTCACAATTACATACGTTTGAGAGAAGTGTGCGAACAATTTTTGAGCAATGTTACGATTAGCAGATGGGAAATAAATTCGGAAAGTATTGAAGGCAGACAATTGATTTAGGCTATTCGGACAATAAGCATAGATCAAACGGTCTACTAGAAATACTCTCACGGAATAGAACATAGCCGAGAACCAATGGTGTGCCAAAAAAAAAGCCTAGCATTCCCTCTAGATGATCTAGCACGGTTGAAGTTTAAAACGTAAAATCTTAAAAGCGAGGTTTTTACTGTGTTTATCTATGTTTGCTAGAAGTATAGGGGAGGAAAAAGCTAAGGAATATTATAGCAACGATAGAAATCCACCATAAACCCTCTCTCGTAACTCGGAAGACCTTTGTTGCAGCCACATAATCATAGTCAGTAGTAGTTAGACCAAAATGGGTAGGTCAAAATAGGTCCAAAATGCACTGAAAATATTTGTTACGTTTCAAATAAAGTGTTTTAGCTTTTTTACCATATCATTTTTGCTTTGCTGCGTAACTTTTCACCTGTAATAATCTTAAAGTTTGGAGCTAATAAGAGTTACAATTGATAATTTCGTAGCATTGTAGATATCAAAGCTAATATATTAGCCTATTTGCAGCACGCTATACCTCTCGGATCTCAACGCATGTAGATTTTTTCCCTGGTTCTCTTTAAAGATAGCTGCGTAAGAAGAATATATTCTTTGCCTTTTCTAGGCGGACAATAGCCGTCTAATCACTTCGATTTAGGTTCCTTTATACAGCTCTTGACCGCTTCACCTATACCGGCACAAATGAATAATAAGTGGGCCGTACGTGCATATTTGTTGTACGGTTTTTAACAAATCATATTACAATAGATTACGTAACGACACACAACCCCGAGCATAGCATCTTCCATTGTTAATATGCGAAGAAATTAAATATCGCCGCATTATATACGAACTAACTCGGCCCAAAAGATAGTTTGCTGTATTTACTTGACGCTCCGCTGACACCAATCTTGTGGGACAACGATGCGTCATAAAGGTTTTTCTAATTAAGTAGATACTAGCGCGAATCAAACCTCACGATAGCATACAATGCTTCTGTCGTAAGATCAATTTCAATATCACACAAGATTTGGAATGAAAGAAACACTAGAATAAATAGAAAATGTTAACGTTGGTAGACGTACGTAAAATAAAAACGCACTCGTGTCCAATAGGATAGTGCACCCGGACACGCTTAGACATTCTCTCGATGTCAAAGAACATGGTGAGCAATTAAATGATGACTTCGAAACGGAGGAAATCGTTTTATTATTTTTATCACAGACGGTGCCCCAGGCGAAAGGGACTGCTTGGCGTAGTGGACGAATATCTGCCTTGGTCCGCCTTAAAATGAAAGAACGCCACGCCTCTCATTTTCTCTAAGGAATACTTTAAAAAAGAACATAATTCCATGGATACATTACCAATATTTCATTGTAGCAGGTGACCTTTAAAAACGTATTCTTGATATCGTGAAATCGTTATGGTTCGTGCTCGTTAAAGCAATGGTCATTTTTTCAACGGTAATTGAAACGTCTTTTCTCTCGTTCCTCATTTCTAGCATCCATAAGCAACACCATCGTTCTGCCTATTCTTGCACAACGTTTCTGCCAAATTCAAATAATTGGATTTTTTATTATTAAGTTTCACTTTTTGACGTGTCTACGAATAACATTTCACGTAACCGATGCTCAACACATTATTTTTCCCTTAAATTAGGACATACGGATTGGATTCCTTCTGCGTGAACGATTCTGTGGTTACACATTGCAGGCCTCAAGGAAACTAATGCTAAATTTACATAGCCGTAGGCATGTACGTGTCATCTTAAAAAAATAATCGTATTAGTTATTGCCGCTTATGTCAGAATATCAATTGTTTGTCCCACAAAAAATTTATTCCGAATTAATCATTTCCATTTGGATAAACCGTTCAAAGGATCGTCTAGGTTAAAATCGTCTCCTTGAGAAATTTTGCCCAGATGCCTTGCAACCCCAATTTATTTTAATTTCGTATGATCCATTCCTCTATCAGCTTCGAGACTTTTGACATCATCTCGTCGATATAGGTGGTTCTTTTGTTAGCTTTTTCATGCTAATTCTTTGAAGAATCACGGAAATGCAGAGAACGACAATTCGCAGCGATACATTTACTCGATGAGCTAACATCTAGCCAACGTTAGCACTTCGCGGCAAACAAAGAAGATATACTTGTCCTCATGTATGCGGTAGAACGCACATTGCATTGACGCATAGTGTAGCCTGGTCGCAACAACCGCGGTTTTTCTTAACGGCTCACTTGTGATGGCTTGAAGAAGTTAAATAGGGCGTGTAGGCACTTGTAGAAATGAAAAACGACTGTTTATGTGCTGGATACAAATGAGCCGAGATACCTTTTCTGTAAAGCGCCAGAATAGATCAGAGCCATACGAAGGCTGATTAATCGTTCGGAAGTTTCGTATCTGTGCAGTTTTCCCTGCATTAGGGTGACGTTGTAGCTGATCTGTGCAAAATAAAGGGCCAGCTCCAAATGTTTAATTTTATGGACTCGACAGGAAAGCTTATCCATAACCGTACGGTGCTAAGATGTTGGTAAATACACTAGAATAAGCATGCCCTAAGTCCAGCTACTAGGTCTGTGACGCTTCGACAAGAAACTATAAAAAGTGCATCGCGTTTAGCAAAGAAGTAAATCCCAGATTATGTATATCGTTAAAGGTACTTTTATAAAATGGAAGTTATAACTGTCCAAGACGACTAACGTCGACCTGGCGGCGCTTTTTATTTTATGCATTCAGTGCATTGCTTCTTCTCGCCAGGGTACTTTCGTCTAGCATTATCTAAACCCGAACCGTTCGTGTTTAAAGAACAAATGAGAGAGAGAGAGAGAGAGAGAGAGAGCATTAAAGGCTGGCATCCGCTAGTCTAACTGTGTTAACTGCGCAACGTTGCCGGCTATTAGAATATATGTGTGTCAACAAAACATTACACTCTATTCCACAAGCCAGCCTGCTAATTGAGCTAGTTTATCTTAGTTCAGCAACTTTATGATATAAATCAAGGCTAGCAAATTAGCTATGGTACGACTATAACTGTTACTCCAAACTTATAACTGTAATGGTTGTAGCAAGGCAAAAGAGGAGAGGGTAATGGCGACGATTTGAGACCATTAGGTGGTGTCTTGTCCTGTTTGTTCGGTATGAAGCTGAACGTGTCCTTAATTTTCTCGAGGTAATGCGAGGTGTGCCCCATTAAGGCCAGCTTGTTTATTCCCTTAGCTGTCCATTCTCCTCAAAAAAGGACAATTGAAACTTGCGGCTGATTATCTTCGTCCTTTCGCAATGTTTGAAATATTCCGCCACATATTCGTTATTCTTGTTTCTTGTTCTGCCCGCTTCTCCATTTCAGATGTTCTTGGGTTGTTGGGTTTCCGCGCCTCTGATTTTTTGCTGCCTACTTTTCCTTTTTTTGTTTTGTATTATTCTCAGCGTGTTCGTTATATAACCAATTTCACTACTTACCGTTGCTCCTGCCGACCACTAGGTGTTCCCCTTATAGAAAAGAAGGGTTCAGGCTCTCCAACCTAGAAGCACAGCCTTAAACAACACTTGCCATCGCCATTGTTCTTATAGGTCGGCTTAATGTTATCTTTATTTAGCACGGACTGTTTTAAGTGACTCTAGTTGTTGAAGAGACATGTCTTTTGTAAAAACTAAGTTGGCATCTTACGAAAATGACTATAATAAAAATGTCCTTAACATATACAAGCCATTTTTAGCTTCTTTCGCAGATCCGTCCACATAATTGGAGCGGATCAGTGATTATTGCTCTTGAACGCCACGTCAAAGTTTTTCCTATCAACTTCTGAGCGTACAGCTGGTTGATTATAAAAGAAGACATTGAGTGACAAAGGTATTAATCTTAGTTCAATGGTCGATCTTTACTCAATAAAATGTTACGACGGCGTTGTGCTATGCACTTAGTAAAATATTTGAAACGTTTCATAGAATAGAGAAAGCGAGGTCATTGTTCTTTGTCTTTCGAAAATAGTTTATTTGGCCATTCATTGAACATGTATTAGATATAGCTAGACAATCAAGTGAGGCTTCGTTAAAATTTAAAAAAAAATCACACAATAATCTTGTTGTAGAAAATTGCGCATATTTATTTAAGAATTGCGTGATTTTAAACATTCTAGAAGAAAGTATGTGATATAGGGGAATTTTTTTGTAAAGTTTTTGCGAGCCTGCTAGAACGTTACAGTGCCCAATTACCCCATTACAGGTTCGAACGAAGTGAATGTAACTAAAAGTTCAATTTTAGGTGCAAGAATTGCTTTCTTAAAAAGAAAAATGCTTAAGAGAAATTTCGTTATTAGCGGGTGGGCTCGTGCCATTTCATTGCATTCCAATCCGAGACAACTGGGTCACTCTACAAACATTTACTTTCAATATTTGTTTAGGTGCCACCAATATTTACGTCTACAGCGCACGTGCACGTCCTTGATATGTTTTTCCTTCAATTATTCTTAGACAATTTTCTTGTCGGTAATGTTCAGTGGATATATTGCGAAGCACCTTACCGATCTTCAGGTCGCCTGTTAGTGCTTCCTATTGCCGTGGTCTGTCTGCTGGTAGTACTATTCTAGATCTTAGAAATGCACTGATTGACATGCACGACCTCGGTAGGGTCTCTGGATAAAGTCTGATATGCGGGTCTGTTTAGGCTTTCGTACATTACCACCAGACACGAACAGACCCCTGCTGGTGGCGAAATCGAACCAGCTGATGTCGGGACCACGCTGATTGGCAATTAGTTTTATACACTGCACAGAACACTACGTTTGAAAGAAGAAAAAAACGAAAACAGTGATTACTAATTGAGTGATTTAATCCTCTAGAATTTCTAGTAATCTGTAATATAAAGATGAAGTTCGAATTCATGTAACGCGTTAACTATATTATAGAGCAATAAGCCCCAGTTGACGAATATCTATGTTTTATAGCATGAAGGCCTTATGTTATCAGCCAGCAAAGCGAAGTCGTTTCGCGTATACTTCTAATCTTTAAGCGCCGCAATGTCTGGAGGAACTTACATTTTATAGGACAATAGAGCCAGCTCAGATTGCTAGATATAGATTGCAGCGCCGAGATTCAAATTTTGAATTAAATCTACATAGGCACCATGCCTATATGACGTTCGTCCTATGTTTGCCTCACGACTCCTTTAGTCCATCATCATAATATGTTTTCCTTTCATACAGGTTTAACTCAGCAAGAGAGCAACTAGCTTAGTGATCAAAGATGTTTTTTTTTTGTTACTTATGTATACATGGCGTTTGATCCATTATATACCAGGCGATAACCTTTGCTAACCTACAACGGTGTCCGTCCTTGAAGTTCAAAGCTGTGTCCTCCTTATTCAAGAAACGGGCAGGAAGTGAGAATTTCTCACTTATTTTCGGGTCATCTGCTGCTGCTATTTCGAACAGCGCCCACCACTCTACCGTGTGTTCATACCTTTCTGTATCACATTCCAGTACCACACAGGTACCTCTTGGCTCCAACACACCTGTTATTCTGACATGTGGCAGCATATTGATGTAGCACTATAACAATACAGTGTCAAAATACAAGCCAACATATGCTGTCGGGGCTTTTGTATCGCCTAAGGATCTCTGCCCCCCCCCCCCCCTGGACTGCGTCTCGAACCCACTGGACTAAAAATTAGCAAGAGGATTGGAATCCTCTAGTGGAACAAACCGATGCCTTAGAACACACACCCCTCCATGACAGAAAAACAGAATGCTCAGAGACATCTAAAAGGTATGACTCAAAATGTATTTTGGCAGACTTAAACAGTTAAGACTCCGATCAGATTGAGGTGAACAAATAAAAAAGCCTAGAATTTCGGTACCTTCAAGGTAGCTCTGTCCATATCAAATCTTGCCTCTCTTAAAAAAACTTGATTGATTTTCAGCAGAGAAAAGGTTAGCATAAAGGAGTACTTAGATGCATGTATATCTGGCAGTGATAATATAATACATCCTACTGAATTTTTACAGGCCGACAATAACATTTTTAATACAGCATATAGGAGAAAAAGGTGATGGCAAATATTATAACAAATTGACACCGTTTTGATATATCGTAGTTTTCTTATGGAAAAACGATCGGAATTGTTACACATTTTTAATTTCATTCATTTGAGACAGCGGCAGTGTCATTTTAGAAAATATAAGGTTAGTTAAGCAATGAGTGGCTGATATTTCTGACACTATAATATCCATTGCGGATTCACATGACAGCCGGATGCCGCACTTAAGAAATGTTTTCGCCTATATATATAGGCTATAGTGGTCCTTTCATCACAATAGACATCATGTAGAAATTGAACATAAACGTTTTTAATGTCCTGCTCCGCGTGATAGGGTTAAGCATCACGACGTCCTATTTTCTATTTTCATTCATATTTACCTGGGAAAAAGCGAAGAATTCCTATGGTTTTTGTCCTCGTGCAACGCTTAAGGGCGAGAAAATTCGTAGCGGATGATGTCTCCAGGCTGCGGCCAATGTCCGAATGTTTAAGGCGCCCTGGGTACGCTCGATATGGTATCATCTGTCGGTCGACTTTTGCTGTACCGGTAAGATACGTGTGCTAGCCCTCATCCCTCTCTCCCCCGACGGCGTCAGAGGTTTGCAATAGCGATAGCTGCTGTTGTCTGCAGTTAACGGCTTCTTGCTTGCAGACCCATGCTGCTGCCGCGCGTGTATATATATATATATATATATATATATTAAGGAAGGCCCCCTATTGTGAGAGAAAAAAACTCAGAAAAGGTCTGTCGCTACAGTAAAAAAGGATGTGTACAGGTCAGGTCACGCGACATGTCAAAGGTCACCATTTGGATATTGCCGCCGTTGCTGTTAAAGCGGCGGCCTATTCATAGACCATCTTTTAGGCCGGAACCTGCCGTTTGATCATCCTTTCCAAAGAGGCATATCGCCACCAGTACCGCTCCCGCCACTCATTTGCTTAGTCTCTGTTTCTCTCTGAATGTACGTTATCTGCCAAGAGGCAAAACCTTCTCGAGTTACTGCGTCCTTAACAACCTTACCTATGCATGCTGGTACTACTTCTGCTGGACGAGCGATCTCACGTAGCCCTCTCTCAAGCCTTTTCATGTACAAAGTAGTCACCAGGGACATCGATTGCCAACGAATGGAACACCTTTGACGTAGAGTGGGAGCCGAAGTAAATGAAGTTAGAGGGGCACCCCTCTGAACAGATACAAGCTATTCTCCAAAGACTAAGTAAGAGAACGCATTTTTCGATTTGAGCGTTTCGCACTTGTATTCTGGCTATACACAACAACAACGGCTTTTCTGTGTCTCTTCATCGTTGTCTGTATATGGAGCTGGCCGTGCAATGTACCGATATTGGAAATATGACAAAGCGCATAAATTTGCGCAATATTTCTTCATCAATCCATCCTGCAAAATAATATGACGATATAGATGTGTGTGACACACGATGTATGTAATATTGATTGTACATATCGTAGGTCATTTTTGTGATTTTTTAATGAATTTTCCACTATTTCCAGACTATACCTCGCAATACTATGGATCCGGCACGTTTATTAAACTTTGACAAAAATTCATAAACATAGAATTTCGATGAAATATACATGGATAAGTTGATATATATTGCATTGTACTGAGCCTTTTGTGATTAATATTGTAAGTAATAGAAGCTGCAGTGTCTTCCATGATTACCAAAAATTCCGTCTTTCTGTTTCATATTTTAACTTACTATAGCACATTAGCTCAAAATGAATCTGCATGATCAGTCGTTTAATTATTAAAACAAATGAACCTAAGCCAAATTGAGCAACTACATCATAAACAAGATAACCAGATCAAGAAGAACACACGAGCGGGAGTCTGTCTCACATGGCAATTACGTAGTATCCGTGGTTTTTGCCGGTCAGAGCTGACTGTTTCGTCATTAAGGTCATCAAACATATATCTCCACAATTAGCACAGTCGTCGTTGTCGTTGTCGTTGTTCTTTTCCTTGACCGTTGCAGTAACCCTAATTAACTTTCAATGCGACGATGGGTGATACAAGGTGACAGCTAGAGACCAAAAACTGTAACAGACGAATCACTAACATGATTAGACGATCTTTCTACAACAATGCTACATACAGCATGCTGTTGTTTAGCTTAAGCTCGGCAAACCATGAAGGTCTTCTAGACCAAGGACTCATCACTGGTGTAGTAGATAGCATCCGAGGATTATGCTTCCTACGAAATTCAAACACCTCAGACATGCAGGATAAGCACCTTCGTATACCTTCTTACATCTGAATTGTTTGAACATAATGTGCAATCCGTGCTATTTTTAGTGATGTGTTAATGTGCAATAGTTTGACAAGAGCGTACGTTTTAGTATGCTTAATTTAATGACTATAAGGACTCACATCACTCTGGTATGTTGTAAGCGAACTAAAGGTTAAATGTTATCATTATTTTGTGCATTCGCAAGCTTATTATTATCTATCATATATTTCAGTATAATGGATGAAAAAGCAAGTAACGCTTAATGATTCAGTAATAACAACGGGCGACGTGGGTAAAAGGGTGAAGGGGAAGGTAATAAAATTTTAGCGGGCCTTGAGGCATTCTGTTGTGAAGGCAACGGTGTTGGTGGCGAAACTGGACGCGTTGTTCCCTGAGCCTAAGCTCCTGCAACGTGAAACGATCGTTGCCGAAGTCGTTATTACTTGGCGAAAGGAAAACGGAAGCGTAAGAACAAGCAGAAGAGATAGAGAAAGCGTGAAACAGAATCGACAAAGCGTGGCAATCTATTAGCGTTGTTTTATTCGATGTCGCCAGCTTGTAGAACTCCAGCCTCTTGCAGGACCTGCATCGACTCCACCAGCAACAGCAACGTCTATATAGGATTGTTGTTGTTGTTGGTGTTACCCTAGACTCCGATATGATCGACCGTACATTTTGACTTTTGAGCGATATCGCTAGAAGTCCTCACGTTGATAGGAATCATCGTGATCAAAAAGGGGAAAGCAGCTTTGATCAAATTAGAAATATAACAATTAAGCTTCTTTATTCATATTTCTTCTTACAATTTTGTGCTCGATTTACTTGCTGTGCAATGTGCAGCCATGATAAACTAAGCACGAATCAATAGGTTGATCTATTGAGGTGTACATTGTTGTACACTGTGCACACAGCTTACTAGTAACGGTTTCTAAATGAATATGTACATGGCTATTGTTCATTTGATAAAAGAGACTGTTATTTTGGTCCACTCTGGAGAGCCGTGAAGAGCTCACTACTTCCTACGAAACCGACGACGATACGTAGAACGCACAATGTTTCTCACCTAGAGGCAATTTTTGGATCAATTTTACCTTCGAAAGCAGAGTTTAAAATGCTCTGCGTGGAAGAATATATAAAAGCAATGTTGTATATAGTGGAGCTTTGGTTACCTTTTTCTGGAATACGAACGTTCACTGAGTTCAACTTCTTTCGCTTCAACAGTCTGAATCTATAAATTCTTTGTTTCTAAAGATTTGTTGTGTATTGCGGTTTGACTGAGCGAACAATTAGGAAAAGATCATGCAAGCAGTTTCGGTCCTGCGCGCTACTTTATGCAAAGTCAACAACGGATGGAAACCGGTGGTAGCTAAATGTGAAATTGATTCTTGTAATATTCAGGGGGTGTCTGTAATGGAAATGGATCTCAATTTGTGTCTCTGTGTGTTCGGAGCTCGACTCAACAAAAATCGGCGATAAAGCAAGAATTGGAACACGATTGGAGGTCGACCAAGATTGGTACTATCGAAGAATTTTTGAAGTCTTGTATCTATTTTAGTCGCAGCCATTACCTGCCCTAGCTATAAAGGTCAAATGACAATAGCCCATCGGGCATATGCCAGTGACGTATCGTTTTTGTTGATTTTAACTCTCACTCAGCCGAACTCAAATATTCGAAAATTCAATGCACTTTATACATAGATCTCTGACTGTTATAGATAATTTTGTTTCCGTTGAAGCGCAGTCCTACCACAGTGATCACGTTCAACCAATAGTAGAAGCTATTGCGATATCCCCCTCTAGAAGTTAGTAATTTTCTACCGTATAAGTGGGGGTAATTTATTTTTACATGTTTTTATATGCTTGTCAAAGGATATATATATATATATGATCTATTATATTAAATAAAGAAATTAATGAATTGATTTACGTCAGTCAAGGCGCTCCAGCTACTATATAAATAGGACAAGAACAGGCCTTAAGAGAAATTGTATGCTTACATTAGCACGTCTTGGTTGTTGGCCTAATCCTGTTAGTTGGGACACGAGTGGTTGCTTGCGTATGTATAGGTACCGCATAAGGATCAGTGGCTGGCAGTGCGCTGCCCAACTCATAGAACAGCGGGGAAAGTATAGTAAGGAGCAACATTGGTGCTCAACTGTGACGGAATGGGGTAGGATGTTCATACTATATAACAGGTTGTCTGCCGGGCCAAGAAAAATTGTAAACACCTCGTCAAGGATTCAATCAAGTATTCTTGAACAAGACAGCCTTCTTTTCCTCTCAAGGACGGCGCCAGGAGGCCTAATTTTGCAATCGAGCACTCCACTGCAGATCGACAATGCGAGGTTCGCATGCCATATTGACACGTTTGCAAAATATTCTAATAGTAGAATATGTTGTGAACGCTGATGACAATATATGTTACGTTTTTAATGAATAATAAGTAGTCGAGCATGAGCTAATTTTGGATGTTGAGAATCCAGGTAGCTGTCTACAATTGGCAGGTAGACGTCGGATTCTAGCCAAGCATTGACTGGTATCCTCATTACCCCAAAAACTGCTACCCGCAGTCATTACACACAAAGGCTTTTTAGCAACACTGCTAGTAAGCCTCTGCACCAAATGGTGTTAAATCTGCAATATAAAAACTAAATACGGCCATTACGGCGACTTAAAAGTATTAGTTAAAAGCAGTAGAGGTTTTAATAGTTCCAAATTCAGCTGTACTAGGAATTGGAAGCCTTTGTATGCAGTCAGTACGCCTGTACGAAATGAATTACAAGGCATTAATTGAGGTGTTTCAAGCGGGGGGTTTGTTCTACTGGCCTGTTTTTTCTTGGCATTTGACACGTTGCGTCCGAAGTTACTTTACAGGTAGGTATAGTGTTCGTTGCATAAGGAAAAAAAATTGTACGATGTCATGGGGGTTATGTGTCAGGTACGAGGCAGACCTCTCCAACGTAGAACTGATAAGTTTTAGAACTAACAAGAGCAACAGAAACGCACATATCCGACAAACTTTACGAACTGAGAACCAAAAGAGACAGGGAATCTCGTCGAAAAATGTTCAGTAGAAATAGGAAAGGGTTCGGACTTTGTCGAAGCCTATATTCATGTCTTAGATCATCAGGCTCATTGGTCTGTAGCAGGCATGCCAAAAACAAAAATGGTGATGGTTGTGTGCAGTCAGCCGAAGAGACAGGGAAATGATGAAGGCGCACGTAGAAATTGTAAGGAACACCTTTCGATAAATTGTGAAATCTTACGGAGTTGATCGATATTATTAGACGTAGGTAGCTCGAAAGGAATGGATAAGCTAGAGACGAGCGTGCAGTAAGCGCAGCTTACTGTTATGCGCGATAAAAAAGTAAACCGACCTGAATTTGCATTTGAAGGTAATACTACAATGACGATCAGTGACTTATTTCAGCGGTAACAATAATAAACCAGAAAATAATCACGAATGATGAAGCTGCCAGCGGGGTTACCGGAAATGGTATGTGAGCACGATCTTGAAACAGAAAGGGATTTTGTAAACAATGCTAAATATATATATATATATACGTCGGGGACTTAGATAAAGCAGAAGATGGTTAAAAAGAAGCCTCATCTGAAAAAGTATTTTGGCCTATTTGCTACAAGGCTGAAAATTCCTTGCATTCTGGATCGTTTCTCTTTCTCCCGCCGGCATTTAGGCTTATTTTTCTATGTCTGTTCTCATACTGGCTACTGCTGCTGCTATTGTTGTTAGCATGATGCGAAGTTGAGAATTTGCAGCCTGCCGAAAATCTATACAGCTCGTGGCCAGGTTGGGTTGGAGAGACTGAGTGAAGGTCACCTCTTGTAATCGACGATCCATTGTTCAGTTAAACAACTCGTAGCGGGCGGAAAAAGAAATCGGTAAAGGAAAGTCTGTCGTGAGGAACGGGTCAGCTCTGGCGCTCACGTAACTTGTAGCCCGCTCGATGACATTATGGAAAACGCATCCTATGCTGTTATATCGATTTAGCAAAAAAAAACAGATTGGAGGACGAGACGGCCGCTGACGCGATTGCAATTGTGAGCAGTAAACACTATAGCAGCAATGCTGCCAGCTCCACATGCGGTAGTTACTGCTGAATCGTAGTCCCACCTAAAGACAATCCCGTCGCTTTTTCCGAATGTTGGTACGGAAATGAAAACGACGAAAAAGAAGGAGAACGGGGGACTATATCATCGTTATCATCACAAGAGAGAACATAGTAATTAAACAAGAGGGAAAGCTTCGCACAAGCCTAAAAACGACAACGTCAGAGTAGAGACATGTAGCTTAAAAAAAATTAACACAACCGACCTCTACTTAGAATATCACTTTTGAAGGTTTGCGCATCTAATATATTGCATAGAGGGGGGATTAAATTCTGCAACATGCGGCCGTTACAGGCACTGCTAAATAAGCATACAATTGAATTGGCACTACAGCACATAGGATAGGAAAAGACGACGATAAAATGCATTGAATTTTTAAGAACGGTTCCGCAAGATATGACTCTACGAAGTACTCCATGAGCATTGTTTATCGCTTCATAGTAAGTTATATATACATAAAGTGTTCAGCTATATCCAATTTTTTTTCTATCTCTTTTGACCGTTGTGCTGGTTTTTTATTTTCCGAAAATTGTGTTTATTCAAATAACTTAGATAAGGTAGCTTGCACACAAAGCATTATACATTTAACCATGTTTGCGATCTGCACTTCGTAAGGTTTCACTTTCTCCAAACTATTCTCAGTATTTGAATTGAACCAACCATTTTTCCGTGTCTCTCAGTTTGCTATTAGCGTTGCGCCGTTCAAATGAGGCAAGGAACTGGATCGCAGCATGTGGGGTCAATTGCTGTGAAACTACAATTAGAGCTTTCAGGGACAATAAATACGAGGGCAATAGTGGAAATATTGTCACGCCTCGACCTACAGGTGCTCGTAGCTAAGCCAGCAAAAGCCGGAGATGGTACCTGAAGTTCAAGCCACCCACAACAGCTTAATTTCACGTATTCGTTCGTCTTCTTTCTTTGGTTTGGCTTCTTTTGCGGGATAGATTTACCGCATTCTTCAAAATATTAGTACTTTGTTATTAATTAGTAAGCTAGGCTGTACTCGATCGATAAATTCAAACAGACATTGGTCGTATGTAATGAATACAAAATGTCAAGCATTCGACTTATGAATAAACTAAGAAACACAATAGACACGCTTGGAAATATTGATTCAAAAGATAGACAGGTGTAATAGCGTTGAAGTGATACTTTACGAGTCAGTGTTTTAAACACTGTGATATTGATTATAGAGTAGTTTTTAAAGATAAAAGAGAAACGATATCATTGTAGAGACTGTATGAGAAGGTGCTCACTGTCCTGCTCCTGATGCCTCTGACAATCTGAAAACCATTAACCAAAATTAGAAAATCAAAAAGTACTTGATTAATTTTCTAGGTAAAATTATTCGCTGGGAAAGATCGTAAATGTTAGTCGGCTCATTGGGTTAAATTGCCTGTACGGCCCAACTTATTACATTTTGCTGTTATAACTTCAAGCGTCTATTCTCATCATTTGTTCGTGAGTCCGCAATCCGTGTGTTGTGCTGTCTTTGCAATCCTACGCGCACGCTCTAGCTAAAGTAATCCGAAGGGATACTCTTTCACATGTTTAGTATAACCCTTTTTCTTGATGGAAATAGCTTATTGCCGTGTTTCTAGGATCTTCTGGCCATAGAAGCTAACGCGTCATCAGCATGGCTTTGTAACTTTCAGTTCTATTCAAAATTTACTTTTTTTCCATAGCAGTCCCAGATGGCTTTTCCGCTAGCCTCGGGCTGCACCGGCAAATCTATCAATTTGTCTATGACAGGCTAGGTGGAAAAATCTAGGAAGAAGAGCCGCCAGTGGCTATGGCGTAGTTATCATTTTGGTTGTTGGTTAACAGCGAAAAGTAGGCGCCACAGCAAGCAGAACTTCAAACTAGAAGAAGAAAATGGGGGGACTTTCCTTTCTCTTAAAAACTCGTAAAAGATATAGTGGATAGACTACAACGCAACAGGGCAGCGTAAGAATCCAATGTGAAAAATAGAAAGGAGCGGGTACAATTAATTGAATTTTCACTGACACCCTGCCAATATTCCCAACCAATGGCGAAAAAGGAGTTTGCACTGAGCGTCCAATGTGCTCGTTCGCCTCTTGCGCTTTACTAATCGACGCCCTCTTATCGAGCCCGACAGTAGATTGAAGTTTTAGAAATTTACTCGAAGCTGGCCTGTTTGCGCTTCAGTGAGTCTAACGGTAATTCGAGCTAAAATTCATCAGGCACGTTAACTTGAAAAGTGACCACAGAAACCGGTAAAATAGCACAAGTGAGAAAGCTTTTTGTTTCTAGCTGTTAGAAATAAATAGTGATCTACAATAATAGATAATCTGTATTGATGAAATTAATTACTCTTTATAGAATGGCTTCGCCCATTTACCATTCGGGTTTTTTAAAGGCAGCCAATCTTCACGACGGTGCCCAGGTAACTGTTTTTTTCAAGGGTCCACAGCAGCGAAATCACAATGTGTGGCTTAAAACAAAGCAGATGCTCACTAATGAAAGGCCAGATGCGTAGAATTTTTTCGTATTCGATATAAATAATTAAAGTTAATAATTGGAAATCTGTTGCAGCTATCAATTAGCCATGACCGAATTCGCAATGCTTAAATTTATCAGGTAAATTTTCTAGTACTCGTACACAGTAGTTCCCACTGGAACTGACAACGATTCAGCATTACTATTTCGGGAAAAGTAACCGATGTATAGAACTAGATATTCCTTAGGTGCTATATGAGTACTATACTTTGCACATAGTGCAAAGTGGACTATGAACAAATCAAAACCCTTAGGCAACAGCTTGAGATTTTCCACCCTAGCAATTTGTTAAAATCAGACTATTTTAAAACATTGTTAGCCTTCTTAAGAGCTTGCCTTTCCATTCTGTACTCTATAGGTGGACAGTTTGTCGCCTTAAAATCGGCCCTTAATATTGTACCTGTCTTTAGAGAAGCTAAGAAGCTTGCGTAAAATCAGTACTGAACAGAAGTCATCGCAGATTACAAAAACAAACAAGCTTCAGGACAATGTCAGGACAATGATGCCGCAGTATGGCAACGTCGGCCAACCGTCCGCCTATGTTAATAACACATGGATTTGCGTAGAGTGATTTTTGCGTGACAAACTTTAATTGTAACATTCTGAGAGACATTTCGTTAAAGAAGCGTATTGTTGTTGTCTGACTTTTATGCGCCCTAAAGTAGCGTTGTCACAATTAACAGCGCTATGTGCCCAATCCTTAAAACAGTAGCACTAGGAAAGTTGTAAATGATGGATGCGTTTAAAAATTATACTGACGGTGAGCGTGTAAATTTGGGCCAACAAGGAGTTCTACTGGGGAAAAGGATTCAAACCTTACGTCTCAACGTACTCCAGGATAGAGGTGTCGCGTCCAGATTGGCTTTTCTGCGGCCCTAGATGAATGATTGAGGAAAGCAAAATGGTTCAAGACAGGAAGATTCGATGCGTTGTCCTGCACTATTCTTTTTCTGAGAAAAAAGAGAGACGAAGGTGTCAACGCGAGTAGTTTTTGGGCCTAAAATTTCCTGATATGCCAATTTTTCGTTCTATCCATCTAGGCTCTCTTGGGACGATTCCCTTCTGCCCAAGCTTCATTCACAGTCAGCGCAGGGAATCTGGTTGCCGAACTACTGTTCGTAGCTTTGTTTAACTCGTTTCGGGAGTGCGTAGTGGTGAATTCATCTAGTGAAGTGGAAAATTGGGAACTATTCGATGACAGTTTATGCTACCCAAATCCAAGTTAGGCGGCGATTCAGACAGATGCAGCAGAAAGAAGCCCGACTCAAAATCGTGTTCTGATGTTTTCGCTGCCAGTCATGCCATTCGACCTTGGCCAGTCTTTTCGGGCCCTCAGTGAGTTTAGTGCTGCAAAAATTATGATTTATCAGTCGGGACGAGGTCACGGTTGCAGATAGACATACTATATAGCAGTGATATAATGCAGTGGTTATGAACTTATCTGCAATCCCTTCAATGTATGTTTTATACGGTATAATCTATTTTCATCGACGTTATTTCGATATAGAATTACAAGAAGCCGCCAACAGAGAGGTAAGTTTATACCTTTCTGTACTTATCTTTTCACAAATGAACCCTCTTACATATATACCTGCGCGGACAAATGACAACGACGGTGGCAAAAGCAGAAAGCAAACCCAATGCTACTGTGTTGCTCTCCCTGCTCCCCTCTTCACCTATGAAGGCGTCCCCTCCCCCTTCCCCAAATATTCTCTCCTTTTTTCGAGTCAATCTACCTCCTAAAGGCTTTTATCTTATAGCACGGTGAACACATATATGAATATATCACATGTAGAAAGTAGGCCAGAGATCCGGTAGCACAGCTTTTTTAAAGTAATCCTCTGCACAATGGTAGCTGCAGTCAATCTTAAGAAACACGAACACAAGCAGCCAGACCTACGGTGAACCGTGTTTTTAATAGAAAAGTTTAAACTGGAGACGAGGGTGCATCAAACTTCAATTGGGTTCGGAGCAAAAGGTTCTTCTTATATTGTGGTGTTTGTAAAAACTAGTTGTCTACCAATGAACGCCTTCAAGGCAGTAGTATGCGAAAGCGAACGTTATATGATTGGTTTTGTGCACGCGATACCCGAAAATTCAACCAAGAACCGGAAGTGTAGGCCGAAATCCATTAGTTGAAACGACGCCTTCCTGAATTTCCAGTGGACATCTATTGTCTAACAGAAATGAGCAACGTTAGTTCTGTCATCTCTCTTCCGAATATAAAGTGCTTTGGTAAAAATTATATCCAAATAGGATAATGTAAAATATTAGTACAAAAATGAATCTTCGTAATCTACGTCTCGGCATTGTCATAGATACCCTGGAATCAATAGGTAATGTTTCCCTTATTATACTATATATTATATTAGATATTATGTAAAAACAAAAATTTTAAAACAGCTAAATGAGCACAATCTTTCGACTTTAGATCCGTGTTAATTTGTACGTCCATTGAGCTAAGACCAATCATTTCACATTTCCCGATTTTTATAAAGAGTTCGTGGTGTTTATGAGCTACTCAATGCTCAAACTTAATAGATAAACTAGTTTTTAAAAGGTGGTTCGGTGCAAAAAGATTTCGGGCCTAAAACTACTATCAGTCCAAGTAATCTATGATTTATTTACTAGTTTAATGCATCGTTACATTAACTAAACACAATAACGTAATATAGTAGCGATCTAATTAATGATGATTCTACCGAATCTAAAAATTAGATAAAGAATAGAGAAAACGAATAAGGTGATTTATTTAGGGGGTCCCTTTTCTCGTCAAATCTATAATTAGAGTACGTTAAGAGTGCTCAATTTATGCCACCGTCATTTTCTCTTGGATCTTGATTGCAAAGACGACCACTATTGCCTACAACGTCTTAGAACTATTCATATCAGTTACCGTTTCTGGACTAACTATTTCATATCTGGTATTGTTGGGCCAGTCAGCTCTACATGACGTAGGGCTACCTCTTCTATATGTCGTGAAGAAACCGCAGCTGTTCTCGTTTCCAACTGCATACTTTCGTCCCGTAGAATAATGTAGATGTCTGGGTTGAACCTTTTCCAACATAGGTTTCGAAGTCAATGGGCATTCTCCAATAGCAGTTTCTTTATTATGGATAAGCTAACGTGGCAAGTAACCCAATAGCGTGTGTATAGATGTAGTAGGATTGTACCGAACCGACTAGTTCGGTTTAGGTTACTTTGAACCAGCAGAAATGCAAAAGGCAGTAGAATGGTCATACGCTTCGTCATCCTTTGACATTTGCGGTTTTCCTTAAATTCACCTGTGCCTATGGTAGCCTATCCAATTTTTTTTTGTAAGTTTCCGCCAAATAAATATATCAATAGTAATCAATTTTCCACGCGAAAGCCCTTATGTCTTATTCAACAAACTTGATACGCACTAGCGGAATCTTACCACTCTTCCCAATTCCAACAGCTCGGCATTCTCGAATAGCGCAGTACAGAAAATTCAAGATCGCTTATCTACTTTAACCGTCAATACCAGATCGTTGTATCTATACAATTGGTGTCCAGTGATGTCCTAGAGTCCACTGTTTCGCTGTTTACTCAACTGAATAACCTCGTTTTTCCAAGAAGTGGTCAAACGTAATGATGCCCGGAAGGATGATGAACATTCCAAAGAGAAGAGAAAATTATATAGCGATCAGACTGGCTGCGGAATATAATACCAACAATGACCAGCAAAATATATGAACGAGATTGCCCCAACGAATCAGTGTAGGCAAACACATGTCATTATAGCACACGGGTAGGGTCGAAAGCAGACGAAAGTATGTTACGTTTCGAGAGATTCAACAACTAGACAAGCTGCAGTTCGCCCGACTAAACTGGATCTTTTTGACCGAGCGTCTGCTGTATGGAGACGATGGGTCAGTCGCCTGAACGTAGAATCTGTAGCTGGCTTGTTGGGGTGTGTATGTGTGTTTGTCTGTCTAGTAGGTTTGGAGGAGCACTCTGGCCTGTCTTTCTTATCGCAAAGTTGGCCCGTTGTAGGTTGCAGAAAAAAAAGGAGTAAATACGGAATGGGAAAAGAGCTCTTTCTGTATGTTTACTATTTAATTTACCATGGGAGCAGCATCAATCGAAAATCTGGTGGTTGGAACTGTAACGCCTGTCTGCTTCGGCTACGACTATGACAAGATCCCGTAACCTCACTAGCGGTAATACGCCGAGGCCTAAGTTCAACCCGACCGGACTTGATAACTCTGCGTTAGTACTATGGCCGCCTTACGCGTCCAGTTAATTCTTACCGCTAACTCGCTGTGGCCAGTTTTATTCTACCGCTGCCGACCTGAATCTTTTTTGGAAATTGTATTATGTCGTTATCGCATAGTGTTGTTCACGTTCTTCCCTAGAAATTCTCTCCGAGCGCCTTTTTGAGTTCTTGGATGCTCCGCTGAGAAGGGAGAAGACCGTTAATATTTCCTTGCGCCTTGGTTAGCACACAAACTACTGCCTATTTAGGTTTTCGCAACCCTGAAGGTATCCCATATGTCCCATTCGTATGTTAATTATCATCACACCAGTAACGCATAGTGAACTATAAAAAATTGTGTCAAACCAATGAACGTTTTAGAAAGCTGTATTGGTTTTGCATCGCAAAAAAGGAAACATCATTTAAACGATGGGAAATAATAGTCTCTCATTATTACTTATTTTTTTGTTTAGCAAAAAATAAAATTGTTCGAAAATAACTATGGACAATCAATACCATTCTTTACATATAGCATATGAAGTCATTGTTGTAGCCGTAGTATCCTCGAAAACTGGAAGCCGAACAACGTGGATTGATTACAACAAAGCAAACCAGATTGAATAGTGGCAAATAATGCTCGGCAAAAGCGCAGTTCGGGGGAATAAGTGTAAAAAATTGGGGAAAAGTGGTAAGCAACGAAGCCAAAAACGGGTATCAAATCAATATAAATGTGGCCACGGTCTCTTGAGGCATGACTCACCCACATCTTGCCATGGAGATTGAGTATCTCGGTATGTTTAATTCGGTGGCGCTTCATCTAGGGTCCGCTGGGGTATAGTAAGCTGCGAACTGGTCCTATATATATAACAAAAACTGTTTCAGCAAGCATTCTTGTAAGAACGTGGCCTATACTCAATAGCTACAAACATACTGCGCCGCACAGACGTATAAGATTCAATTATTCTACAACTGCGTTTTTTATTAGAGCATCTAGCAAGAGCCATAACATTTGAGCGCTTTTATCCATCCGCCGGTTACGGGCAGTCCGGTGGCAGAAATCGTAAGTATTATGGATAAATTTATTTTTCCATGGGTAACCGTACGTCGCTACTAAGCAATTGGTACAGGCATGTTTTATTTTATGCGTAACTGTGCAGCTCACGTAGTACTACTGATCGTCATTATGTAAAAGCAATACTAATGACAATAGCTCTATAGTATCAATCGGTATAGTGTTTTCGATAAGGGATGCATCATCTATAAATATAGACAACTCGAGGTAACCAAATGAAGTAACATTTGGTTTCCTAACTTTTGCAAAGTTAGGGAACTTTCTCTTGATACCTGATGATGAAAATGTGCGTTTGCTTTGAAATACTTAGATGGTAACCTAAATATGGAGCTTAACCGTGTGCTCCATATTTGGAAGAGCTTTTGAAGCCTGTAAGGTAGTCAAGCATTCTTTTCTTTTCTTTCTTTCGTCTAAATGGTGAAACTTTGTTGAGTTCAGATAAAACTATGCGTATAATTACGGCGCGCTTATTGCAGGTGCAGAATATGCTGTGTTCTATAGTTGTTCTACTGGCGCACGTTCCTCTCCAATCATGCTTGCGTGTGACGGTGGTTACATCCAGTAAATGCGTGGAACTCTGGCACGCTGTTAATCAAGGCGAAAACAATCATGTTGAACGCCTATGAAAAATACATGGTTCCGATTGAAAGAATATTTTATAGACTTTTATATCTTTAGGTTAACCCATAAGATATTTAACTTGCCAAGGGTACTTATGACGTCCACGTTTAACTTTGCCATTTTGCCACTGGGAATCAAAATACGCAAGACGTACTTTCGGTCGCTACGTGCAGGAATAATACCATACTTTCAAAATATGATTTTATGTTATGTTGTACAAAAACAATTTGAACAAAACAGTCCTTCACTCTAGCAAACTGTGTGGAGATAAACCGGTGAGCTCTGCTTTCCCCCTAACCCCGTTAGCAGATGCTTGGCCTATGCTAGGCACTTATTCGGGTATGCACACAGATATACACGATGATACATTAGTCTCTCTCAACTTCTTCAGCGTAAGATTATCCATGGAGACTCACTTGGTTATCGGTTTGTTTTACATATATACGCTCGTGTCAGTCAGATTGTGTTTCTTCATTTCTAGCCGGACCACAACTTTTTGATGTAATGGGCGAAGGGAAGTGGGAAAGGCAGCGATGTATTCTTCAGTTTATTTTCCTCATTCATCCAGTGGCCCGACGTAGATTGGAGTACCTTTTGTGAACGGCTACAACTCAAATGTGACAAGCATGACATTTATTGTGGCAATAATGGCGAACTTGTAAGACTGTTGGAGTTTCTTCCACTTTGACCGGCCTGTTCGGTGACAAAACTCAGCTGGTACAAGGCGATTGAGCTTAATACAGCCTCTCTCATATGGATTTAAGAACTGCAGCTAAAAAGCAAAAGAACAGCGTAGGTATTTTACTGGATTGTTTGGCTATGTTCACTAATAATATGCTATATGATAACTGTGTGCGCTCGTAAAATATTTGACACAACCGTATCCAGTGAGAGTGTCATAAATCGTCTGCACTGCTTATGCAGATTTTAACGAAAATTCAGGCTTTCAAGGACAACATGTGCACCATGAAGCTAATCCACATGGGACAAGTCTCAAATTTTTACGAGTGCCAAATATCAACTGGCCAAACGACCTGTAGCCTTTTTTAATTCTTTATACAAGTGATCAGACTAATCTGTTTGATAGCTACTCATAAATCTTCGGGCTTCACTAGACAAGTTATATGCAGGCTAGACTCTCTAATTCATGCGAGCAGTATTATTTCGCTACCGGTTACGCACTGTTCATCTTTAGAAAAACGTCCATCCGACTAAAGTTGATATTGGGAAAATATTATCCGAGACATACAATGAGTGAGCTTTTATACTACCCCCGTCAACATGTCTTGAAACTTTTCTCAGTGTTTTATCTACTGCTGTGCCGGTGCACCCACATTGCCGCAGGCTACTGTGGAAGCTTATGCACTGAGAACTACGGGCCCTTAATAAGCACATACGATAAGGGGCTCCATGTTGTCGAAGTGAATGCTCTTCTCTATAGCGTATACCGCCTTCAACTTACTTATGGCATCCTATTTTATTTAGACGATGCCTAGCAATGTATTCAAGTTGTGTTTAGTAGTTCATGAGTTAGTTTGATTTATCGAGTTGACGATTCAAACTGAAAGGCTAAACCGTACGTGACCCATCACGTCAGACACTGTCATAAAAGTCACAATGAGAACTCGCGCTGTCAAGTTGGTTCTTTTATTAGTCAATAGGTAAAACGACGACGACGACGATGGAAACAGTTTTAGTTTAGCCGAACCATTAATGTGCCCATTGAATGCGAGCCGTTAGCGCTTATGGTAATCTTTATTTGACTTTAAACAGCATCTAAAAAAAATCCGAGCTTGTTACGTATGTAATAATTAATCCATTGATAAGACTCATTTTACGTCAAAATCAATACGATCTATGACAATAAAATTGTACGATAAAGAGATTTGTTTGAAACCCACCAAAAACGTAACAGCTTACATGCGATATTCGACACACGCTTCCAACCTGAGCTGCTCAGCCATTCGTCCGCCCGGCGTATGCATCAAAGTATACAAGGCGTACTGAGAACAAGTAGAAGAAAGAAGGAAACACAGGTAAATGTTACACTATGATACATATCATCCACGAAAGGGAGCAGATGACTCCTTTGGTGTAACTTGTTTATAAATCAGTTTTTACTTTAAGTTTGTATGTGAAACACGTTATTCTACTTTAAGCTTGCTTCATCTTCTTTAGACGATGCTGGCTGATTTCTTAACATATTTTGTACTGCTTCTGCTTCTGCTTCTGCTTCTTTGATCTGTCTAGAAGATACTTCAAACTTCGATCCAGATTGTACCGCGTGGTTCAGCAGATCCAAGCTCAGAGCTATTTAACATTAGCCGGATCCAGTATTAACTTGAGTGATATGGGTATGTTCAGTCCTTCTTGGTTTGTGCGGTATTCATATTACGTCCTACTGCATTATTGACGGGCCGAATTCATATTACGAAAGCACCAGCCTAAAGTGGTTTGGGCCGTAGAATAATAAAGCTATACATTATGTCCTGCGTTCTCCGGCTCTCTCCGAGTAGAAGCTTTTTCCTGTACCAAATCTTTACTATAGATCAAGAAGTATACCTTAGGAAATCGTCCGTAACGTGAATCGAGTCGTTGGCACGAGAACCATACGAAGGAACCTTTCTAGCGCGCATGTATGTGCTATCATACAAGGGTTAATATGACTTCACTTTATGATTAGCTAAGGCCTCGTCGCCATGGTATCGCATCCAGTACACAATTCTTGTATCTAGTTCGAAGAAGAATAGATTATATTTGTTGTCTTATAGTCTAAAAGCTAATCATTTGACGCCCTCAGCCGTCTCTTGGAATAATCGCGATCTACGTAGACTCTGTGAAACTGTCTCGTGGAACAAGAACTATTTTAGAGAATAAGTGGTTTCGTGTTGAGACTTCAATTTATGGCTGACGCACGCACCTTCGAAGATTTTCACCCAATTCGCTCCCCGTGGGCTCTCGCTTTTTTTCTAAGTAACATAAGGTAATTTTCCTATTATTATCATCTCTGAATGAGAAGTTCAACAAAAAGTAGAAAAAATACAGAATACGGATATGCACATAGAATTACGTAGAGTCATTTCTGACTTCTTACGCATGTATCTCAACAACAATTAAAAAAACCTGACAACATTATTGTGCTGTATTACGTGTCAACTAACTCAAGACGCATCTAACGTTGATCATCAAGTTCTCGACAACATATTTTTCCTCTTCCATACAAAGTAGATCTGAACCGACCGCATCTGATAGATCTCCTCATATACTTAATGATCTTCGGCTATACTCAATGACAACGATTATCTCCTAGGGTATATAGTTTTTTAGAACTTTCATGGAACGGACGCGAAAAGAGCCGTCGAAGTAAAACGCATAAATGCAATTTCTACTAACACTGCACAGTTCGGGTGAACAATAATACTGACTATATACAGCAACCGTTAATTTTTATGGGGATATTTAGTTAGGACACCTCAGTGTCCGTGGAGTCTGTTCAAGTGTAGTGATTCTATATATTTAATAGCATAAACCTCTATCATATCAGAGGAACGGGGGGATAGAGGTCGAGTGCAGTACTATGATTCCACATGCACGGGGTGGGCTGTAATTGTATCGGGTTGTGCACCACAAGGTAGCATAACAATAGTGAAGCTGAACCTTCAGGCCCAGCGGGCGGAACGGATAATAATTGTGCTCGGTATTTTTCAGGGAAGCACGAGCAAATCACTGGGCCATTCCACGTACAGACTTCTCGCTTCAGTGAAATCTCTATGAATGTACGGCAGCTACCACAAGCGTATATCTGTAGTGATAAGCCCAAATATAAGCAGATGATTGGAGCGAAACACCGAAAAAGCAAATGGTTAGCAATATAGCGCCACTATGTTACCCATAGAAGCACCACCATGAGTGGTACAAATGTATTGTTGTTGCAGGAAGCTTCAGTGATGCACAATGAGAGGTTTCTATTTGTTGCGGCCAACGTTTATTCCTGTTTTACGCTTGTCTTGCCAACAATTCCGTGCAGTGTTTATAATGGAAGTTTTACAAGCTGGCCCAGCCGAATGCGTTGTGTTGAAGGACACGCTTGTACTAGTATGCAGGATAGCCTAAATTGCAGTTCCCTAATATCACACTGTTCTAGCAAGCCGCTTTGCATTTATTATTATTTTGTAACAATTCACTCAATGGATTGCTTACAGACTAGCTTTTTGAGACCATATTCTATAAACGTAATATTGGACGGAACCAAATGGGCTACCATATATAAGACGTTATGGCAAAACGTATCTCCAATTGGTCGAAATTTTAACAAGTTCATGCACTACGAATCATGTTTTTTACATTCAAATAAACGGTACTTTAAACTACTGGAAATTGGAAAAACAGCATGCTAAATAATAACGGAAAGCGGCCAGACTTTTCCAGTTATAATAAGATGGATCACGTTTATAAACCTTGTACCTGGTTGTAGCATCTGGTTTTAGTTTTCCATAAGTTTGGGTGCTTATGTTGAAGTAAAATGTAGCCTAAGATGAACGCTCAGGCTGATTTAGCATGATGGTTCTTTTTGTTGATATAGTATTTATATATATAGTATAGAATTTGATTAAAATAAATGTACCTCAATGATGCAATCCCAATCAGTTGTGTTTTCGAATCTCTCCTTGTTCTTGTTTACCATCAATTATATGTGAGGAAATATTATATAATTAACGTATCAACCCAACTAGGGTTGCTAACGCTCGTTTAGAATAATGTGGCGTACGATTTATATCATAAGCTTAAACAGCTCTGGGAAACTTTTAGACTATTTAAAAGGCTGCTTTAAAAACTGCAATGGAAACCTATGCGCCTCAGGGTGAACTGATAGAAGAACGAAGTTTATTGAAAGTGGGCGGGCAGGGGAAAAAAACGCAAAGTTTACTCACATATGCACGCGTGATAGAACTAGTTATTACTTAAAGAGCTACTACCTGCAAGGCAAAACAATGTTTGTGACGTGTTCGAACATGTTATATATGTTTGTGTTGAAAGCGTGCGTCTTGTGTGAGAAGCAAGTGGGACAATACTTCAAAGAAGAACATCGCATAGTTAGTAGCATGAAGGTAACGTGAAAAGAATCGTGATCACGTTCTCTTCAAGGTACCTATTCGTTTTATGCAGGCTACAAGGTTGTAGCAGTGAATCAATTGAATGCATGGATTATATTATTTGCCGGGGCTTGTGCCGGCCGACACACATTTTTAGGTAGTCGTTTTCATAAGACACACAATAGGTGACATGAAAAATAGTCATTGACTTCAATCCTGTCATATTTGAATGAAAAGCAGCGGCATATTATTATAAAGTGGTTACGGATGTCACCCTTTCTAGCGACACATGAGTGCCATATGGGCAGAGTCATGTCAACAAGCGCTGTTGTCATCCAGCGAGCAAGCAAGTGGTAGGAATGGGTTCTCGCAAAATGGGAAAATTGTGATTCTATGCAACATACTCGCTCTCGCTTACCGTCTAACGTTTATTTATGCTGCTTAGACTGTATGGGAGCCGCGTTTTTAGTGTCAGCGTCACTGAGAAGTGGGTCTCATACTTGTGGCTCTGGCCAAGAGGGTTATCCGGGTAAGCGTCGTTTGTTGTAAAGCCCCTTGTAAATATTCGTCTTCTTCGCTATCTTGTAAGTGCAGTCGAAGCTATCGTCGATTCATAATTGACCACCAAATAGCAACTATCTAAAGACAGCGTAACATAGCAAGGTAAGTGATGGAAAATGTACGAAGCTGTGGTTATTTAGCACACGTACTTAGGCGTATATAAGTATGAGTTCATGCCACGAGGAACGCTTCAAATGACCCACTAACAAACATCAGCCTAATTCGTACATCTTGCAGATGGACAGAAAGGCGGAATATTTTTTGTGTTTAATAATACAATAATACAAAAGTTCTTCTGATGTTTGTTTTGCATATAACGACTGACTATGTCTTGTGCTTGTTTAATGGAAAAAAAGATGATCGACAAGGCTCTAAGGATTAGTGTAGCTCTAAGGACCAGAATCTGTAATTATAAGAGTATGGCGTACAGTATCATTTGCAAAAGCTGTTAAGCAAACAACGAGAGTAGAACAAAAACAATTTCTTATAACTAGTTCTATTATTACTACTACTACTAAGTAGTTCCGTAATACCAATTATTATCTAGAAATTGTCTGTTTTAGTAATATTGGCACAGCTATTTCTATTAGAATGCCATAGCAAATTTTTCTGCAAATGACTATGCCTGATATACGTTTTCGACAATGCGTTGAATTTAGCTTCGTTTATGGACTTTTTCACTCGCAGGTTTACGTTGAGCGTACATACTATAGAATGTCTACGATCATGGTGATCCGGCGACATCACTAATCATAGTTCAGAGGTGCGTGTACATTTCGTAGCCAAGAAAGAAGGTCCTTGATTAACTTCACTCGTACATTCCGTGACGGAGGACAATCTGTTGAAAATTATAGAAGTAGCTTCATGTAGGCAAATAAAATCTACTGGTGCTGTACGGCACGGTGGAGTAAAACAAAAAATGAGCAAGTTTAAATGAATCACCCAGCCGATATTTTTTGACCTGTAAAATGATATTGTTAATAATAAGATTATTGGTGTTAATAAAAGGGAAGCCCATATGCGGCTTTATCCAACGATACTAGTTGATTAGCAAGAATGAACTATCAGTTATCCAAATGTATAGACGTTGTATAAACACTGAAACATATTGTCGAAGTCAAAAAGGCCTTACGTTATGGATTTTACAAAGTTCTATCTATCCTAGATGTTTTTGCTACAGATACATCGATTCGTCTAGCAGTTCACCGTATATCCTTGAGATGTGTCCCTATTCTAAACAATGATAAATCACTAAGAGTTAAACGCAAACGCAAATGTAGTATATGTATATGAGTGACTACAGTACGTGCTTTCGATATCTGTGCTAATGGTTCGTGAGTCTCATGAGGAACTCAGAATAGCGGACTGTATTCTTTGCTTAGTATTCAGCCATGGCAGCGGAGGCCGGTCGTGCTCATTGCAACCGATACCACCGCCTCATGCCAGAGCCTGCTGAACTGGACCTCTTTCCTGCAAGCGCCATTCTCTCAGCTGGTCCCATTTCGGCTGACAGCAGAGATTGAATCATGTCCCATCTATGACGAACGTATGCTTCAGGCGGATCTTTCAGCCCGTAATTGATTCATTGGGATCAATTTTTCACTCAATTCCCGTATTTTTAGAGTCTGGGTTATAATTCCATAACAGGTTGTGTGCGAAATGCCAATTTTGGCCGACATAACCCTCAAAGTTTTCGTGAAAAGCCTTGTCGATCGCGTCGATGCGTTCTTGTCGTTTTGGTCGCATCATCTGGTTACCGCCTCGCTGGTCTATCAATACTCCAGTCTTCGTTTTTGAAACGTTTGCGTCGTTCATGCACTGCACCATCTTCGGTGAATTTCCGCAGCGCTGAGATGTTTGAGAGACAAAAATTTAACCACTGAGCGCTGATTTTCGAGACTAAGTGATAAATAATTCTTTTTTCGACTCATATTTTTAAACTCATAAACTCAACCAGTCTTCACTTGCTTTTTTTTGGAATGCTGGAGTATTTACCAACAACAAAAACTTTGTCTGCTAACGGCGCGTAATTAAAATGTTATTCAATTTTCAAGTCTGCTAGATTCGCTTGTAATATCCAGTACAACCAAAACATTAGGCAAAACGTAATTATATTTAATAATTCATTTAAAAATTTCCTTTGATTAATTCATTTTTATTATATATTCGTTTTTGAGCTATTTTTACGTCAACATTCTCTGTCATCCCAAATTTGATTGCAACAGAAATTTCTAGAATAGAAGCCAAAGTATGCGAATTTCTCGATTGGGCATAGCCATTTTCTATATTGTCTACTACTACTATAGGGTTCACTATTTTATAATATAGCAACACAGCCTTCACAGGAAAATCATCGGAATGAAATGTTTTAATTTTGATGTCTTTGCTAAATTTTTTTTTCTATTTTTTTTTTTCTTTCTAATGGAACTTGTGCGCGTGTTCGGATCAACTCGAGGATTTGCTTGCCATTCACTTAAAGTCGTGAACCCTCCGACTGCTTTTCTGGCAAATGCTGCGCTTGTGATTTTGTTGTTGTTTATGCTAGCAAGCTCTATTGAGGGAATAAGCTCATTTACTAACAGATATAATATGTATTACTGTGACGTGCCGTCTACGTTTACAGCATTGTAGTCAACCATGACAATAGATATGAGGACGATTGTTGGTGTCTGTACACGATAGGCAACAGACCCAGAAGGATACTGAATGGGGAAAGCCATAATGTATGTTACACACGATCTTATTCTGTTTTTAGTTTTGTTTCTACCTCCCGGCCCCCTTCCTTTCCTCTTTTCTTATTTTATTTCTTTTCCGTTTTTTGTATAGAAGATAGATATAATATCCATAAAAAGTTATTTGAGGGATATAGGGATGAATTTTAGAGATGTGTAATGAAATTCTGAAATGAAAGCTTTTATATATATATATATATATATATATATATATATATATATATATATATATAATGCTTGACTTGTTATTAGCTATGCCCAGAGATGAGTAAAATCTTTGTTTTGTGAAAATCGTATACAGCTGTCTCTATCGTGATGGATTAAGCGTATGTACTGTAGAAACAAAGACTACTTTCTTCAATTCATATCTATGAGATGTTTTCTGGCTAGGCCATATCAAAAAAATAGTTTGTAGGCATTTTTTAGGTTTAAAAGTTGACTGACAATTCGTATATAATCGTATTTCAAATAATCGTTTACTGGTATAGAACACCTAGACCTATGGATTTACTTAGTGTTTGTCATATTCCCTAAGAACGTTTCCAACATAAACGTTTCCCTTTTTATCGCGAAACCAGATCAAAGTGGTTGTTTGTGTTAATGTATAGATATTATTAGTCATGTATAACGCTTTTGACGAACAGAGTAATAGGAAGACAACTTTGCGTTGAAGTCTCTTTGGGTATGTTCATTTTCTTCTTCCGTTTCCATGCCAGCAATCCTGCTTAGTTCGTTAAGCACAGACGCGACACATAATATCGAGTACGCTGTCAAATTTTCACCTGAGACTGATCTCGAAAATGTTTGTTTACCAGCCACCAAATTGTTTGGCTTAAATTATAAGTTAGTGTTCGCTTTCACATCAACGATTCTTATTTTTACCGTTCTCGTGTCGTCTCCAGCACAAATGCACGTAGCGTCCGAGAGTTTTGGTCAATTAAACACTTCATATTTTGGGGTTTCTCAGGAAGAATCTTGTCGTAGACTGAATCGTAGATCTTTGTGACTGATCAAATCAGGCAAATCTACTGCTCATATATCAAATCGCGCTTTAGGCAATCAGTATTCGAACATGTATTTAATGAGACGAGTCGTTTCCGGCAGGGCTTAAAAGCTCTCACTAGCTGCCTCGTGAATCAAAATCCCAAGTAACCAAGTTCTTCGATTTTTCATTTCGGCCTTGCGCTTTTTCTTAGGACCTCATGAAACGTTTAGCTAACAGTAGGAACTATTATTGTTTATTTATTGCCGAAATAAGGAAGCTCTAAAAAACATACTGTACTGTAATATCCTATTGGCATGGATGAGAATCCAATTCAGGGATTTTTCGTTTAATCACTATTTCTATTCAAGAAAACTAACAATTAAGCGCTGACTAGATATCTGAGCTAAGGATATGTTAATGTTTATCATGCCGCTTCACAGCCGTTAGAAACCCTTCATATTTCTAATCAACTGAAATACGTTTCTCAGTTTAAACAATTGTTTCGCACAGACTTTAGTAAAAATAGAACGACTATATATCAATAATATCTGTATAATATTTGTCTTGTCAATAAAGCGATCATCCCAGGAAACCTACCACATTACCAATAAGAAAGAGAAAACGATACTATTTTGTCAAATGTCCGAATTATGGTTAAGTCTGCTTTAAGACAATTGCCCTAGATCGAAATCGCCTTAGACATGACCAAGAATAGATGTCAGCATGCTGCGCCGCATATACATACATACATATGTAGGTCCTGCTCTGATATAGCCTGGTAGTTAAACAAGAGATATATACACCGTAACGATAAAAAGTTACTGATTGTGCAATTAGTCTCTTGCAGGTAGTCATTATGAATAAAGGAAAGCAGAAGTAAAAAAACACAGACAGATGGCGGCCAAGAGACAACAGTTTCTATAGTTGTACCTTTTCTAGTGTCTCCGTACTCTTAAGTGATACGTCGCAATCTTTTTCCTTCCACGACCGTTTTCGTTTCGCTACGAGCCTATCCTCTCCTACGGGGCCAGCTTTGCCAATCATTTCGTTATTTTTTGCGTGTGTGCTAGGTGGGCTTGACATCAATCAAATGCTGCTTTGGCTATATTTACTTTACATGCGAGCATACATATCATATACAAGGCGTATATGTAAGGATCAATGAGGCTCAAAAGACAGCGACCCTCAACAACAAACTCGCTCTCTTTCGTAACTTATAATGCTTTCGTCACTTTATATCCAATGTCGCTAACAATTGCTCTATAACGCTATTTCTAAACACCCTGAGAACGGTGACGTTATTATTGATGACTATAGTAATGGTGGTGATTACTACTTTACTACCCATTATATCAGTTACTTCCTCTGAAAAAGGAAAGAAATAAAATAAGAGGGGGGGGGGGGGAGAATTTTCGTGCCCACATTTGTAGTTGCTGTTGACCTTTTTGTTGGTAATGCCATTATTGCTATCCAACATATCATTGCCGTGTGGCTCATTGGCTTTATGGGATATCAAAATCCTCACCGCACGCGATCCCACGTGGTGTTGTTGCCCATATCTCCTTCCTTCTCCCTCCTCCAGAATTTAAAAGCCTACTTTCTAGCCCATTCCTTTATCAAATACGGCTGCTTTTGCCATGCTTTTGGTGCTTGTCGCCTATAACTGCAACAGCACTTAGGGTACCGTTGCTCTTATCGTAACTCTTGCAGTAGCAGCAGCAGCAGCAGCAGCGGTCGCAGAAACGACGGTACAAGTGGCAGCTGGTAACACTGTGTTTGTCCCTTTTGCGCAACCCTCCGTTACCATAGCCGAAGTGTCCTTCAAAGCCTCCTCCTATGAACAAGCGCCCATCTACTGCTATTATGATGAACATAGACGAATGTTATAACTATAGAGGCAGTGGCTGATAACAGATAGCGAGAGAAGCGGAACCTCTGCGGAAGGATTCGTTTACGGTTGTATTTTCTCCCGTTATTGTCTATGGGCGCTCTCACTGCTTCTGCGTTTACGGTTTCTATGTCGGTCAGTGCTGAACGACAGGAAAGCGGTGTTTTCGTTCTTGTTTTCTGGGAAGATCCATGTTGACATTAGCTGTGGTTGAACGTGCATGCTAGGTGTTTTGCTGATTCGATTGTTAGCTGACAAGACGCTCATGGTGCTTATTACAGTTTTACTGCAATTCTATCAGGATCAGGCCAGTCACCTTCTATGTTACACTGGGCATTTATTCTTAAGACTCAGAACAGAGCAACGTTGTAATGCTTCCGTACATATGACTTCTATTTTAATAATTTGGATATTCAGAAAGCATTTTAAGACGAAGAACCTTATTCCTAAGTAAGTATGAGTTTCGTTAGGTGAATCTACCTGTACATCATTCAGTTTTAGCGAAATGGAACCGGAGAGTCGAGTTCGAGGACTTACAGCCTATGATTTACGGAGGCCTCAAGAGTAGGAGCACAAAACTGAACAAAATCAAAATGATTGTCTTTGCTCTGCAGATATCTAGATTTTGAATTGTAAAACAATAGAAATTCCGAAGTCATGGGTACAAAGTATCCATATAGCAGCTGTTTCACATTCTTTGTACTAATGAGCTTGTCTCGAATCGTTATTGACATTACATCATCCGACAACATTGTAGTTTGGTTGTACCTTTTTTACTCTATAGGAATGAGCTGGTGATTTACGACAGCTACTCTTAACCTACTTTGAAGATTGAACGAACAAAAGATTTTACTCAAAAGAAACACTAAGTACCGCCATGTTTGAACAACGTTCACACGTTGCTTAGCCATAAAATAATTTCTCTGTCATCTAAAGAGGTGTCAATTTATAATATGTTAAGCGGATCTATAACGCAGTCTGTTGTATTTTAGAAAAAAAAAATTAATAGATAATTTTACTACCCATCTGGCCCGTTAAACAAAATCTGATTAAATAAATCGGTCCGATACAAACTGAGTAAAAAAACGTGGTCCTGACAGCTTCGTTACCAACAAGTTCAATCGGGTAAAAGGTAGCTTCTGAATGCTGACTCTTTAGGAACTCTTATACGACGACTCTGAGAAGCAGCGAAAACAAGTGGAAGTTTCTGCTGCAAACAAAAATATTATTTATATCAATCATGCAGCATCGTATCGCCTGATCTTCCGTTCTTCCTTCTGCTAAGTACGTTGAACGTCCTCTTTTAGGTAGTGCAATCTGTTCGAATGCAGAGCCCAGAAATGATGAGAAAGCGTATATATCACAGAAGTTGGGAAGAATATATATCCCGAAAGCATGCAGGGTTTTGCTAAAATTCTCCACAGCCCTTCCCCCCCCCCCCCCCCCTAGGCATCATGTTGCTACGTCGCTTGCTGTCTCGTTGTCATGTTCCGTCTGTCAAAATAACCAGAATATCATCTGGAGGAGATGCACATTTTCGTCTCAAACCGATCCTATAAATGATACACAAGAGCAGCGGGAAGTGGCGGAGAGGAAGTGAAGTATCATGCAGCGCAGACAGAAAGCTAGGTACTGCTATTAAGAAGGCCTGTGAGAATATTGACGTTTTTGTACAAAGACGTGCATTCTTTCTTAGGGCGCTCAACGGTTCAAGTAAGTATGGTTTTTTAAGTAAGTCTTTGGGACCATCGGTATGGTACCCTTAGTGCGTCTCCGTTGATGGGAGAGCTTCCGGTGGGCGTAACGAGGCCAGGCTAACGTATGAAGTTTCTGTCAACGATTCGTTTCCGTTATCTTCACCTGCCATCTTCAGTGTTATTGCATAGGAGCAAGCCGGATAGGTTTGTAAGACAATCCAAAAAAAACCAACGTCTGTGAAAGAGACTATACCTTCGGTCTATGACTGGCCGAAGATTCATTTTCCTTTTAGAATGCAGTTACTTTAGCTGAGTAGACTCGAAGTTGAATTTAAAAATTCAACTTGACGATCCACCTTTCGTTGAATTTAAGCCTAACACAGTTGCCTATAGTCCTAAGCTGGTGCAAACTAGTATCTGTTGTTTAAAGGCATTTTCGATTTAGGTATACACTTGTAATACCATCAATCGCACGGTTAGGTATTCAATGAATATTACTGAAGCTCGCAGAATTTGATGTTGATAATTGAAACTATTCTGACAAATGATTAATACCAGGTTGATGAACTTATCAAGCTGTGCTTCTTTAAGATGGCCTCATCGATTAAATAACGTCAATTGTGCTAAGCCTTTGCCCAGGACCTCGACAGGAAGTTGAAGATGCTGCATAAGGGGAGAATATATTAAAGATACTCCGGTAGAGACCACATGTCTCTGACGTCCACTTCAGTCCTGTACACAGTTTGTAAATTACATTGTGGCCGAGAACCACCCAAACTGTGTTGAGAAATACTAACGCACTGCTCTCAGTTGATAACTGAAGTAGGTGAACGCCTTTGTCGAACGTGAATAAGGGTGTTTACGTTGTTCCATAATTGCATCATGTCTGTTGATTCTAAAAACTTCTCTGAAGACAATGAGAATCCAAGGACGGGCTGGCTCGACCTCGGGAATGGCTTAGAATTCAAACAAAGACATGAGAAAATCTAGCCTGTGTGTGAAATATGGAGGAAGACGGACAACAAAAATAAAACCAATCAGAAATTGAGTGGCCAGTGGGAAGAACTGGGAGCGCAAGTAGCGAATTAACACGACCTATCAGTAAATTAGCTTGAGGTCAGAAGAGAATGTAGCATCAACTTGTTATTATATATATATTGATAATAATAATATGTCTAACCTCTTTATTTATCGACGAG
The DNA here is from genome assembly GCF_002443255.2 of Varroa destructor. Classification (NCBI taxonomy): domain Eukaryota; kingdom Metazoa; phylum Arthropoda; class Arachnida; order Mesostigmata; family Varroidae; genus Varroa; species Varroa destructor. The sequence goes on along the minus strand of NW_019211455.1, from coordinate 49,324,340 downwards.
TTTCCGCGGTTCAGTTTTGGCAAGTGCAATAAACTTATATTTGATTTTTTAGACATAAGTATACTTCAGTTTACCACCAACGTCAGCCTAACTGCCTGCAGCTCATTCCAAACGCAGCAATAATATAGAACCTGTTTTTAAAATATGAAAATAAATAAAGTCATATTAGCAAAGACAGCATAAATGTTTTGAGATATTGTTTTTATAGGGGCAAAGAAGCATCTGCCGACCGTTCAAAAAGTTATATAAAATACGTCGGGTGTTACGGAGGATTGTTCATCAAAAATCTCTTCTGCGGTAATAATCTAATACATCATATGTACCAGTATTTGCCACACGAGGCAATGAAGGTTACATTCTGTAATTGTAATCTTTGGCAATATACACAGTTTTATAGCAATGCTTTGATCAATACAGGAGGTTGTGAAGGAATCTTTATAACGCATATATTTATCTGCGATCGCCAGTGAACTTCTGTCTTTCGGTTCTAGGCAAGCTGTTACGGTGTACCATATCTTATGACAGTTCTACTCTATGAAAGGAACTGCTCGAAGAAAGCCTTATGAATAAGGCCCCGGTTTTTCCCAAGGCAAAGGGTTCAATGGAAGTGTCGTACTGTTTTCATATTAAATGGTCCAATGCCGTCTATGTAGTTTCAAACCGTATTTGAATCGGTTTTATATAAGTTACATAAAAGTTAAATTCAGAGATCGTACGGTAAATTACTGAAAACGGTCATTGCTGCAAGCGTCACTCAAATCTTCAACTACAAAAGCATAACTAAGATTTCGCACTTTATTTTGAGGACATGCTATCACGTACTGATAACGGATATGGTTTTTCCTGAATATACTCTTCGTTTTTTAGCCTTGCACTGTTTAAGAAGCCATTTTTTCTATCTAAGGAATCCTACCCGTGTACAATAAAACCAGCAATTTATATGTGAGTTACAGATGGTGAGCATTTTTTTTAATACAGCGAGCAATATTACGTACAGTTGTAACATCTTCTGCACGTATTATAACAATAACTGTATACTAGGTAAAACGCAATTCGTGCCCTGACGTCGCTGATTGGCTCCGCAGATGGTTTACCTGCAATGACTCTTAGGCAATTAGTTTACATAAAACCATTCTTCGTGCTTGACGCACTTTGGCGGCATACGGCTGAAACAAATAAACCTAAGTTTCTTAATGACGGCTTCTGGTTACGACGACATTTTATGAAGTCATGATAGCGTTTGTGGGGCACTTTTAAGTAAATATAAAAAGTAAGCATCAGATGATTTTTACTAGCATTTATATGTACAAATATTGGACATATACTGAGCTCTCAAAGGGTATTGACCGTTTTTATATTAAGATGGCTTCGAAGTCACATATTTGAGGTAAACTGAGTCGCGTCAGTTTCGTGCCGGTACTATTTAAAAGCTGAGATTCGCTAGTGTATGTGCTAGGATTGTTGGAGTTCTCTATTCAGATTTAAGATAGGACGCCTTGACGAAGAGTGAAATTTCCTGAAAAAGATTCCCTATATATTTTACAAATTTGTTACGGTAAAAGCAAAAATGCTGCTCAAGCTCATAAAAAAATGTACGCCGTTTATGGTGAAGATGCGTTGCCGGAAGAAATAACCTAGAAATGATAAGGATTTTGGTATGAAAGATGTTCCATGTAGTGACCGACTAATCTCGAAGAAGGTTTATAAAGCTATTGCGAAAATTAGGCAAAACCCTTTCGTTTATCACTTGTTAGGTGGTACAAATTACTAATAGGATTAGTGTGGTCTAGGCTCTAAATGCGCATCTTTTTGAGTATGCTGCCATTGTAATCATACGCATGCGGCCATCGCTGATTTGAAAGGTGGTATACCTTTCTAACGAATATCTTATTGTATTAGTATCGTTTCTTTTTCTCAGTAAAATAGAACGTCCGCTTTGTCACGATTGTGGGAATTCGCTCCCGTCCGTTGCTATACATTGTTAGAAAAATATCCAGAACATGCCGAAATGATATTAGAGTAGTGATAAGATCTGCAAGCACGCCATCAACCACAATGATAATACTTGTAGTCATGGGTGAAATGATTTGATAGGAATTTGGATAAAAGCGTCAGCGTGAACCGACAATGTCCCTGAAGGTACTATCCCCGTGAAAAGTAATTCCGTCAATAACTACGACAATCTTAACGAGGAAAAAGATGTAACGAAAACAAAATAACATTTGGCTAATTGTGGGAAACCTTAAGTTCGCAGTTTGAGAAACTGCATGTTCACAGCAACGAAAATAGATACAATCAAGTTCATAGTTTACGCATGGTGCTTCCTAATTGTTAATCTTCTTTTCCAATTAAAAGCCTAGTTCTTCTTTTATAACTATGAACAAACTTGTGCATTCGCTAGCAAAAGATGCTAACAGAGAGTCCTTCTGCAACTGCAAATGTTTGCCATTGAGCGCCATCGCAGCTGAAATATATTTGAATTAATGTATCATAGGCTAAAAGAGTTATTTATACGTAGACGATTATAATTCACTTCGAATTCAGGAAAACAGCTAAAAATATAATCATCTCACGGAGACCAAAAATGGCATTGTCTCCCATTATCAACTGTTCATGCCTTAGCGTCACGGTTTACATTCACATCACGCCTCTAGCTCTTCGCTGCCTCCCCGGAGAGCACATATATACGCCACTGCTGTTTCTATAGTCCCTGTTCAATTTAAATAAAACAGCCTAAAACTATAAGCGGTAACAGCTCGTAGCCCATAAAAGAAATTTTCGTTATTACTCTTTATTTGCAGTCCCTCCTAAAACTGGCCTTTTTGCCTTTGTTTCTATTTATGGGTAGCAAACACCCTTACTTCTACACCAAAGATTTCTGCCTCTTCTTCGTCATGCGATAGCCGTGCGCGATAGTTACCATCTGCAAATGTCCGCCACGCAAAAAGCATCAGGCGTCAAAACTACTCCTTTGTAGCATCGATACATGCGCACACTACTAATTTATAAAGAGAATGTCAGCTTATTTTTTTTATGAAATGATTGGAAACTGAGTCTTATTTTAGAATATACCTGAGCAGGCCAAAAATCCTGCCTGCTGTTGTTGCGTACCTCTCCGATACGCTCACGATTCACTGTTCCATCATAAATGGGCACATATTTAACTATATTTATTATTATTTAACTATACTAGATATTCTGGCACACGCGGCCCTTTCTGTAGTTCTCTCATCACAACTGTCCACATTGCTTTTCGCGAACTTTATAGAACACAAGAATTAGTTTAATCTGCCACAAAAAAGCAGTTTTATATTGAAAATAATGACGAACCATTTGGGCCATTGTGCTAGTGTCACTGCTCCGTGTGTTCTAAGTGTGCGTTCACTGAGAATCTTTCAATCAGCAAACTGGTCTAAATTTTGTAAGCGTGTAAGTGAATTAATTCAGGTACCGTAGAGGAAGGCATTGAAACGCGTACCCAGATGCCATTTGTTGCCCGATGGCCCAACGAACCCGGTTGGTTTTTCAGGAGTTTGCAGCTAGTTAAGGTAGGCGTGATAGGTTTTCACTATTCGAACTGTGTACCACCGTTACGCGTATCCGAGCCTTGAACCTGAAAAGAAGCGATCTGTAGCGTGAAAGAGGTTTGTGCATAAGACGTGTCATACGTTGCCGTCTTCAACTACATATTCCCAACTAACTAAGCTGTTATGACCGCTAATGGACTCGGTTTACAAAAGCTGATCGTGCGGTTTCTACATGAAAATTACCTGTGAATATGTGAGAAAAACTATGGGGACGCTCAACAGCCCAACGTGTAAGCATATTTATATCCTTAGACCAACATTCGTATATCTGGTTGAAAAAGTATGGCTCTAAAAATAACAATTTCTCTGCAATACGGCAAGCATAGAAAGAAGCGTTATAGGCTACCGTTATAGGGCTGGGCCTCATTGTTAAATACTTTACATATCGCTAGCCAACGGTTCGGCTGACCTTTCGTTGCCGCGCCATTATATATCTGAGTTCGAGGGGTTTAATGTAGCGTTTTTGGTGGGCCAATAGCTTTCTGAATTCGAATGACACGTACTAGGACAGATTTCCCTTATGTACTGTTAGTAAGCACGCATATGCCGTCCATTTAGTGTCAACGGATCCTTAATTCATGTTATAATGTTTAAGTCATACGCCTGAATTTCAGAATGTTCTTTACCAACTGAAACCCAGGCGGCACGGTTGCGTGCGTTCTAGGACACCTTCCTACGTACGTATTTCGGCGTTAGCTAGAATTATTTGCCTCGGTGTAACTGTTGTTTATCAGTGATACCATTTATGAGTGGCTATTTCAGTTGCCAGCTCTAGAAGAGGTACAACTAGTTTTCATTTCTACGCACCGTTATCATCATACTGTACACCAGAAGCGTGCTTGATAACGATTGAGGGACGCAAAGTGGTAAGAGCAACGGATCGCATCCAATTTTCGAATTTATGATGCCCACAGCTCATAACTGATAGAAAAAAAATGGTAACTTTATGAATCATTCGAAGAGTAGCCTATTTTGTGGCAACATCTGAATAGCCAATAAGGATCTACACTCATATTTCTAGCAGACAATTATATTGAAGACTATGGATATTATAATACGCATGCTAAGCAACACTTAATTTCTACTAGCCAAAAATAGCTCGTAGTACACAACAGCAAACGCGAAGCTAGAAAAAGAGAAAGACAGCGCACTGCATGGTATCTCAAACAGATCCCAGCAACCTAAATACATCCCGGAAACATGAACTGCAGACGTATTTCGAAGCGGCTACAGTTAGAGCTTATACGTTTCTATGAATATTTGACTGCAATGTAAACACATGTGTCTAGAGTAGCAACTCGAACAGCTCATTTGGACATTATTAATTACAAGATTAAAAGATTCTTAACGACGTTTTCTATCCAAATGGGTAAGCACTGCCAAGCGCCAGGTAGTAGATCTGAACACGGGCTGGAGTAGATCGTAAAGGTAGACAAGGGAACAAAGTATGTAGAAATCGTGCAAAAAATACGTCCTTACAGAGATTATTTTACCGATGTCGACAATTTGATCGATATTGGCAATTAAGCTAAAGGCTTTGGTCAGACGATAAGGAGACTCATAAAATATAAAACTTTGTGGCCTAAGAGTGTTAACAAACCCAGCCCGTTTCGCACCGCCTCTAAGACAGCCTACATCTACAAGCCTGAGATTTCGGTTGTAGAAAAGCAACGGTAAGGCAACTTTTAGCCGACCGCCATCCTTCGTAATTCTAATGGATGATAGAAAAAAGAAACTCCAGTTAAACCCAGGGGCAAAAGCAAACAAGTGTTTCAAACAAATGCCTATGGCAATAACGAAATGGGACGTCGGTCGAAAAAGACATGAACGCAGACCAGGACGAATAAGTTGGAGCCTCAGAGCCGAATTCTTAATAAAAACATGCACCATTAAAAAATTTTAAACGGAACTTTACCTCAAGAGTGGAATATTATTTGGTGACATTTTCCTGAACGATGAGTTATACGATGTTGGTACACGAATTTAACGAAACGCAAAAGTTTTAAGGAATAAAATGTTTTAATCAATCTTAATGTCCCCTTCTGGCAAAGGTTTAATCCTAACATCCAATCCTGATAGTATCTTTAAAAAATAAAATTAGACAAAAAAAGTGATTACTTTCTCTGCTATAATAAGTTTTTAATAATTTAAGTGGTAAGTACATACAATTTCTGACAATCTAATTATGAAAATAATTCATAATACATCCTTTTACTTGGTTGTGCAACTGTAGATTTACCTCTGCAGGTATAAAACAGCCTTCTAGGCCGCTTAAATTTTCCAAAAATAGAATTAAAACAAATTAATTAGCTTCTTGCACTATACAGTCTTACTTTTGACAATAGTCCACCAAAATTCCCCTATGTTTCGAAACATTCAGGGTATATATAGCATGGTCTTTAGCGCACGATTTGTCATAGCAAGCATATTGTTCATCTGCTATTCTTCGTACAACAAAAAAGTCAGTCCTTTCTTTTTACTATGGCAGAAGTAAATGTCGACTTTGCAAAGTGAACGAAGATTAATCAATCTCTTCACGTGAGACCAGCTGCCAGCAAGGTTAAAAACTTTCTGTTGTGTCCAACAGTCGAAAGTTTGCCAATTTTCTCCGCATCTGAAAAATGCGATGAAGGTTTCTAGAAGGAAGATTTCATGATGGACTAGATTGAGATGGCTGTTTGATACAAAAAAGCATTAATTATTAACTATATAATTTAACTAGGCTCTGAAGATTAGATTTTTCATGCCTGCTGACATTTTTAGCCGTTTGAGCCCTTTCATTGTTAAAACTCTTGACCTACTGTCAAACAAAATAATTTGGATAGAATTGTTTGTATCGGGCCTATGTGAGCAATTGTTTCACGAGCTTACACCTGCCGACGTCACTGAATGTACGGCTATTGTTAGAAAGTTCTTTGCGCATTAAAAAAGGAATATTTACTTCTTGAATAAGTTGTTTTACCAGCAAGTAATTTAGCTCCTCAATTCAACTATACTGCATGGAGGTAATGGTCATACTCAATCCCATGGCGCTCTGTCAGCAATGATATACAATCATGGAAACAATTTATAAGGAAAAGTCCGACTTTAGTTATAGTATTTGGCAGATAAAAGGTCCCTTGACAGAAGCACAAGAGCGGAATAGAAGCCTTTGAACAGGTGAAACAAAGACTTTTGATAGCTGGAAAATCTTTGCTTCATATCTGTTAAAGTAATCGGACATCAGATTGTTGCAATAAAAGGCGAGTTCTGCTGTGCGATGCACTTGTAACAGGAACACCCTCACAACACCTCGGTGTTCCGTAATACTGTGTTATATTAAATGCAGAGAATATTGCAATGAATAGGTATTCTGCATACTTTTTCCATATTAGTGAATATAGTTTTCGTAGTGGGCAATACTTTGCTCGAGGTTTAACATAAACAATGCGAATTAGAACAATCATTCGGAAATAATAATGGAAATCTTAGAATGTATGATTCAGCAATTGTATGGTCTGAATATCCGGCATATACATTTTATTATTACAAGACAAGAGATCTCAAATTAAATGAGAAATTATGTTATCCTCTATCCACTATCTTAACGAAGTAAAGCGAGCATAATGACTTGGCTCTATTAGGCAAGCCCTGATCCGTTTGCGGTAGTAGCATAGACTTCAGCAACCCAGCCAAACGCCTTAGAATTTAGAACCGTCCGTCATACATCGAATGCTTCCGGTGACTGTATAAAAAGCTCTAAAATGAGCAGTTTCCTTTTGCAGTCCGCCGAAAAACGCTGCAGGAAATTATCTTTAAATAAGTAAATAAATATGGTGAAAAAAATTAGAAAAAATCTGATAATTTTTTAAAAGGCGCTCCTTTGGACAAGTCTCGAAAAGCCTCCGAACTGGCATATACACATCTAGACGACGAAGGATAACTTCACTCATTCCTGGTCGTTTCCTAATGTAAGGCTACACGGTAGTGAGGTCGAAGACAAGGGTATGTGTCTATCAAGACGAATTTCTTGCAAATAGTCATATCGCGCAAACATACGACGAAACACTGGCCTAATTCACTGTGTTACGCTTATTAAACATACAAAAATATAACGCATACGAAAAAGAGGTTTCATCTTTGCACGGACGGCATTACACGCTAGCAAGCCCAGTATACTTACCAGGCTTGTAATGCCTATATAGCAGTCATGCGGCTTGTTGCGAAAACGAAGGACAGCAACAATAATAAGCGAAATTGGATATATTAATAAAACAGGCCAACATAAACTGGAACAAAAGTGACCACCACAGGAGCCTGGTGGTTCTGCTCAAATGAATTTTGTCACACTCTGCTGAGAGTTCGTTGTTCCCATGCCTTATCAGCGGTGTAGTATTGCATCCATCATCTATAAACAGATACCGGTACTTGGCGGAAATGTTGGTGCTATCAATGGTAAAAACGATTACGCAGAAAGCGTCTATGTACCAATATACGCTAATGAATTTGGCTAATACTGTGCTTACAGGATAAAATGTACCCAACCCCAGACATACAAGCGCTAGACAATTAACCGAATGTTAGATCTACTCGTGGTAGCACAACCATTTTTATAAATTATCACATATTGCTAATAGCAAAGCGGACAAGGGAAATAACAAATCATCATCACTATAAATACTAAGACCAAAAGTGGATTCACGCAAAGGTAAGTAATATTTATTTATAGTCCTTAGGAAAAGTCAGCAACAATCATTCACTTTGATTCTATCGAAATATCACTTTAGCGTTAGCACAACGTTTTCGTGCAGATTATCCCTTATATTGTATGTGATTCTGTACGAAACGCTATTTGCATGGGTGCGCGAACCGGACAATCGACAAGGGAACTGGGTGACTAATCCCAGCTGAACAAAGCCCATTAGCCAATTCATCTGAACAGTGTTCCTCTCTGGAACTCCACATGGCTATACAACGACGTCAGGATTATAGACATCTGATTATCGAATATTTGAAGGCTACAGTGTAAAAATGCCTTCATTCAAGAGGCTGGTAAATTCAGCTATCTAGGGCGCGCTTCTGCACTTCATATCGAAATATTAATTTTTATGGGTTATGCCACTCTTGTACCCACTGCTGTTTATCAAAACAATGTTTGTGTGGCAAACATTTTTTCCATTGCCTCTGTAGGCTACCCACATAGAGCTTTTCGTTAGTGACTACCCACATCGATCTGTAGCAGGTATGAAACGTTTTACTATACGATAGATGTCATTTTAGCTTTCATAGAATCAGTCTTTCCAGCAAGAATTTTGATGTCGATAGGTTTCATCTCAGCATTTGGAGCGCTGCTATTAACAAGGTTCAGATCACACGACCTCACATTAATAAATTAGAATGGACTTTGTGTTCCTTAAGAGGTGAAGCTGAGGTATTGCTTTGAGCACGCCTCCAGGACGAAGCTAATCTGAAAGATAATCAAGTGCATTTTGGCAAGTTTACAAAGGACCCGCCCTTATAATATTAATTGAATAGAAAAAGAATAGTCTAGACACTTCATGTAAGGCTTATACGACTCGCTTCATGTCTCGTAAGAGCGCTGCAGTCTGTGTTAAGTTTGTGGCTATCTGTTTCGAACAGGGGTGGTTAGCTAATAGCAGAAAGCGTTGATTAGGCGCCAAGCTTTCAGCAATGATTGAGGGCGGAAACAGGTCATTTAAATTAAGGATTATAAGTAAACTCCTCCGCCATTCTTCTATCGTTACCCTTTTATTAATCAAGGAAAAGCCGTTGACGATTCAGAAGGACACAACGGTCAGTCGATAGCCAAGAGGTGAGCGGCATTACCTACCTGCAAGCGTGGGGTTTACCGGGAGGGAGCGCTGCTATTAACAAGGTTCAGGTCACACGACCTCACATATCTAGGACGGACGAGGAAACATCAGTGTGCTTGTCTGAACCAGTATAGCACCATATCTTCTCTGGGCTGGATTGTGTATATATATATGTAAGAATACCAATACTAGGAAAGAAATTCTATCGAAGTACAGTTGTACGTTAATTGTTATGTGTGCATAGGGCAAATGTTTTAATTCTTCTATTTTTTTTTATTTTGAAATGATGAAACCTTTATGAAAATTTCATAGGAAATCCCGTAAGTGCAATACAAATAGTATATGGCAATGTCAAAGAAGAGTGCTGCGTCATCTGCCGTCTGTCCAGAAGAATGTAAAAGAGATTCATCGGTCTAGGTTTTACACTCAAGAAGGCTCGTTCATGGACGAGCTGGGGCTGAGTACGAATTAGGTCGGAGCAAAACTCAATCTATTGATTTGCTAATGTCATTAATTTTACTACAAGGTTTGAATGACCAAATAAATTCTGAAAATTCAATACCTGTTACAGCACTCCGAAGAACTCTAGAAACTTTGGTAAATGTCGCAACTGTCGATGTTTTTATATGTGCTACAGAGAAAAATATCGTGGACGTGCAAGAATGAATAGCTAGATCTTGAATGTTAGTGTACGCAAATGTGGATTTGTGATTCTTCAATACAATTTGCTATCATAGATACTCCCACTGTATCCTCATCCTTATTCTTTTTTCTTTTTTTTTAATAAAGCAGTGCTATATTCGTTAGCCATTTAACTACGGAAAATTTTCTTTAAGTGCCATTGTGGCGTTGGCATGCCACACATTTGAAGAACTGCGGTACGCTTCTATAATTTAGAACGAGAAGTAACCTATACAACTTCAGTCGAAGCAATGAGTAGTCCCTATTATCGCTAGGGAGACGTGAGCCAGCACCCTGTAGTTATTCACTGGTAAAAGATGAACAGACGGATCAATGGACGAATCAACCGAAATATTTTTCCAGTTAAATATGTTTTCGCGTCACCCTTTTGTACCGCTGGAAGCACTACCAAGATTAGTTTTTAGAGCTGCGTTTTTCTTCAGTGTTTTTCGACCAAATTTAGAAAAGCTCACTACTGTCAGCAGAAAGCTTTGTAAATTCCCTTTCTCTTTTATTGTTTCAAACTTCAGGGTACTACCCAAAATATACGCTTACAAAACTATCCTGATATGTACTTACGTGAACACAAACGCCTGCCACATAAACAGAGGGATACTGTATAAAAACGGTTTCACGCAATTACAAACATCAAAGCATTACTTACAACACAAATAGTTCGACCCTGCCCCAAAGGCTGGAAGAAAACCAAGTTTCCTTTCGCAAACTTTTGTAAATCGCCCTTGCAAGGGTAGAAGCAATTTATATTACACATAGCTACGAGAAATGTTGCACCGAAGCCAAGTGCTTGTGACAAATTTATTTTGCATAAATTAAAAAAAGCGAGACATTGCAAACAGAATATTTTTTTTTCTTTCCATAAAACGAGGGAAAGAGCATGCGTCTAGGCTTGCCCATCTAAATGGGTAAACTTAAAGTTCTGTTGTACAAGTTTTCTCACAAAGTAGATGATTTCGTCCCTCTTCAATCAAAGGATTAAAGCTTTTAGAATTAATCTGCAGGTGACTGTCAGGTGCCCTTCTTACTCCGTAAATCATAGTTTCGCAATTTTTTTTTGTCAAGGGAGCTGTACTTTTCCATGGTATTTTTTAAAAATCACGTTTCTAACATTCCTCGAAAAAACATTGGATGCATCAGGGTTATCCACATAATGTGCGTTGAGAAGCTCAGTCCACGCGAAACTTCGTGAGAGCCAAATGCGAAAGGCTATTTAGGTTCAGACGTGTTGCATTATTGATAGGGTAAAAATGACAACTATTAAAACATTTCCTACTATACGATGTTCTACTATTTGGAACTGGAGTCAATAACTAATAACTATTCTTCTAACAATGAAAACCTTTTCTTCGACAGAGACACTTAAGACATTACATTCATTCTCCTGATGCGACCAAGAGTGCCCTTTGCATATATGTATGACCTCATATCAAAGACTTTCTTAGTTTATAACGTGAAGACCTTAACGTATAAATAGTTCGACTGCGCCCAAATTGACATACTATAAATTGTACTTTGGCAGAATCTTTAATCTTATTCCAATGAATCCAGTACAGATTCATTTATTTTTTGTCACGATTACGCCACGTATTTGGTAACCAAATCTTAGCTTAGCACACCTGACTGCAAGCTCAAAATCAATATTACATGAACCTAATGTTTTATGTGCACCTGACATATTCGAATTTTTAGTAAGCTTATTCGAGACGATAAGTTTTTGTACCTTCTGCACTACCAACTTGAGTAAATTTGTTGTTTAGTTGTTGTTTAATGTGTAGCATTTAATATCATCTTTGTTAAGACACCCTACGTTCGTCTGAAGTAGATTATACAATCTCGCTATAGATATGGAAATATATGTATTTTCCGGGTGCGCTTTTTTATTCCAACTGAAGGTTTCCGTTGCTCACATAGTCAACCGTTATTACATCGGTACGCCAAATGTAAAAGGTACAAAATAGCATGCAGGGTGTAGCAACTACGTATTACGCAGCATTCTGCTTTTTTTTTTTTTGTTTAAGGTGGTCTAATTACCTCAGATAGATATGAAAAGCCTAGCAGTTGCTTTCTCTTTACATATTAAAGTAAACATAATAAGTGCATGTGTGTGTGTGTATATATATATATATATATATATATATAGTTTATGCGTTGGTTGGTGATTGTTACAGGTTCTGCATGGTGTTCGCCTGCCTCGTTCTTAGCGTATTTGCGACGATCGACACGTACGAGGCAAAGGCGTCATATATCCTCCTGCAGATGGAAATCGTAATGGTCGTTTGGTTCACTATTGAATTCTTCTGTCGACTTTGGTCGGCTGGCTGCCGCTCAAGATACCAAGGATGGTGGGGAAGACTTCGATTTTTGAGAAGCCCCTTTTGTGTTATCGGTGAGTACATAATCGTTTTTGTAGGCAATTTAGGTATTTACCTCCTGGTCAACGATTGTAGCTAATATTCATAATTCACCTAAACAGTTTACGGCACATTTGCTAACTTTCCAAATAATATATACCCATTATTATTAATTAAGAGCTAACTATCTAGTTTATAGGAATAATAATGTAGACGTATTGGTAGAAGAAACAGGCACCTGTCCTTTTTACTGTAACGCAAATTCGTATACATGAAACCTAAGGCGGAACTGTTTTTTTACGGCACATATGCGCTTGTCTAATCGCCTGTGCTCCTTCACCCCCAATCTTTCTTGACATCTATTATTCAAGGTTGCTAAGGTTTATCTAATATTTTTACTAGGTGACAATCGGTAAAATCACTTGCAAATGTTCTATCATAAAAAACTATTGCGGAATGTCCGTCTCGAATTTTTCACGAAGCCGTCGTAGTAACTAGACTTTCAGACGTTGAAATTCACTTAAATAATGATACTGAATCATTACAGAGTAGCTGAATGAAGGTTCTAATTAAATACCACATCAATTTATGGTGGCCTTGAATAAAATATAAACACTCGATGCAATTGCTACTCGAGTTACGTCTGCCCGTTAATCCATCTAGCATCATGTACTTCCAAAATGATGATGGACAGTCCATTTGGATTCCAAAAGAATATACTAGCAGTTAATTAGCTTGGCATCAGAACATAAGCCAAATGCTATTTGTAGTATAATTGCTTTAAAAAGTAAATTGAGGTTAAGCTGATCATCCTTTATAATGGTATGGTTTCGTACTCAGGGCGTTCGACCTGTACCGCTCGCTAGCGACTGGTTGCTTCCATGGGCAACTAGTTCGTATACAATAGGATGAAAAATATAGAACAGTAGTCCCCGTAATTAGAGCGGTCGGTTTGTAATAGTAGAAGAGATGACTACGGCGAATGCTGGAGAGTGACCAACGCGTGTGTCGAAGTACGGGATCAACGATGCCCTATCCAGAAGCGTCCAACTGACCTCTGGCTTATGTTCCCCCCTTTTCTCGCAATTCATAGCTTCGCGACTCGACAAAGCATGAGTCACTAGTCAAACAGCCCTGAGGATGTCAGTAGCTCTAGTAGAACAAGCAAATAGAGTACGAGGAGCGGAAAACGAAATCGTGCACGCATGGAACGCTACGTCTTCTTTGCTTCGTCGTGGTGCTGTTGTTAGCGTTAGCGACTACCAGCGCCCGATGGTCTTGGAAAAAATGATAGTACTCATGCAAATTATTCGTGGGCTCAGATAGAGTAAGTGGCTTATTATTTAGCGTATTGAATTATATTAGAGGACCACGAAAGAGAAGTAGGGCAATTCCTGAGGGAGAAAGGAGGGCGCAGTGTTCTGTTAGAGATCAAGGATATTTGATCATGTACAATTACTTTTTTGTATCTTATGAACGTCGGCACGAAGTAGTACAAATATTGTCTAGTTTCGTGTCCTAACCCCCGCTCGTATCTGTCTTTAAGGAATCTTAGTAACGTTCGGAATAGTTTTTCAAAAGTTACCTGCAAAATGCGCAAGAAGATGTAGAAAAACACGATGTAGAATTAACGTTGATCAACAAAAAGTGGAAAAATTTGGCCATATATAAAAAAAAAGCAACAGTGAAGCGTCCAGCGTACACCATTATGGTGTACGCTGGACGCTTGTTCCAACTTGGCTTCTTCTTCGTAGAGTCCTTCTTCCTACACAACGGGTTCAATGGCTGAGTTTAAATGCGGAAACTTTGAAAAAGGCACCAGAGATCTTGTGGTCGACAAACTGATAGACGGAGTTCGTTCACTGCTACGAAGAACTTTATATACAGTTGTTACAATAGAAGATGCAGTTATAGCAAATGCCTGGCGAGATAGCCGTTCCACATTGCTACTCATTCTCTCGATGAAACAAGGAATCTATATGACTCGATATATTATTCTTACCGCAGTACAGACCGAATTTCACGTCACTTTTCATTTCTTGTTTGCTGATTGGTTCGCTGATAAACACTGAGTTACTATTAGCAATGGCTGTTAGCGAGAGACTAGCAGGCGTACATGAGTTTACCTTATATCCCATCGCCATCGCCATCTGGTCAACCATATCAGGTACAACAGTTCAGGATTCAGCACCATCTAGCCCTTCCCAATTTATAGGACAGCATGCACAACAAATAGGACATTTAGACCAATGGACTGCAACATGAGGCCGCATATTTTCCATTTCTTCTCTATCTCTCTTCCCCCAACTCCATTTCCTGCTCCTGTTTTAATTCACCTTTCTTGCCGTTGCCCTCCTCTCTAAAAGCCAGGGTTATAAAACTTTATATGCGTCAGGTCAATTTCGATTGCGCGTCCATTAGACGCACTGAAGTAACATCCGGCATTAGCAGTTTGCCAGATGAACTTGCCGAGGTCCATTTACGGCCACAGAGAGTAGTGATGAGGAGTAAGAGCTTGCTCTTATTTTTTCGCTGCCAACATACATGTCAACGGTCAATATAGAACAGTTTACTGTAACTGCGACCAACCAAGTTGTGCTTCAGAAGAAGTCAAAACTCAGAAGAGTTTTGTCGGCCCTCTTTCCAACCCCCCTTATTCATCCCTTACAAGTGGCATATGTATAAGTGGTAACTCGGTCGGTAGTAAGCAGCTTTACTCGCATGTTCTGCACCTGTCTGTCAAAGACGTCGTGACAATTTTGTAAAAGTCTATATCTTGCTTTGCCTCTGAACCTAGCGATTTTTTTTAAGCATTATTCTTAATCAATTTTGCACGTTGTAGTTGTCTTTTATGATACTGAACTATGCCTGCTTAAGGAGCTGCTTGATCGAGCTTTACAATTCGAAGTTTGTACTTGCGCATAAAATTTGCATTGATCTTAAAAGTCTCTACGTATTTTGTTAGAGGATTTGTACGAGCATAGCGCCGCGTCTACATCTATCGCGAATATAACTGAATATCACAGTGCCTTTATTTTATCGATCATTTTTGATACGACACAAAATTCGTAAGCAATATTTTTCATAATTATCGCGCCCACATGGAGAGATGGAAGGTCTCTTCAATTTAACCAACTGAATTGATTGATGTCCAATGAAGTGTTGTCGACCCAGTCCGGTAGGAACATCATCATCTACTATGGTAAAATTGTATCAATAGCTGTATGTGTTAGACGTACTTTTTCTGTTGAGATTTGTCTCAGTGCGCTAGCAGCTAGCTGCTATTCGCATTCCTATATATAATTTCTCGATGCATGGCTTCTCGAAGTAGATCGAAAGTGGGGTCTGCTTGCCTACTAATCGCTCTTTTTAGGGCCTAGAGAACTTTATAATGAATGACACGAGGGTAGATCGGGAGAACGAGCGGATTGAAGCTAACGTCGAATATCTCTTTGATCTGTCCAGAAAGTAATTAAGGTTGCTTTTTACTAAGTAGCCAAACTGTGTGCTTTGGATTGAAGTGCCAACGGTCCATGAATCTCTTGAGGAATTTGAAACAGCGGTACGCGTTTATTATTTCATTTTCGGAAAGTATCTCATAGCAACAGATGCCCCTGATATCACTCGCAGATATTACCATTATCTTACACCCGACACTGAAGTTAACGCTCAATTTCTTCCCGAGGCGTCGCCATTCTCTGATCTGGCTTTTCTCCCTGCTGGCAGTAGTGACTCAGCTGCGCTACGCCTATTGCGATTGTATGCGGCAGGGGGATTTTTTCTTGTTAAGATTCCGTAATTTGCATGTGGAATATACTACAACGGACCTGAAGTTAAATCGTGTAGGACCAATCATTTACCCAGTTGTTGCATTTTCAGTATTCGGATTACGACTCTGTACATTGCTATATGTGGAATGGGTCGCTACGTTCTTCTCCAATACCCCAATCCCCGTTCCTAAAGCTTTTTACCATTCACGTACTTAAGGCATCTTTGCTTAATATATTCACCAATGTTCGATGATATTCCGGAGCACTGCAGCCTTTAGGCACCAAAAAGTCGGCCACTGAGCGTTAATTTTCAAGACATAAAAATTGTTTTTCGTTCTGAAATTGGTTTAGATAACTACATTACACTGCATTCACAAATGTATAGAAAAATGGGGTATTTACCAGCTGAATTTCGTCTGCTAATTCAAAAGTTAATCAGCGTAACTTGCGTGTAACAGCTTGATTATTTCCAATAATAAATTTGATGCTGTTTGTGTGACCTCCTATAGTTTAATTTCTTGTGATGGTTAATAGAGATTCTCACTTTTACGTACATCAGGACAGCCTGTTATTATACTTTCGTATTATTGCTGCGATTTCTGGATACGACTTCACCTGCACGGACCTAATTCGTTGCTAATTTTTTTCAACTTTTCCTACCTACCTACCTACCTACGTACCTACCTACCGATTTGATCACACGTTGTTTATTTTATGGAATAAGTACAATTATTATATAATCAATAGAACGTTAGACCATGACGAATGTTTAGATGTACATCATACACATCTTCAAGTGTATTGAAAGAGAAAACATAATATTATTCGGGTAATTGTCTTTGATCAGATTCAGTATCGATAAGTAACGTTGTTGCAAAAGCACAGGGTGGAACGTACACCAGATTTACAAAATGAATTCCCAAAGATCGTTGCGCATTACGAACCAGTAGAGGCTCTTCTCCTGGTTCGGCATTGTATTCTGGGAAGGAGCTTTAAAGCAATTGCCTAGCAACTCTCTCAGCCTATAAGGCAGCAAAGATTTGAGTAGCTTCCTGTAGATTGAACCCCTATTCTTCTTTTATCAGAGAGGCTACCTCAATACTCGATACTATCGTGGTTCAGCAAAGCTTTTCAAATATTGATTGCGGTACTAATACGTTCAGTGTATAAGCCGAGTTATATTTCATTCGCCAAACTATTCAATTTTTTATATACTAGAGCTTTGAGCCAAGCTATTCGATAATATAAAAGCCGCAGTAAAGCCCTTCTTTCAAATTATTATATATGACTATCCGTGTCATTCCGGTTATACTCAGCCCTTTTCCGTACACTATTGTTGGGAGAATGTGGCAACTGGCTCAGCTGTTGCAAACCTTTTATGCTGACTATGGAGAAGATCACCGCACGGAACAAAATTACCCGTTTTGCTTTCACGGATTAGGGTGCAATAACTTGACAGTACCTCTAGGTTATCTTCTTTCTGGTGCTTCGGCGGTTTCTGACCCTGAACCGTGAGGAACCGTTAGGAAAAGGAAACCATAGAAGAGGGCTCTTTTTTTAGTCACACTTATCGTCGATGCTATTTAAACAGTGACCGATCAGAACCTTTCTAATAAATTGTCTCGGTGGACCTAAGTAGTGCTTGCATTGGGACCGAAATCGTCAGACTAAGTTAAGATCGTAGATGTTTGTTTCAGCGTACTGATCATCGGCAGCGTTGTAATATCATGATCCTGATAACTCCTCTACGTTCTTGTCGTACCGTGAAGATGAGTCGGCTTCAATGAATGCTCGATCGCTAGTGCAAATACGTTAAACCGGATAGATTCATTGGCATTAATGTAGACCGCTAATATTTGAATAACGAGTGGATAAAAGTGTAGTGTTTTTAGATAGGGCCTCTGTTTTAGTTGAGTTACCGTCAGCTGTAAAACAGATGAGCTTCCTAGTTTCATATCGACTGGAGATATCAAACTTTTTCTACTAAACGTGTTTCAACATCGTGACTCAAATTCAAACCTGTTTCAACAAAAAAATAACTATTGTACTAAAAAAATATTGTCAATCGTAGGGTAATGGAGCCGTTTGCACGGTATTTCGAGCAACAAATAGAGAAAGGAAATCAGTAACAACGAGCCTTTAGAGGTTTCAGGCCTCACATATTTTATTAGTTGTGCATGCGTTTTAAATTGTTGTATTGTATGCTTAACAACATACGTTTGTTTTTTTGTACGTGGATTGGATCGGGCTCTTGCGCAGATACATTCTATCGATAGTGACTGAAATATGGGCTGTTCAGCGGCCATATATCCAAACATTCCAAAACATGCTCATATTCTCAAACTGTCGACCCTGCGCTAACCGTGCGGGTTGATCTTAAGTTTTGGAGTTTTCCTTTGGGCGCTTTAGCTACCCACAATGGTACAATTGTTTATTAGCTATAGAGATAAGCTTCTCTAGTGATGCATCCGGATATATAGCGGTAACATCACGTTTCCTTCAGAGGACAGCACACTCAGGACGTGAACATTGAACCGAAAGCTTGCTTTTACGCGTTAGAGGCACATCCTCTTGCTCGTGAGCGAGTCAGCGATGGTTTCTGCTGATGAATTTTCTATCAATATAAAAGCCTTTTCGTTAAAGAGGATATGAAGACTGCTTATTGCCTTAGTCTTGAGAGAACTGAACAGGGAACTATCGATTCCATTGGCTTTATTACCCAAAAAGGACACTTGTCAAACTTTGTTGACACATGACGCATTTTGTGATCAATCAACGACATAATAAACATTCTTTTGTCGACGACCTAATCTAAATATTGGAAATACATCTTCGGGTGAGGTCGTTGAAGTATGAGGTCTGCGTTACTTTTTGTCAGTCGTGGACATTGTCTTGTTAATTTCGCTGGTGTCATTTTGACAACCGCATATGCATTTGCGTCAACTGTTGATTTGAAGCAGCCGCACAAGACTATAATATTTGTCCTGGCGGGGGAGAATAGCTGATCTCGTGTAAATTACAGAGAAGCGAACTGATTTTCGAAATGGCTGCAAGTTGGTTTTCTGGAACGAGCTTTACTTTAGCACGTTTATCGGCTCCAGATAAACGCATTTGGACAACTACAGGCGACCAGCCAGGAGCGGTATTGCGTTAGCTGCTGTACTTACTTCTTAACTAATCTTATATGTTTGCCATATATATTTGCATCTCCACACATTGGTGTGACTCTATTTACCTTCGATAACAGTACGTATATGCACATTTTAATCATCCTCATATTTCTGTATTTTAAATTGCAGATATAGTCGTAATAGTGGCGTCGATCGTCGTTCTGGCACTCGGGACCCAAAAATTCGCTGCCTCGGCTCTCCGAGGATTGCGGTTCTTTCAAATTTTGCGTATGGTCCGTATGGATCGCCGTGGCGGCACGTGGAAACTTCTAGGCTCCGTCGTGTACGCGCATCGTCAGGAACTAATAACTACTCTTTATATCGGCTTTCTTGGTAAGTTTAAGAGAGCTAGGCAAAACAAACTATGCGCAGCAAGTTTCCTCCCAGCGTGCATCAACAAGCCGTATTGGAGCATCATTTTACCATACTTTAATCAAATAGATGCAGACTTGGCAAATTTCCTTCACTTAAAATGTAAATCGTCTAACAAAAACTGATGGGTAAGCTAAGCGCGTATGCTCGTAACTTCTAATAGTTGTACTTGATGACTAATAACCGTGCCCGGATCAAACCTATATCATGCAATGTTCGCAGCAGTGGAATAGGAAGGTTAACAGGGTGTATCTTGCGCAAAAACATGCCCAGATATATTGCGCATGGCCATTTTTAGGCTTTCAAATATGTGTCACTTTAGAACAGTGTGCATGTTTAACAAGTTGAGTTATTATTATTAATCCTTTCTACTCCTCGGTCATCTCAGTTGTGATTAAAGACGCTGTTCTTCAGCTCAAACCAATACGTATACCTTGCACATGTGCAACCACACTCCGCCGACCTCAAGCATATATTTCAAACGCTTGATAGGCCAAATTGATTATTCGACGTTTACGCTTCTGATAAAAAATTTAAAGCTTGTATAGGAACATGATTGACTCGCTGTATCATTTGGACGTCCGGAACAGTTTTCGGGGCAGCGCGAAGTAAAACCTCGCTTAGTTAAGTTATCTATTCATAATGGGGGAATGGCTGAGTCGATTTGTCAAAACATTTCGTTTTTTACCAATTCCATCTCCACCCTTAACACCCCCCTGACTCAGAATTTGGCTGGATGGTCTGATCACCATATAATGGTGCGTCATTCCGCCTGACTGAGCTCCATTAACTATATACAAGGAGCAAGCAGGTTATCTCTTTTGAATATATCTCCTCTTGTTCTATACCACCCTTGTGTATTTATACAGGTAAATAAATTCGTTTTTGACCTACATTATTTAGTTATCGTTTAGTCTGCAATCTGACCAAGGTCCCGGATAGGCTGCTCTGACAGCTTAACTAAGCTAATGCTGCTCCGACTGCTGCTTCTGCTACACCAACGAAAGCGACTCTATTAAGGCCGTCGACCGCGTCCAAGAAATCCTCTGACTCGAATTTTACTCTACGGCATTGTTCCTCCTATGGTGTTACGACATGCCTTTGATAACCTGCATCTGCCTTTACGAAGCAAGGTAATCACAACGTAAATGGATTATGCAACGCCGTTACGCCCTACTGCGTTACTAAGTGTTTCTACTGTATTATCCTCGTCTTCTCGGCGGACTGTCAATCAAAAGCACGTTGACTAACACGGCTTCCAGATTCGGCTAAGAGTAAGTGGATCATTCAATCCACATCAACTATAAAATAATTAACACAGCCAGCATCGATTGCCATCGACCACTTGCGCGGCTTTCCCTGCGAGGACAGATATGAGCACAGCCATCTACCGGAAGTTAGCTCAGTTTTGAAGTGGCAAGATGCAGAATGCGTTGATTCTTTCGACTTTTGTGATTACGTAGCGAGCAGGAATAACGCACGACTAAAAATGTGCCTAGGGCGTAACCGGGTAAGCAAGTTCATAGGAAAGTTTGTAAGCTGGCAAACTGAAGGGGCGACGGGGAAGACGGCAATAGAAAATAGAGTTGAGGAATAGCAAGGACGTGAGCGGGATAAAGGCAGCTCTTGTGATGTCGACAACAAGGGCCCATGATATTCAACCTAAGTGTCGTTTGCGTATTTAAATAACCATACAGCAGAACAGCGTCTAGCAACTAGTGATCCGTGGGCCTGTCTATTTGCCCATCTGCACGTCCATGCGCTTGCCCGTCGTCGTCCATCACACTATTGTCACTCGTAAGGTCCGACTCACTGAATGAATGCGTATGATCATACATATGATCTTTCTTGGCTCGTGTCGGCTTTTTGGACGGTGGCATTTTCGCTGTTTGGCCGGGTTCAGTTTTGTGTGCCTATTTGTACGTCGTTAATGTGGGTCGCTGTGTTTGCTCTATCCCAATAGCATCCTTAGCACCCTTTGTCTGAGTATCTCTTTATCTGCATGACCGGATATGAGTGTCCACAGAGAAAAGTATTCTTGTCACTATTGTGGGCGTTGCTATATCAACACGATGGACCGTCTACAGTTTGGCGAGCCTATTCGTCCTTGCCGTTGGTTGCTTCCTCTTTAAAAAGCAATGGATAAAGATGTTGCAGACAACACTCGGGCCACTGCTGTACGAGACGTTATCAGATCGCTAGTCCGTTCTATCCCACAGTTAACTACCTTCACACGACCAGAGGTCTGTTTGACACCAATAATTAGAAAAACGATAAGCTATGTAAGATTGCACGGGTAATAGTATTTTATATAAACGTTTCTACAAACTGTGAGTGACGACTGGTGATTTTTACTGTAGTATCGGCCAAACAACTAAATTCAGTAGCAAAATGTGCCTTGCTGTAGTCGCACACTCAGTGAGTTATACTAAAAAAAGTACATAGGGCATATTACCGCAGTTTCGAAATAAAATAGTTTTTATATGCTGGAGATATATATGTATACTGATACGTTTATAGAACTGCATAGTGGTCCGTAAATACGTAATAAAGTATGTTTTTCTGTATGTTTATCCGCTAGTCCGTCTAGGAATCAATCTGCGACACCTGCTGTATGTTTGATGGCTGACTATAAAGGCAGGGGTTAATCACTGAACAGGAACGTGTTTGTCTTTGCGTCTCTTCTTTCCGGTTTTTCAGTGATTGATTTTAGTGCGCCAAGATGTGCACTGCAGGTTCTAACAGTGTCGAGGAATAAGTAATTCTGTTCCAAGTGTCTTCTTTATAAAACGATTCGCACTATGTTTTTTTATATCTTGTTGCTCCTTCTTTATTATGTTGACAGCTCATTTAATTAATTGAAGTTCACACTTCGCTGTATTAATGGGCTATAAGTACGATAGCCAAGCCATAAATTGGGATGTTTTGTAAATTCATGGCTCTTAACTTAAGAAAGCGAGAACGGCTTAGCGTACTGCTTTAGCAACAGTTGGCGATGCTTTTACGCTAACCTTTAAGACCAATGCCCTGCAAGTCGGAAAAAAATGCATTTCTCCTCGACGCAACGAAAGCTTAGCGTCTCCATTAGTACGTACAGAGACACCACTTTTGATAAACCTGGCTAACGGCAGTAAGGTTTTCTGGCAAGGTTAGGAGGTAACTACAGCTACAAGGTGCTTAGGTTGAGTCCGCAAGAGCACGACAGAACCTCAGCAATCTGGGTAAAGGATGCCAAAGGTAGCATTAAGCAACACCAATGGAACGAGTTTTCGTTCGAGTTTCGAAAACGACCCGAGTCTAGAGTAAGCTTAAAATGGCCGGAGCTATGAAAGCTTGTGTGTGTGCTCTGCATGTCCACGTTACGGTATCGACTTACGTGTATTTCTATATGTGGGTTTGTTGGTAGTTGTGACTGTGTTGTTCCTGTCTCGAACAACGAAAGATGGGCCGGGTGTAAGCGCTACTCTTGCCAAGATTAAAAATGCATCAGAACCTTAATGTTCTAGACTGAGGCAAAGCCTGAGGGCTATAGGTGGCAGTGAGTGGCTCTTGTCATCTCCAAACATACGACGCATTACCCGCGGCGACGCACTTGCTATCGACCCCATATCTCAGCTATAGCACAGACAGTAGAAATACGGGTCAATCGTAATGATATGGGAAAGCTCACACCAAAGGATAACAAAACTTACTACAAGGTGAAATAAAATTTTATAGCTTCTACGGTAAGACGATCAGCTGGTTTGGACTCCTTTTGCAATCGTTAATTTTAAACCACTTGCTGAACTGATGCTGTATTCATCTAAAAGCCAAGGAGAGGCTCAGACCACTACTTTTCCCATTAGTTCGTCGTTTTAAGACATTACGATACAGTGAATGGGGGAAGGTGTCTTCTCTCGTTCTAATATAGCAAAATTGATATAAATGTTTCTTACTGATATTTCTGAATTTGTGCATGACATGACGCGTCAAGGCCTCTCCGACAGCAAAGCTACGCCGGGCATGGATTCTTCTTAAATTTATTTAGCATATACATATTTATATTGTTGCTCGTTCCTTCATATGTAATATTGATTAACTGAGTAGGAATTACAAGTGTTAATGCTTGACCAAATTGAATTAGGCCTCATTTTCATACCTTGTTTTAGCAGTATGTCTGACTCAATAGTGGTTGTTACATAATAATATTTCGTATATACAGTTTTTTCTAGTTTCCAGAATTTAAGATCTCACTATAGTTAAAATCGGACTCGACGTGCACTCAGCGGATGTTCATTGTTATTTTTCTGTCTAATGGTTCCCTGTAGAAAGGTCTAATAGGCACTCGAGGTCTTGCAGTAGGCTTTAGCCGGATGTCCTTTATTCGAATCTGTGCATCTATACCTCACTCAACTAGCCTACAGTCGGAGTGGAGTTGGTGAATGCAAGCACACGATACTACATGTCAAACGCGAAGCGCATGAGTGACGAATTTAACTCGGATCTGTCGGTTACAAGCTCAGTCATAAAACATAACCAACCTAACGGCGGTGCCTCTCGGCTGTTGTTTTTCTCCGTATGCTTCGCCCTCTGTTACAGCTTTTCTTACTGCTACGAGACCAAAGAGGCCCACACCTTTTTCTTCAAGAACATCGTTGTATGCCTGTGGACTTGACCTTATGTCTCGATATTTTTATACTCTCTCCTTTCTAAGCAAAACCTGCACAATAGGATGCTGTATCGCGCCGTTTGTCACAATCCGCTTTATACTCGAAAGAATTCATGATTCGCACGAACTCCAGTTGACCACATGGTGATTACAACAACACAAATAGTCTTATACATCTTTAACTGTGCTACAAACTTCAGTCAGAGTGCAAAGTTCGACTATATGCTGTTAATTCCAGAACTTAGTATGAATCATATAAATAATAAGTGAGTTGATGCTTTGTATGTCTATAGTCGACTAACAGCTCTTTCTCCTGGTACCCTTTTACTACGCTTTTTACGCTTACACGCTTAAATGTTTCATGAGAAACAGGGTTTCTGACTCACTCAATAATTGACTATAAATTTTTATCAGCGGACCGATACTGCTCCACAATATACTCAGGTAGTTGCTTGATCAGATTGACTACATAAGCTCGAAGCACCTAACTGTGATTGAGGCACTGGCAGATCACTGGCCTCTGCACATTCGGCTCCCACAGAATCACTCCACCGTTTAACTGAAAAAATCTCTGGCTGATCAACGTTTTCTTCTACAATTTCTGTCGTACGAATCTGACCTATTAAACTTCCCTTAATCCCGCTTTCTGTTCTAGGGAACGTTGTTCAGAACCTCCTGCTCCCTTGTAAGTATCAGAGTGCTCTCAACGCCCTAACCCAGTATCTTTTTGCATAATCGTCCAGAAACTTGCCCAGAAAATTGATAACAAAGTTTCGATTGGCGCATAAATTAATCATCCAATAAGTGCCCTATACGGAAGATCACCAGCTAAATCATAATTTCCATGCAAGTGACCATTGATCGGTATGCTTGCCGGCTTATCGTGCGGCACCTGGAACAGTTCCACGATATATGTTGTCCGACTCATAGATATATTGTAGTCTTCGTCTATAGCAATCTCGTGTCCTTCGAGATAGTTTATCTGTAATGCAAAAATATTTTTGGATATTGGCTCTTAAATCAGTAATAGTTTCTTGCTAAATTAGTCACAATCGTATTGCCTATACATACGAAGATCAAAATTAAATTCCTTTTTTCCTAGTATAATAATAGGTACGTGCCAGACTAAATAACACATTTGTTTTTTGTTGAAATATCGTGGAAGTTGCTTCAGTCCGTAAATTATTTTGTGCAACCTGTAAGCGTTTTCTGGCTGGTCAACATTCAACTTTTCCTATATATACATACATATATTTCGCCTGGTAAAGTAGCTGCTAGAAATACTCTAGACATGTCTGTCTCTCTGTAAAACGTTAAAATATTTTTAGATAAAAATAAATCGTACTCTTCTGAAGATCTCAAAATGAAAAACTAGCGCGAATGCGTTCGGCTAGTGCCGATTATATTGTCAAGTAAATCCACGTATTACGACTCCCGCACGCAGTTTCTCGATCTTCCTATTCTGAGTTGAAAATCCATCGATTGTCGATAGGTCTATTTTCGAGTGGTAGGTTTTAATTCTCTATACTCAGTGCTTATCCATCGCATTCAGTTCTTCTATAATCATCTGCTCTTA
Organism: Varroa destructor; assembly: GCF_002443255.2. NCBI lineage: Eukaryota > Metazoa > Arthropoda > Arachnida > Mesostigmata > Varroidae > Varroa > Varroa destructor. The sequence goes on along the minus strand of NW_019211455.1, from coordinate 49,298,354 downwards.
CTTTTTTCGCTGACATGAACTAGCGTTTCTCTAAAGCTCCACCACCAGGGCCCCATATTTGCTCGGTCTTCTGATTGATGTTCTGTCCCTTAGCTGGGTTCGTTTTGTGCCATCTTCGATGTCGTCGGTTTCCCACGGTGGTTCGTAGGCTCACAAGCAATCTTTCGGTTCATTTTCGCATTGGGTTGATGTCTCTTATACCCCGTCGTGTTTGCCAGAGCTGCCAGTACATGGCTTGTCTCGTCTTATGATTCGATCTACTTCTAGCAATGGCTGCCGAACTTTTGTTGCTACGCCGTTAGGAACCCAAGGTTTTTGACCGCATAATCCGGTTAGTTGCACGATCCTAGAGTCCATAGATGTTCACATAGAATTCAGGTTGACAAAGACTACTGGATGGCTAAAAGCAACCACCTTTCGTTTACTGGGGTTGGAACCAACCTCGGTAACATCTCGCATCGAATGGGTAAGGATTATTTGACAGAGGTTGTCTTTGTGTAATTATTTTGCACGGCGGCAAGTTTGCTTTCGTATTATTGATGACCAGTTTTAATAGACGTACTGTGTATACTGCAGTTTTTATTGGCCAGCAAGTTTGCATAGAGCAACATTGTTCGAACTAGCTCGAATATAGTTCTATGTGTCAGTTCCGAAATGCCATTTGATCCAGGTGTATAACGTGAAATAACAATAAACTCTTCTTCCACATTACTCAGACTTTTCCTGGGATACTATGCGATCCTTTTCCTCCATTCCTTCACAGCGGTTTAACATTTTCATCAGTGTGTATTCAATACCATCCAAGATAATCCCACATGACTCAATCATTTCGGTTTCGTTCTTGAGCATATAAAATTTGCTGTACTTTGAGATGATTACTACCTGGTGTTGATCATTACCCAATATCGATTCTTTAAGAGAGTACAAATCTCACGTGTCAACGCCACTTTGAGCCGGTTTTTTGTAATAGCTGGCATGATGCTGTTTGTTCTGAATATAAGTTTCACATTTGGTATCCTCACCACGCGAGCGCTACAACTCGTTCCCATGTAGGAACTCTGTCCTCCCCAATACAGCAGAGCATGGAAGTCCTAGAGACCTATTTGCGGTTTATTGATATGCGCTTCTAGTTTTACTTAAATCTCATTCGACGTCTTGTTTGTTGGCTTGAAATCATACAGACGTCCCTCCATTTTTACCCTTGGCTTAGTCTTGCGTTCACGTAGTATGATCGCATACCTGTTACATTCTATCTTTCAGTTCCCCTCCGTTGGACCAGCGAACGATATTTGCATCTTGAAGACAAATAGCACCTCGGTCGTCAAATGCCGGACCGTCATATCTTTCTTTCGCGTGATTAGCCTCACGGTTCCGAAACCAAGGGCTTGAACTACCAGTTTTCCTTTAACTTATCACCTTTTGATGTTCTGATGACATATAGTTCTTAAACAACTCGATACCATTTAAAACGTTGCTCGTATTACATGAGTCTACGATCTATACGTAGACATCTATTTCGTCCATGCGATGTACCTGTGTGGCCTTGATTGGTTACAGTCATTCCAGTTTTGCAGGACTGCATTCTGTAACTCCTATTGTTGCATTTTTAATAAGGAATGGCTTTATGTTGAAAGCTTCTTCATTAATTCCAGGGATTAGCTTTTGAGCTGTACTTGTGCGAAGGGTTATAAGAGTAATCTTGCCTTTTACCTTTCATGGTTAGCCTGGGCCCCGCAGTTTGATACACCCGACGATCACTTTGTTTTTTTTTTTATTAGACTTTCTTTTAATTATTCCTTGCATCAAATCGGCCCCACTGAACCAGCAAGCATTGTTACTACCCTGGCGAAACGCCTCCCTGCTTCCCAGAAGATATTCTAGCAGTTTAGTTTTAATAGAGTTAGCTGGATCTTTAGCTTTTGCTATTGTGATCCTGTTGAAAGATCGCATATTCATCTTCGTTGTTTCTGTCATGTCATGCGTGAATGTCATGAATTAGTGAAGGGTATTCTGGCCAAAAACATTAAGTGCAGCACACCTAGATTTGTCTCCATGTTGATTTAACACTGTCTTAATCATTCTTCTTTGTAGATTGTTATGATAATTTCGGGCTCGAGAACATTCACCAGGACGGCATAGGCTTCGCGCTTTCAAAGGTTCTGTTTTCTTTTCTTTATTCATGGCTGTTTGATTTTTTAGTATCGTTAACTAAATGAGTTTACCAGAAGCTACTATTTAGAGTTATCGCTGTCTTCTATGAGAAAAAATTGGAACCAGTGGTTGACGACCTTCATATCAGTATTTGCGTTGCGGCTGCTTTCATGGCCATTTCGACTGGAAATATTCTTTACAAGTACCCACATTCACACATGTACCTCAGGTCACTCCACCAAACACCACAAAGCTGAATCTAGTTACACAGCGAACTAAGTTTAGCCGAAATTAGGGTTTCATGATGATAACAGCCTGTACCATATTACACTAGCTTAACAGTCGGAACGAAGTTGGCAAATGCGCACACTTAATTTCTGTTGAATGTGAATTGCAAGAGTAAAGAATTTTAATCGTGCCTGTCAGCCACAGGCTCAGTCGGTAAAAACGGTTAGCCTAGGCACGGCGCCTCTTCGTACACTTCGCCCTCTGTTACCGCTATTCTTACTGCTGTGAGACGAAAGAGGCCCGATGCTGAGAGTATATTCTCATCAACAAAACTAACTCACGTGGAAGCACGATCTACGAGTATCGTTATTCGTGCTTCCACGTTCTTTTTCACAGCGCTGCTTTGTCCATAACTTTCTATAGTGCTGGGTTTAGAAAGAATTCTAAATCGCATAGTACTCCTACGATTTAATCTCCTTTGATAAAATTGACAATTTGATTTGAAAATTAACAATAAAGTTATTGATGGCACTTATAGACCATGTCCTAGTGGTCAGAAAGAGAAGATTTCATTAGTGGTGTGAGATCTCAATGTAAATACCGCTTTGAACTTCCACTATAAAATTACCACGAATTTGTTAAGTTAAATAGCTATTATACTGTGGACCCCTTTGCGTCGACTTCGTCGTAAAAAAACACAAGACATTTTCAGTTAAGAGAAAAAATTATGCAAAATAAGTCTTACTAAGAAAGGACTTACCTCAACTCGTACAACTTGAAGCCTGTTAATCGCCCTCATCACTGTGCATCTCTCTCTTACAATAGCAACAATAATTACCATAGTAGAACAGGAAGAATTGTCAAATATGGTTTTTAGATGATGTGTGTCAGCTGGAGCACTGTTTATTGTTGTTACAACAATAGTTAATTGTGTAAAGGTAAGTTAGAGGTCCTAACGTATAAAAATATCCAGTTTCGAGCACAAATATAGTAATTATTTTGGATAGACTGTCCACCACATAATGAGAAACAAAGGCTAATCTATACACGCTTGTAACTGAGGTATTGTATTCAATTAATTGAGCCCACATTAAAAAAATTCTCATTAAGCTCCAATCAAGAGCTCTTGATAGGAACAAAAACATTTTTCTTTTTTTATTTATTTATATTCATCGATAGAAATACACGGGATCATCAAATTAGAAAAAAATTAAGTCACATTGTCTGAGTTTCTCACAGTACTAAGCTCACGCCAGAACTATCGGAGGACTCTGCCCCACAACTACCCATATGTGGAAAAAGAAATGTTTAATGTATTTTTTTTTTATATTTCAGTTGCTGGAATAAGGTAATCTTTTTTAGAGGCTACAAATAAAAAAATACAGCTATGAGGAGCAATTAGGTATTATTATCGCAGCCTGATCGGGCATTTAATGCTATTTCGGGTTTAGGATGGAAAGGGGTCCCCGAGCTTGGCCACTGCTCAGTGGTAAACGCAAACGTAGCGCTTTTGACATGTGCTGTGCCTCAAAAGCTGGTCACTCTTTCAAAAAAGATCCTACTATTGCTCAGAGGAGCAACGCCATTTAAATAGCACTAACTAAGTAAAATCACATCTCTTCCTTTTAGATGCGAAACACGGTCGTGGTGGCTTTTTGACATGTTGTTCCCATCATTATATGTTCCCAAAGGGTCATGCAGTTACGAACAAACGTTTATTAAATAAAGCCAAAAAAATTACACCTTGCAATTCCTTCTGTTTGTCTCTTTTTTCCCGTGAATTTAACTATCTATGTCACGCTGGACGTACTATATGGCATGTAGTTCATGTCGTGTATTAGAACAATAGTCGAGATAATGTCCTGCTTTTAAGGGTTAATACTGATGTCGTTTAACTTGTCCTAACTACAGCGGCAGGAATAAGCGACGCCACCATAGTTTGCTTCTTCTTCGGAAACTCTCTCTCTCTCTCTCTCTCTCTCTCTCTTTTCTTGTCAGCTAGCGGTCGTCCATTTAGCTTTTATCTGAAGTAATCCGCTCTTACAAACTCGTACTATTATCTTCTCAACCCCAAATGCAATGGTTTTTTGCGCACTTGTCCAACCGCCCCCCTCTTTGTTTGAAACGTTTTCTATGAGTTTCTGAAAGAACCCAATAATCGAAGTCAGCGACTCGATCGTTCATGCGTACGGAACCATTTTCACATGGGAAACGGTGGAAGCATCTCTAAATTAGCGATGAAACAACAGTAGTTCCTGTTGTTACTGCTGCTTTTGTTGTTACTGTGTGAATGAGCGCAATCAAGCAAGCGGGGCCTCACTTCGCTTGGATGAAAAATAGAAATTGGTAGGCGCCCTTCAGTTTCTATTATGAACTTTTAAGTGAATTTGTGTGTAAGGGATGCTTGCTTAATAACATGCTATACTATGCTACTCCGATGTTCGCAGCGCTTGCAACTTTTGATGGGGTGCAAAATAAAGAAACCAGCATGACGACGCGAAGTCATTAATGTTTGGTATTATTTTTGGGTGACAATTGAGGCCCACCCCCATTAAACCCAAACAAAAAGTACAAACGACGAAAGCACTGGTCATAAATGATTTAACGGATCCTACATGAGGAAAAAATGCCAAGATAAAAACCTTTTTTTCCTTATATTGACATCTTTAGGTATCCGTATTGCTATACGCAATTATCCCGTTTGTTTGACTAAGTAATTATAAGCATTGCCTCTACAAGAACCCTGATTAGACTTAGCAAAAATGAAGAAGCAAAATTTGAAAATTAATTAAAAATACAATGTTTGCCTTTTTAAATTTCGCACATAGTGTTATGGCAATCTAATGATGAAACGGTTAGGCTAGAAGAATAAGAAGTACTTCACTCGAAAGCGAAGAGCATTCGTAAATCCCTGACGTCTATTTGTTGACCCTAGAATATTAATGACAGTTTTAGTGCACAGCGTTATGGAAAAAAATCATAAGACCCACGAAGCCTTACACATCCTTACAGGATTTCACGTGTTTTCGTAGTCCCGATTGGATTGGTCAAAAAGTAATGGCGCTCTTCTGCCCCACAAGAAATACGACATTTCACTTGAATTCCAGCAATGGGGTACTTCATTACGCTTTCGCTTCCAACTCATACGAGCTTTTTTTTTTGTTAACCGATTTCAGTTACTTATTCAGTTTCGTAAAACGTTCTCAGTTCTTATGTTAAAGAATTCGCCCACCCACTTTTTGAGACTCTTAATTGTAAGCGTACCGTTACGGATTTCGTTGGCTGCTATTCAGAAAGATCGTAATTTGTCAGAACAAAGTTTGTAATATACGGTAACCGCAAAACAATATTTCACTCAAGGCCCTGCAGGGCAGCTTTAATTATTTTTATCGTGTGACCCTTTGTTAGGTGACCTTGCTTTGTTTGCGCCGTTTTCGTACATGGTCGAAGGGCAATGAGAAGGCGTAATTCGTTGTACTGTTTACTCAGCTGATAAAATATAAAGACGATTTGTGTTCACGAACGTGTGTAATTCTGTTTCCGGGTTAACTGTTGTGTCAAAACGGGGTGCATCCTGCAATTCTGAGGTGCCATCTTTAGAGATGTCTTCTCGGATACGGAGTCTACCCGGTAGATGACACAATAATCCTGGGTTACCTCTGTAGCTTTTTGACTCCCGCAAAAAGGAAAAATAAGTTAAGTACCCAAGCTAATGCCCCTTTATACCCTTTAATGTCTAGTTGCTTTCCTAGCACAGTCATGTTTGGAGTCTGAATCCCACATTCTGCTATATATATATACATAGCGAAATTACAGCTGCTTTATAGAGGAGGTAGAGTTGCCGAAGGGAATATAGAAGTAAACAAACGGTGGAGAGGGAAAGCGGAAAGGGTATATTGAAGAGCCCGCCATTATTTTTTTACTAACTTTGTCTCATAACTATTCTAGCCATTCATTTCCATTCGGTCCGATTCAATTGAAGAAAGGGTAAAAATTTCATATTACTACGATGTAGTAACTGTAATAAAAGACATGCAAAATGGAAAGAAGCATAAATTGGTCAGGCGCTAGTCTTATAAATTTCATGAAAATCGCTCCTCACTTAGCAGCTAATTTGTTTGTTTGAGCCTCGAAACGGTAAGTGGTTAATCGAGTCTGATGTCTACGTGCTTGAATAAATCATAAACGTGTTTAATAAATACACAATTACAGGACGTATTCTGCACCTATAGTGCCCATTATAGGAATTTTAATCGTATCGGCATGTTGCTACAATGCCCTTAACTTAATTCTACATATCGAGCTTTTACACAGTGAAACACAGCAAGACGGAAGCTTGTGGCAGACTCCCTCCAAATGTTCATCACGTAAATGGAAGAGTCTAAAATTAATGGTAAATATAGCAAATATTACTATAAACATTGTAGTTCCGTAATCTATACAATTAAGAACGAAGATCATCTTATCATTTAATAAACGTTATTTTGCCGTAAGTACGTTTCGAGCATGTTCCTGACAAATTATTCAGCTATTGAATCGTAGAGAACAAAGTACTCATTCCTAACAAGCAACTCGATGATTCTGCAATACTCCTAGCGGTTATCCTTTTGAGTAATATCATGATAATCATTTCTGAGTAATATAACCGTATTATTTTTAATTATATTGATTTAGTAATATTAGTCGCTATATTTTCTGCTGCTGAAGCTTTCTAACCTCACGTGTGCTCACCAAATAACATTACCTGCCAATAGAATGAATTCAATAAGATCAGAATCGGAATCCTATCACTAAAACTTGCGACAGGCGGCTGTGTGCCAATGGCATTAAAGTTCTAGAGAAGTATCTGTACTATTGCTCCCAGTGACTTCTTTCCAATTAAAGATTGTGATAATCAAATAGTTAGAACGATTAAGATTATTTTTTATCACCGTAGTGAAGCTAAGGGCTTTTACTTTACAGGGTAAGATCGATCAGTCTAGCTCGAATAATTACGTATAATATAATTATGAACTCTTATTAACATCTTTGTTTGGTTAACGCAATTAATACTTAGAGGAAACGTCATTTCTGACAATATCGTAATGTCGACAGGCCTTCCTCAAACTAATGTGCTAGGATTTCTTGACAAAGACTCTTCTGCTCTTTTGTTTACATATAGTGGACGATTTTCTTGCCTGGCCGCTGCTGGTCAAGCTCAGCTTAACGTAAGGTCTTTTGTATCTACAGTCTTTTTCAGTATCGCTGCTCGTTTGTATTATGATTGATATTATGCTAGCTGAACCTGTAGATCGGAAACATTTAGGTAGAGTAAATGACGAAAGAATGCTCCTCGTATACCTTTGTATTTTACAATTGACAAAGCGTACGCTTTATTATGTTCAGGATATCTTCTTCCTTACCATCAGGTGAGATACAATGATTACGTTTAATATTCTGTGTTACATGGACGCATAAATTATTAAGCATTACAATATCTGTTAAATCTGTCTTGCCTGTTCCGTGCGTTAATAGGCATCAATTTACTTACTACTCGGCATACCTATATCAAAAATGGGCAAATATTGCCCGGAATCAGTGGAAAATAAAAATAAAGCTGGGGAAAATGAAACCTAACCGGGAGCAAATTATAACTAGTTAGATAATGGAGGGGACACACAGACACAACATAGTACCAAACTGAAGAAGTTTGTAGACGTTTCGTCTCGACTGATGACTCCCGAAGTAGTAACTCACTTGTAGGTACACTGAAAATATATGAAAAGGGGGCAAAAGCATATAGCCGACATCAAAATAGTAATTTAATTAGAAGTTGTTTTGATCTAATTCGCTTAATAGCTTAACGAGGAACAAGTTTCTTCTGAAAAATTTATGTACATATATGTGCGCGCTATGTAGCGGATCGGTAAAAGGTAGCAACATGGATGTCGTGTTATCGTCAAGGGATTTTATCTATTACATTTTTATTGCTTTTAGAACTCTGAAGTAATAACATGTTTTTGACGTCGAAACATTTAGAGTCCAGCGCCTTTTTTTTTTTCTAGAACCCTGCTAAAATCTAAACCTCATTCTGAACCTGATTAGAGTTAATAAGGAAAAGGCTGAGTTCGATATCCTTGAGATCGCAATAGAATCATAACTTTCAAAGCTGTCAGAGGCGAAGGCATAGAAAACACTATTTTTTCCTTATATACCGAATCTGATCCGAGAATGATAGTGCCTGCAAGCATATACACCATAATGTAAAGCTAAGCTGTACATTCGGGAATGGACATCAGTGCAACAGTCTGTTGCTACGCTGTCATGTTAGAGTGGAGCGTGAAAAAGGTTGTAGCAGTCACGGATAATGTTGAGAAGAGGCGCTACCGGAACGTTTAGGGTAACGAGGTTTGCAGCCAGGGCGTCAGGCTCCTCAGAGTGACGAGAACACTCGATGGATGATACTGGAAAGAGGGAGAAGCTGTATCTTCAAACACACTTAATTAAAATTATTCGTGGAAGGGGTTCCTCTAGCTGAGCACATCTGTGAGTTAAGTGGTTAAATTCCATACATATATGATAATAGTGTACGCTTTTTCTATATCATATATTTGGTGACAGATAAGGTATCGATAACGATATATATATTGCAAACAGCTGTAACGCCATTCGTACGCGTGCATGCGGGACTACAAGGAAATATTATGTTAAAAACGACAGGCGTCGAAGAAATTAGATTTAAGATAAAATAAAAAATATCGCAGGGTCAAATGCAAATTGAAAGAAAATTACCTTTATGAATCATTATCTCGATAACTGTAAAGAATCTGCGAATTGTCCAGGTTCTCAAGTCTTATTTAGTAATTGAGACAAAAAGGATTTTCAAGATTCCTTTATTTTCTACGGTAAAAACGAACAAGCGTTTTGTCCGAATAACGGCTAACAATATGTCAAAAATATCCTTACTTCCCCGATTTTTCAGATGATTTACTCGTAATGGAAATTCAAGTATTAAAACATACTTGTCCTTGAAATTGAGGAATAAATGCAAAAGTATCAGAGATCAACTGTAGCACAGTGGTATTATGATAAGGATATTATATTTATTATTGGATTATCGGATGATCACCAGCTACGGTAGCAGACGCGAAACACGGAGCACTTTTTCAGTGAACAGTGGCGGTGAGATAATGAGATCATCGACGCAGTGTCATGAAATTACTATGATAGGGTCATGAATTGAGGCAACGCTATTATCTCGACGGTACTGACTATGGCAGGCCCGCAACAATTCGGATTGAAATCTTTCGTCCAGGTCGAATAGTCTGAAATCCCTTACGTTAGATTGATAACAGTAAGAAAATTGTGCTCGATAGCATTTGCTGTATGTGTGTTATACAGAGGGCATTGCAATTTTGTAGCGCGAAAACCTCATCAAAGGACCAACGCCCGTGCCACAGTGGGGATGAACTACTGGGGGAATAGAATAACTCGAACGGACTATAGGAATAACAAATATAGTATGGTACATATAGTATGGTAATAAAACAGGTGTACTAAAGTTAAACTCCAAGACCTGCTTGGTTTAAACTTATTGTAGTTTATACTAAACAAGCCCATAAACTTTACTCCGCGCCCATTTTTTTTTTGTCGATTTAATTTACCTGGTTGGCCAATGGGCGTAGTACAGGACTATAATGTGGGTCCACTGCTCTTTTTCACTTATGCTGAATTATCTACATCTGCGTATTTAAGATCTAACGAAACATGTAAATCCGTTTCGGTATCCCGACAGTATTATCACCATTGGAAGGAGTCAATTTTATTTTTAAGCTTTCGCTATACGTATACAAGGCGGGACTGGTGATCAGCGTGGACAACACAGAGGCCATCTTGCTGCAGAACGGATTGTACGGAAGTACTTGACTAGCTTCAGTATATAAATGCAACTTTATCTACAAACAGCGAAGCTGTTTGCCGACCATCTACAGTGCATGTCAAGGTTGCGAACGCGGGTATAAAAATTTTCTCTAGGCCGTGCGAACGGCGCTAGTGCCGCTTGGAAGAAAGATGGCGTTGGTAGCTTCGTACGAAATCCAGGTAGTGTAGGAAAACCTGCATACCTATAACGCGCCATGAAAAAGCAGCGTTCATCATTGGACATATACGTATATATTCTAAGCGATATGTTGCTACTTGTAGAAGACCTAAGGCGCAGATTTGAACTTCCCGCTAATTCTGCTTATTTGGTGCTCGTTCGTACATTTAAAAGGAAGATGATGAAGATCATTCCTAGCTTTTGTAACCAAAGACCTAACTGACACGTATTCACACGTTTTACAGTATATGGGTTTCACAACGTCTTATATGGTATGCTGAGCTTTCACTTGTCAGGCGCTGTGTCTATACGAGATGTAGTAAAATATGCCTGTGGTGCCGTGCGACGTCATGCGTTACAGGTACTAAAAGCATCAATTTTTAAATTTTCAACCATTAAATTTCTACGTTCACCCAACACAATTATATATTTGAGCACACGTAATGGATATGACATATACTATATTTAACTAGCTAATTGACGGTTTCATATTGGATTTAACATAACTATTGTAGCTTACTAATAATTACACTGTTGCAACTATCGTGGTTTACTCACCATGTTAACCTTTTAAGGTTATTTCATCATCTTGTTTCAATATAAACAAATTTAATTCGATTATATCCACCCTATATAATTCGAATGCAGATCTGTATCCTTACAGTGATTTAACTGGAATCCATTGAGATTAATCCTGTTGCTGCTATCTCACTATACTAATTTATATCCCTGATGTAGTTTAGCGAAATTTATCCATACATATGCATTGTTTAATGTAGCTCTACGAATCCTTCTGCTTAGACGAGAAGATAGAGATTCCTGATAGTAGACATCACCACCGCTGTTTTGCACCTCTCTGTAAAATGCGACAGAATCTTCCATCGTTGCATGACGGAAAATAGCGATCAAGAGAACGCCTTGTTAAGCAGTTTGCCATATTTTTTTAAACCTCATCGTTTCAATTTCGTTAGATTCACGGTTAAGCCAAGCTCTACGGAGATTATATGCCATCTAACTAATGCTTGCTGGGCTTGGAAATGCTTATTTCCATAGATAACATAATAGAATATTTTTACAAAACTTCTGGGCCTTCTGACTCTTGCTGGTAGATCCCTGAGAAAGGCTGAGAACAGTAGAAAAGTGAAGTTACCCCTTTATGCAAGACCTGTCATTTGTGAAAGCTCAGCCATGGCGTCGTCGATCTGTATTTAGTTTTTCCCGAAAAATAGCCATTATAAGCTTCAAGATTTTTGTGAATATTTCTTGTTATGGCAAAAACCTTGGAACGACGTCCCTTAGCACCGAACCGAAAGCCGCCTTAAGGTCTACAAATGCGGTAAATAGGGTGCGCGCCAATTCAACCAATAAGTTCTTGATTCTATTGAACCAGTAGGCGCTTGCACGCCGCCATGTTTAATCGGTGGCGTCGAAAGCCGTGTCGTTCCTCCGGAATAACGCCGGCGACCCCCAGAAACCGAGTTAGTCTTGTGGTCACTAGACATGCTGGCCGTAGGTAACACATACCCTTATTTGCGATGCCATGTCATCTGGTTGAAAAATATCTTCTCTTGCTTCATCAAGTAACTAGGACTATGCCTTCTGAATACTGAGCAGGCAAGGCGACCCTTTGAAGGCACTCATTAACAGCGCCGTCCAGCACTGGATTAGCACAAAAATATTCTTAACGCGCTCGCTTCTTATCCGAACTGGATCCTTGCTTTAATGGATTACAAGCCTGAAATAGCGTGGATCATGTTCGTTATTAAGAAGTCAGCCTTGTTAATGTCTTTCTGCTCACTGATCGCTTGCCAATCGGGGTCGATGTGCTGATTGGGCACGATATCAGTGTTTATCGGGAAAGCCATTTATATTATCGATGCCCAGCTTTACAGCTGGGTCTATTTCGGCATTAAAATAATTCGAGTCGAGGTATAGCTTTTGCTGCATGTAGCCAATCTTCAGGTGGGTTGTAAAGGGTCTTATTTTGGAATATGCCCTCGCAAGAAGCTTACACTCGTTCTAAGCCCTTGTAGCGACACAGCACAGTTTACTAGACCATGGGCGGTCATCACTGTTAGCACCATGGGGCTATACGGACTACTTACTATAGGGTATCGATAATCCAGTGTGGATTATTAATGATTATGAGCCTGATTCAGTCACTTTAGTTCAGTGACCCCTTTACATTAGTGCAGTAATCTAATTATCCTGTTCAAGTGATTAGTCACATCTGACGTAAGCTTTAGTTTCATCGCGGTTACCCTGTGGCCAATAATCACATTATTTCATTGAAACGCTGTAACGACTTCCTTGCTTCTTCTGAACCTATTTCCTCAACCTCCTCTTCTCATTGGTCAGTTACTGCAAAGCATATATCTTGTTATTTGAAGAAGTAACTACCCTCGACTTTAAAATGACCGTTATAACCTTGAACAAACTTCGTTCCATCTGTACGTTTAAAGTTCTGGGCCAATCTGAAACTTCAGCTGATCTCAACCACTTATCCAATCACAGTTATTCCCGTTCTCGCGTTAAATTCCCATTCTTGTAATCTCGATATGTTGTTACACTTGTCCCACTCCGCCATTTCAACTCGCCTACTCTTCAACCTTCTCAGCGATACGATTGAAAACTTTACAGAAATAAAGAAAATCATAATTACATCCTTAAATCGCAAGGAAAAACGAAAAACCCTAAATTGTTATCTTATATCAAATTCTATACCTATGAGCTGTTTAGGAAACAGAAGAAAGCGTGGTATATTTGCATGGGGTTATCGTAAAGAGAACGACTACAATTCAAATCAATGGTACACGTACAGTGGGTAGAGAACTAAATTATGAATACTTTTTTTTTTTTACAAAACAACCTCACTTTCCTGTTAAAACGCTTTTATAACTATTATCCTTGTCCTTTACAAAACTGTTTTCGTACTTCCCATTCTAATAAATCAATTCTCCAATTTCCGACATACTTTTTGTTCTCTAACAATTTCGATGAAAATTAGAAAAAAAAATCTATTTAATTTCTATGTAATATCTATTTTGTGGACTTTAAATGCGACTTTCCAATATGAATTTTTCAGAACTTCTTGACAGTTGCTTAAGAAATCGTCAGAACGAGTTCATTTGACCAGCATTAGCTTTATAAGTAACTTATTTTGTCGGCCAGTCCTCTATATTTCCTAAAGTATAAAGTAATAATAAAAAAGTAGGGGGTGGGCAAAGAGCGAGCACTTGGACAGGAAAATTTAATGTGGATCGTCAAGCGCGGAAGTGTGTCTATTGGGCTGTCGTCTCTACGATACTATTCTACTGCGGCTCTTGCTGTTGCTAGTACACAGGTTTGACACTGTGCCATCATTTCATATAAAGAGGTGAAAGGGAGGAGGGGTGGTCATTATTAAAGACAAATCATGTGGGCGTCGGTATCACTTAGACAGAGTTGTTTGTTTACTTATACATGCTGAGCAATGCGCGACGCGAGTACGATTGTCCTGGAACTTTAGGTAAATAAACAGGATTTTTTTTCGTAATGAGAAAATAACAGGGAGCAGCACTGTAGGTACAGCAAGGATCGCGTGCAGTGGCACTCGTAGTACCGACATCAGGGGCAGCAGCGTTCGGCGCATAGCGTAACCCAACCCAGGGAGGCGACGTAATAATGCCTTTGTATTATTTCGTTTACATACACCGACATATTGAGGGCGTGTATTTATAAGCCTCTATATATATCCGGTAGCTGTACGTACAAAAGCATATAAAGCTGAATATCTAAAATATGCGTGAAATATGTAAGTGCAACAAGCTATTCATATGCGAGCATAGCATAGTAAAGGAGGGCGGTGATACATATGGTAGATTTACAAACTTACCGATATAGCAGGTAGGCGTAGTGGCCGTTACAAAATGTTTTTCATTCTTTAACATGGATCAATGTGTTACTAGCCTGGCCTTCAGCGTGGTTGTTAGCGTTTGACAATGCCTATAAGCTTGTCAGAAGTTGGTCCTGTTTTGACTTTCCATATAGTCTCTTACTGTTTTTAACACCTGCGAAAGATCATGCTTTTCTGACATGACATAAAAGACCTGTGTGTACGTAGCAATTATTGTCTTAGTTTCAACAAACATCGAAAATTTTTGCGCCTAACTATATATACGTGTTAATTTTTCTTCTAAAAGTATGATATAAAAAAGCCATTGTGACATGACAAGACACACAAGCTTGTAGGCACCGCGCTTAGCTTCTAATATGCCTGCTATTAATTTACAGTATTTGATCATGTTACTTCTGATGATTCATGCACTTGATGCATATTGGTAATTGTTCTTCATGAAAGGTGCCTTTAGTAGAAAAATGTTGCAGCCCTTGCACGGATTGTTGTATAATAAACTAATAAATTTTTGGGGTTCAATTCTTTCTTCTGGAATGATGAGAAGTACGTACTAAAAATGATTAAACATTTAACTAAGTTAATGAATATTTCATATGATCAATTAATCTTGTACACGTGGTTTTTCTATTTAGAATTATCATTTCGGTGGCAGACATAAGGGTCTGAGTGGGAACTTTATAATAGGCCATGGCCGGGAAAATCAAGCTTCCTAGAATCACTTTATATATTAGAAGCAGTTACTCCTATGTGAAAAAATGTTATCTTTGTCCTATACGGCCGGGCATTGTCATGAAGGAAGGCTCCGCCAAATAGTTAATTAGGGAAAGTGTCCAAAATGCATTCCTCTTTCCCTTAAAACTCTTATCTTTAAAGTCTGCGCTCGGCATAAAATCTAGTCTATTACGTAATTAAGTTACAAATGGTGTGGCGAAGTGTGGGAAGACAGGTACAAGAAAACAAACAGCTATTATTTTTCCTTCAACTTAATATATATACTAACATTGAATTTAAACGTAGAAGAAAGGATCCAAATTTAGAATCGTTTTTTTTTCCTTTTTTTTTTATATAACAATGGTAACTTCAAGTTAAATTTGAGAATTCGGCGATGATAGAGAATACGAATATCTCGAGTATGACAAGAGTACATACGGTATATTAAATATTACCTGCCAGGCCACCAAGGTACGTATTACTATGTTCGGCACTCACTATTCGAATATTAAATACTGAGCATCTACTTGCCCCATAAGGGAATTTTTTTTATATGTCTCTTTATATATGTTGCTTTATGACAAAGATTATTTTTATGACTGATAGTGTTTGTTTTTACAAAAGCAGATTCAATAATGGCGCCACCGATGTATAGAGTACGGAAAAAGGCCCTTTAAATCGTAGGTCTTGCACCATACAAGGGCAGTCGTATTGTCGTGAAGGCGCACTTTTATTGACCGATCTCATTGTGCCTACAATTAACTATACGTAACTTTTGTGCGGTTTCAACTTAATGAGCTATTTTCAGTGAAAGTGGCTACTAGGGTGCTAGACCGCAATTATCGATAGCACACCTCGATGCTAAGTTTGAGATGCAATTTTCAGTTGGATTTAGTTTCTGACTTTGACAGCTTGTATTTTGTCCCCGCTTATGTTTTTTACAACAACACTCATTCTGTTTTCAGCTGCGTACGTTAGTTGACACCCGGCGCGAGCTTGTTCTCTTTCCTCCTCAACTTGCATGATGTATCCTAACAATCAGAGCATTTGCAAACCACTATGTAATTCCTTCCTGACTTTTAGGTTCATCACTGCTAGGCTCTATTCAAGATCGTTTACTAAAAAAATTGTGTGTCATGAGCCGTTCGTGATGAGAGTGCTTCTTTTCTGCACTTCTGTATATAATAAAACAATTTACCTTCGATCATAGGTAGTTGATAGCGTTACTCAAGAAGCGAGCTCATAAATCACTGCTTTTAAGTAATTTTTAATTCAAGCAACGAAAAAAGGTTAGAAGCATCACAGGTGGCTTTTGATTAATTACATAAGTAGGCTTCTAACAACTGTTCGTTAGTCATAAAGGTCATAGAATTCTGTTACGTACACATGAGTAGTATGCGTGTACTTAACAAGTTCCTATTAGAGGCTTTAAAAATCCTGATGACTGGAATTCAATGTATGTATTGCGGATGCATTCGATTTATGTTGTGTAATTCGATTTATGTAATTCATTTAGACCGCCAAATGCTAAGGAAACTTGTAACAAACTGGGTCCTGTACGGATCGTGTGGGATCAGCCATAAGAATGATCAAACGATCAGGATTGATTTCGCCATTGGTGAATACATGGTTGGGACGATGGTTTTTATAGAAAGGCTATGAAGACAACATGCTCTTGATAGCAATTCTAACAAGGTTCTTACATACAAGCAGGATCATTCAGGCGTTGGGTAATACCTTTTCCTGCATCACAAATATGTGTGTGTATATGTCTGATTCCATGCGTCTGTTTGAATTACGCTACCAGTTTGTTTTAACACTTCTAAGACTAAGAGGATAATTATCTCTTGCCGCTGTATCAGATAACGATATCATATGATCCTAGAACCGTGTTAACCGAGCTGCGGTCTTCCTGTATAAGAAGGACTTTAGAGCTCTTAAACTCGCCCCATCAACCTTTAGTTTCGCGATTTCTATTGACGAGTTGCGTCAGTCAACGGAACTTTATATTTAGACGTACGTTCCTTCAATAGGTTAAATGTTGATGTTGAAAATATGCCGCTATCGGAAGGTTTATCGATTGAAAGTGTGCAACTTGAAACGCTTTTGCCTCGCACGTATAAACTAACATAAAAGCTGCGGATAACAAATGATCCATCATTTTTTATGAGAGAGGAGAAGCTTTGACTGGATCTATTATTCTCGTGGTGATGCGTTCAATATGAATGCGTTCCTCCATTGTTATATTTATCTAACCACCGCCCCTATCTTTTATCTGGAACCGTTTTTTTTGCCAGAGCTCTGGTCGACATAATTTTCAGTAGCTAAGGTGTTCGTAAGCTAAGGTGTCTTAGTATTGAATTCGACTAAACTACTTGGTAAGCTATATTACTGTTGTAAACTCTTACCTTTGTTCACTGCGAGCAACAGGAAAATTCACTGTTAGAAGTTTTTGGCTCGTGTGGCTCGTGTGTTATAAGAGATTCTCATAACCAGCCTGTAAATATGAGTTTTAAATGGCAAAAATAAATGAAACTCAAATGCAACGAAGTATATAACAGCTTCATGCGGAAATGTACGTCAAGCCTAGATGTAAAATTGAGGCGCTATAATTCATTCGTAGATACTCATTTAACGTATTTGTTTCGTTGGTATCATAGCAATTTTTTATTCAGTTCGACAAATATGTGATATTTATACCGGCAGGTAGGCTATGTCATACGGTTCGCATTGCGCCGATCATAGCTCGCACAGCATTAATTCTACCTCGTGTTATCTGCAGTATGGTTAGACGGGGTTCAACGCCGTAATCCGGTTATTTTTAAACTCTAGGAAAAAAGCAATAACTATCGCAGTTAATATGGAAGATGCTTTCATCCTTTGTTACTCGGGGGAAGGCTGAAGACGTTAAGCGCTAAAAAACATTGCAACCCAAGCAAGATCGTTTTTTCGTAGAAATCATACTGACGTCGTAGGTCTGGCAGTTGATGATTTGATGTTGGGCTTGGAACCGGGACCCAACAAGGTGTGGCTTGTTGCAGCTGATAAGCATCGACTCCTTAGGCCCTCAAAAAAGCCTAGAACTGTAGGTCTTTCTACTTCTTGGTGATAATTGAGTAGTACACGCTCTTCTGGCCGTTGACTGAAACGCCGTGTCACCCAATTGTCGAATTATAGCTTTAAAGACTTACAGGCTTTTTAAATACGCAACGCTCGAACGCGATGGTCATTGACGCCCCGTAGGTTCCGTTGGGTAGACTGAATTTTAAATGTGGCATGCGCAAAGCGTACTCAAACTAAAATGAGTAATAAAATATAATAAATAAGCAATGTGAATAATAATAATAATAAGTCTATCGGAGCTAAAGGACAAAACATTCCGAAAACACAGTTCATTAGCAGAGCCCTGATGATTAAAACAAAGCACGAATCTTTCTACCAGTCGAAGAGGAGCTCAATACCTTACCTAATCCTGTTAATTTTTTTTAAAAAAGGCTAAAGATTTTTCTAGTAAACACTTAATACTTATGCATGTGAACTTTCCTGTCGCTTATGATTATTGTATGAATTTCCATAAATGCCAATTTTTAGTAAGCGTTGCAAAGTTTGCACACCCACTTAAAGAAAAGGAGACCACACTGCTATACCTGTCGTTATAGTGCTCGAATTCTAAAAGAGATGTAACGGTTCCGCTCTAGCACAACCCGTTCGTTGTCTGGAGCGGATTGTCGATACGATTAATACATTGTATAGCCACCATGCACTGGTCAATAGGCGTTACTGATCTTAATCTACGGTACCAGGCTCAGCAGAAACCTGCTCAAAAAATAGTGCGCGACGAATATCAGCTTTTTTGGGTTGCAAGGTCCGTACTTCTTTACGGAAAGAAAACTAACTAATATTACGGCAAAAGTAGCGAGGACCGGTATCGAGATGAGGCACTCGAAAGGATTGTTACAATTTTGTGTTGTCGGATGTGCGAGAACTCCAGCGGCAGGAACGTCGTCCGTACAGCTTTCGAAGTGCCAAAGCTTGTTGCCCTGTTACTCGTATCGATACTACTAGTTACGCAAGCTGTGGCGTCGCTGTTTTTTGTGCCGTGTCGAGGCAATTTCTAGTCATCTTAAGGTGGTGACTCAAGAACTTTTGGAATTAGGTTGCGCACTTGTCGATAGTAACAGGGTCAACGTTACCGCAATGTATGCACGTTTATCTATAACAAAATTTACCAATACCTTAACAGAAAAATTGACCTTGATGCTGTAAATTTGAGACTAAAGAAATAGGATTACTGAAATGGCAGGTTCTTGTTGGAAAGGAAGCTACCTCGGAAACGATAACTAGAAAGCAGAAAATTAGAGCCTAAAAAATGTTCAAAAGCAACTACTGCCATCTTCTCATATACTGATCGCTTTAAGGTAGGTTCTGGAATAGGTCTCTGACGACGTCGTTAAAACAGTGTGTGGTCCCGAAACGACCTCGATCCCCTGAATTATGATAAAACATAAATTGTTCACGTTTTGCTTCAGGCAAGGGAACCAGGCAAACTACCCATAACTCGGCCTGTTCATTATGAAAATTAAAAAAAAAGTGCCTCAAACGTACAAAATTGAAGTTTTGACGTTCGAAAGGAAACGGGTGCTTAAAGTCCCAGAAGAAGCTCTCGAGTTCTTGTGTGGGTGTGTGTGGCACTCGAAGCCTACAAAGCCAAGTTATCCAATCAAACTAAAGCCTCCTGGTTCACTTCCGAGAGATACTGAAGTAAAGCAGTTCGATGCTAATCGACGTATCTTACTACTACTTGGTTAAGGCGTCGAGTAAATAACGTCATCGGTGCTATTCACAAACTGCCCGATAAGGAAGCAGGCGGGTCAGGTGGAATCTATTTTGGACTATATATCACTATATACGTATTACATATATATAATTATATTATTTTTTATATATTTGATTTATTTTGTATTTGCACATAACTGGACCAACGATTAAGAATTTCGTAGGCTAGAGAGAATAAAAAATAGTTGTTACTCCTAAGAAGAAGATGGGCCCAAATTATCCGAAATTACAGTGAGGAATTGCAAAATAGAGCTATATTTGCAAACTCTTGTCATACATTATCGTATGGGGCCTATAGGAATACCGTAATGCATTACCGAACGAATAGATTCCGCCACTCTCAATTATCGATGACGGTCTGTGAAATTGGACGGATGAAATTAAACGGACGTTTCATTGTTCAAGCAAAACTTTGTATTCCGTCTTTGGTGATTTTACGGGTGCGTTGGACTTCGGGAAGAGGATAATCGTACTAACAAAGCTGACATGAGAAGGGGCGCCACTGAAGGTACTCAGGGTCCTAAAAAATGTTTTCCGGAGAAGTGTCGCTACAATTGACGATGGGGTAATGGAAAGGAAGGGAAGTTCGAAAGAGGATTCAAGTTTGCAAGCATTAATTCGTTTACTATGAATCGGGAAAACCTGAAACTAGTCAACCTGTTCATGTACATACCCTCGCCTAATCTTGACGCGTCTCTAGGATTACCCTATACGTCATCCCACTGGAGGATATTATGCAGGCCTCCTTAAAGTAATACTTCAGCTCTATCGTATAAACTGAAGTGTGCACCTAGTAGGAGAGTAAACCAATGGAATGATATTTGTACACCAGAGTTCATCGTTAAAAGGTGCGCCAAGCTCTCGTTGTAATAAGATCCCATACTGACTAGCCAATTTTAACCACGAAAAAGCGGAATAATATTTTCTAATCACGGTGACTGTGATGTGTTTCGGAGCTCACGTAGTTGTTATTTGGGGAAAAAACTCGATATATTGTGCACTGTTCTAGCCTAGAATGAAGTGTATCACTATTCAAACTTCTTCGCTAGTGCATCCAGTGGACGATCTTTCTTCAAGACCAAATGCAGGAATCACATTAAGATATGCAATTTGTTCTATAACCTACGGAAAACAGCGGCTTTATCTACTAGAACCCGCGACCTCAATGGTGCTTCATCGTTACGCTGTCCTAACCGACACTTTATTGTTACATGGGCAATATTGCCCTATGAAATAAGCTATTTTGCGGAAAATTTGGTAATAATAATAATAATAATAATAATGTATGGCATTAGAAACGAGTTGTACAAGAACATTTACATATTTTTAGTAAAAATTCAAAAAATCACTGGTGACAATGACCGCCTATTATTGGCTGGTTAAAGTTTAAATTTACATTTCGAAGGACGATTGTATATTGATATATCTTATATATTTTTTACGAGCTTCTTGCGTTGGGTCAGCAGCCAGATTCCGACATATAGAAAGTTTGTTTTAGTAAAAGCAGACCTAACGACTTTCCTGCCAGTAAAAGCTTTTTTTCTCCTTTTCGGTATAGTACGAGAAATAAGCGAGGAACCTTTGGTTAAGTTAATCAATACAGTAATGCAATAAAGCCAGCAAGAAGTTTTTTGTATTTCTGATAAACCGATGATGAGTAGGCAACCAAGTCAATTACAGCCGTGTTCTGCAGTATGTATGTACATACTAAAAATGACTCCTCGCGCAGTAACCTAAGTAGATAAAGCCAGGAGCTTGCGGTTCAAATCTCGCTCAACTTGACGCTACACTGTAGTTACAATTATCTGGTGGTGTTATGGCGCATTCAAGCTAATGATAACGAGAGATCTGTGCCATCCCTCCAGGCCCGAAATCATCGTAACTAGTGTGGCAGTAATAATACAATGACAAACGTAATGTCGATCTGACCGTTATTGCCTTTCTTCTTATTATTATTATAGTGAGTTTAATGATTTTTTTCTACAAGGAACTGGCTTTTTTCTAGGTCTAAAATAAGCGAATCAGCGTATATATGCTACAACAAACAATCGAACAAAGTTTATTTTGCGCAATTTAGGTAAGGTACCCTCTCATTGGCCTGTACTATTTCCTTGCCGATTACATTATTCGTTTACAGCACGCTTAAGGTAAATGGTCGCCAACTGTATAATTTGTTATTTATTTCATCTTACATAGCAAACTTAGTAGCTCTGTCTCTCAACCATCACCTTACCACACTGATGAGTGACGTGATTAGTTATCTGGCGGCCTGAAGCTGAAGCCTCAAGCGCTTCCTTTCGAGGAATAACAACAGTGCGTCAACTCTCGGAAATAGGCGCAGACGCATAGAAAAAATGTTGGAGGCGAAACCCAAAAAGGCGAGTTTCCACGGACAACACATTGAGCTGCATAGAGCATAAGAAGAACGAACGCAAACAAAAGTCTACGACTTAATCGCTAATGAAATCATAGGATGCTGTTTGCGGTCCACTCGAAGCCGCAAAGGTACAGTGTCATCCTCAAAGTCAAACGAACCTAATTCCGAATTTGCTACATCAGTAATTTTGTGATAAACGCAAATAGATTATACGAAACAATCTCGTTTATATTTCTATAAGCTTTATTTCCATAGCTGCAGAAACGTGACGCGCATTGTGCGTGTAGACACTCTATACGGTAAGCCACAGTCCGTCTTTTGCATATTACAACCAGGTTCTTCTTTGTTCGTGTATGTCTAATAATATGTACGGCGTTTCTACTGGCTGAACTTGTTCGATACGAACCCGCACGAGGAGCTTAAGCTATAAAAAGGATCATCTGCATTCATGTAAACATAACAAGTTCCGATGAACTCTTCACTAGTTAGCATTCGCTGCTCCCATAGGATGTAACGGATATATTTACAATCGGAGCCAGTATGCTGATGCGATTATTTGCCACTGCTCAAAAAGAATGAAAAGTAATAATTAACGAAAGAAAATTTCGCTAATATTACTAACGAAGGTGCCGCTATATATGTATGTGCTATATATATATATATATATATATATATATATATATATATGCCGGCTTCACTGAGCTATTGGGTACGCTAAATATAAACAGAACTTATTCATAGGGTATTGAAGTTAAATATTATAATTATTATAGATGTGCTGATGGTATTGAAAAAAGTGTAATAAATTGCATAAAAATACCAAACAAAGTCGATTTCTTGGCCCCCGAAATGCATAAAAGGATGGTTTACCCGAAAATTCCACGAAGCGCTTTAAAAGTTCTGCTTGTCAAATATTACTATATCCCAATAAAACGCTGTCTCGTTCGAACACCATCTGAATGGCCTTACACAGAAATTAACTACAGGCGCGAGAACGTGGCATATTATTTGTCTCTGGAGTGTATATCATCATGTGTTCCCGTAATAGTGCAGTGCACTAACTTTAGGAACGCATGAGGTTGCCCAGGCTTGAGATCGGGCCTTGACAGTCTTTGTTTCATGCGTTAAAAGTCAGCACCGGAGGCAATACTTGAAGCAATTATATGCATCAAATAACTAAAAAAAAAGTCTGTTACATGCTTATGGTTCTCTTTACCAGTGAACTATGTTTACCTCAAGTCTGAACCGACTTTTTTCTTTGCACAGTTCTGACACTGAATGTGCTAATCTGTTACTTCCCATTTTTTTGTCTGAGATAGCCTTCGACTTCATGAAACAAATTCCAGATCAAATCCGTTATTTGCTGGACAAAGTTGTATAAACGGGGATAGAAATTACTTAATGTTGTCCCCGTTGTCGGCATTCAAGCTTCGCGGTAAATGCTTTGTTGACCGATCTCAACAGTTCTTTTTCTATACGCCATCTTAACTGCGTTTATCAACTACGGATAAGCTAATCTAACCTGCAGCAATTATATATGTATACCATATGTGGGCCGTCTAGTTCTCTCTTTCTGGCTACTATACCAGCCAGGTGTCAAAACAAGCTGGTAGCACTTTGCCTTCAATCAGTCCCGTTAATCTCGTGTTGTTGATCCCAGGCAGCCAATGACCGCTGCGGCCGCATAAATCCCGACGATAATTAAACTCAATTGAATTATTTAATCCACTTCGGCCAGCATCGTTTTGGCCTAACATTCTTGACTCCCGTTTCTATAGAAGCTAGCATTGATTTAAATAAGTTTCTGACGCCGTGTCGACGTTGCTACTCCTGTTTGCTTCTTGGACGTTATTGGTTCTGTTGATGCCACTAACGCCACCTTGATATCACCAGTGCCTTCCGTCAAATCTCCGTGTCAAAGCGAGTGCCATCGCTATTTCTTACCCTTTGTCACTGGTTGCTCCGTTTTGTTGTCTGGGCCACGCCAATGACGACAAAGCATAATCCATTAAATTATTCAGCAGATCTTTACTTGGGCCTTATTTTTCCTCTCGTTCAGTTCTCTTTTTTTTCATTGCTCTTCCTGCCAAGCTAACCTCCTTTTCATGCTACCAATATTTCTACTACAGCTGTTACAGTCATTAGCAATGCGCAAGTAGGTGCTATAACAAAACTGATGGTTAAAGAGGGTTACTCCCGGGTTTATTTTTTCTTTGACTTGATCAATCTCACATCTCTCTTCGTCATATCTTAATATAACGTTGCCTTTACTTTGTCGGTTCATCGACCTTCTAGATCTACTGACCATATATTTTGCTAAACAGCACAACGGAGTCCATTATTCTTTTGTTTTGTTTGTTTTTTTTCCTTTCTACGTTAGATTTATCATGCGACATCATTGATGACCACCAAGGATTCTTTGATCAAACCAAATACATTAGGATCACTGAAATTGAACATCAAATATTGATAAACGAAGTTTAAGGAAAGTAAAAGGGGCCATGACCTAAGTTATGAACCTATGCCAACCGCTGAAAAACAGCTCGCGATTCACACCGAGCCTAATGATGTTTCGGCTATGACAAGTAAAGTCTTATCAAACCGATTCTAATGAAAAACATTTCTATATAAAACAAATTACTCATTTGAGTCAGTTGCTTTTATGCATTTGATTAATAAAAGTTTAGCTTTAAGGGTAGTTTAGATGAAATATATTGAAATGTGTTGGTATCCACAGTATAAAGGCAAAGATTATGGAGGACGCTGTGTTTTGCTGTGGCGACATGTATACTTCCATATTGCACCAAATGCTGGTTTGAGAAACTCTGCTGCCACAGTCCTCTGCTGATGTATGAATATCTATTCCAAGATTCTATTCTAAAGATTCCAAGTGGTCAGAAAGAAATCCCCTCGGATCATGCACCTTCTACAAAATATGTGTAGTCAAAAGAATCGTAGCATGCGTGTTTGATAATAGACTGCTTCGTCAACACCATAGCACGTATCGCAGGAGCAGAACAAGTAAAAGGTATTCATTCTAGTCGACTTTCGGCCCGAAGTAACTCATAACTTTGGATTGGGGTTATTTACGAGGGCCTTGTATATACACCACTTTCGCGTATCCGTCCGGCGTTGCTGGCACAAGGCAGCATTTTGTGTCACAGAAAGCATATTTTTTTCCAATGAACAGTCTGACTATGACTAAAACCACGGCCACGATCGTCTCGCTATAGATAATACTTTCTTATGAGAAAGACTTCCGAACAAACCATTTGCGAAGATGTGTAATTTGAACACACACAGATTATGACAAGCTGGCTTATGATACCAGCCTCGCTACTGCCGCCAGCCATTACCGAGACGAGATGGCTTCAAATAGTTTCACGTCGTATTCCTAACCCGTTAGGTACTGCCTCAGACAGCTGCCTTCACGACACGAAATGAAATGTACCTGCGCCCAGAATTGAACGCAAACCAATGCGCGTTTCTATATTTGGTAGGCAAGCATGTTCCCATTGAACTATTATGGGTACACGACTACGGCAGTTTGAGTTTCTCAAAGTAAGACAATAATATGATGACAAGTATCAAACAAACGTTACTTTACATAAGAACAAAGGTAAGTTCTCAGCTTTGAATTAAGTCATGGAACGTGAAGCGTTTCATTACATGCGCGCCTTTTGAGTGTAAAAGTCTCGCACACATACTGGCATCTGTGGAAAGAGCGGTTTGTTCGAAGTAAATTCCAGCGATCCTGATCGTATTGTTTTTCAGCACGCGAAGCTCTGATATTTAACCCTTGTGGTGTAACCGGCTCCGGAAAAAAAAGGACAGTATATGTGTGACGTTATTAGTTGAGCATAGACCTATTTTCGACGTCGGCGTAGATGGAACGACACATCATACGCAATGACTCCCACTCCCCACCCCGTGTAGTATTTTCTCGGCGGGTCAATTTCCTCTAGGAGAGTTGAGTTCAAACGACAACAACAACTGGCTAGACTAGTGTATATATCCTCAAGGACGGCCTCCGAATAAATGCTAGATTTGTGACATTTGCATATATTATAAAGATGAATGATTGTTATGAAGGTTAGAGGATACTTGACGTCCGTCGACGATATCCTTCCGCTAACTTCTAACTTTAATTAACGAATTGATATAAGGCATACGCCGTGATTCCACAAATTTCCATCGTTAATCTATAGTGAGATCTTGCAAAGGCCGTTCTTAACATTTAGCACAATTGTAAATCATATTTACCATTTATTTCATATTTAAATAACGTGAGTCACAAACTAGACACATTCGGCAAAAGCTAATCCGAAGACACGTAGCAACAGCCGCTAGATGACAACAAGTCGTTAGGTAACAGATGATGGCTTCTAAAAACGATGTACGTTTCGATAACTATGATTTCCTAATCCAATGACACCAGATCTGACAATCGAGCTAGAAAAATTAAGATGGCGGATTTGTTGATTGTTTGATTTTCGGGTTTATGATGAGACGGGCTATTCCATAAGAACTTTCTAATGGTTTTAAACAATAAAAAATGATTAGCTGCATGCTTATTATATAAGGATTGGGAAGGTTCAGAGTGTTCGGAGGCTAACCTTCTTCAATTTAAGGGTGTTCAGCTAATGCAGCAAGCCGGATGCGTCTTCAGAATCAACCCTTTTGTTTAATGTGGCGTGGAAGGGTCCTTTAAGTATGCTCAAAGAAAGGTTATTACGAATTCTGAAACGAAACTAGCTGGAATCCTTATAAAAAATATTGGTGCTTATTATTGGCATTTAGACCTAAACAATATCGTTACAAATTTTCTCAGCCGTATAATACAAGTTTACCTGGTGTTTTGGTTTTTTTTTTTGGTGTGAAGGTGAAAAACGTAAAGCCAGAAATCGAGTTGTTTGAAAAATGTTGTGGCGGACCATGTTTGATAGATGACCTGAGATTACAAAATAACTTTGGTAAATGTTTGCGGGAAAGTGTATTTAATAGACAATATACCAATAGGAATTTTGTAACTCTCTTTAACGTAGGGCTAATATCACCTAAAAAAATATGTAGTATGTGCCGTCTGTTGAGAGGTTTGTGATATTTAAACGGATACTTGGACAACGTATAGAATCTAAAGAGAATAATCGAGCAAACATTTCTTATGGTTTGTGAACTAAAAAGAAATCCGCAACAAAACATAGCATCTATTTAGGATGGTCTGAGCTTTTTTTGTAATTTATGTGTTAGGCACTATTTTAGATAACTGTCCTCTATCACAAAACGAAACGCGTCTACGCCCCGAAATCGAACCCTGTTGGTCTCTGTCGTCCTTAAATAGTATCTACTGATAGAAAAATTGTATGACGATGCGTGGTTAAAGCATAAACTTTTGAATTGATGACAATATTGTTCATGACAGGAAGTGTATGAGTCGAATGCTATTTCAGGACAGCATTCCGCAGGCAACTATGGGACGTCCAAGCTAGAACAATCAACAGTTGGAATGAACGGTGCGATCGAAGCTGCTCGTGTCTGGCGACCAAAAAAGATGGATGGGCGCCACTGTTCAGAGAAAAAGGGCAGCATTCGCTTAGGAGGGCTAGGTTCCGAGGCGACATGTACTACAATGATGGTGCATACGAAGTCATGGTTGGATGCGATTAGACAAAGCGCGCGATTATTTACTACTGCGCATATTCAAGAGGCGGCTAGGTACAGGCGAAGTTAAGGAACACCAGCAAATAGAGCATCAAACTGGATATTCGTGACGATCATATATATATATAGTCAGTAAAAACGATAAGGATCACATGATTGAGTCATAATAAGTTGGCTGTGGGCATGTAAAAGCAGCGGCAACTGACGAAGAAGAATCGGTTATCAGGCGATGCTCAAAAAATGCTCAAACCCGAACCGACAGGGACATCGTTTGAAGAGGTCGGGGGTGAACTTCTGTAGGAGGAGACAGCAGAAGAAAGATAAGGTGGAAGATACTTAGGGATACTAAAGTGCCGAATTTAGGCTTATAATCACCGATAGCTGCCAGTTAAGGCCTTGCGTAAATACCGTGACAGACAGACGTAAGCACGCGTGGAAGTCACCAACTTAGAATAACCATGTAGTGCCACCACGGTATTAAGCAGTGATTTGACCATTAAAAGCCGCGGAAGCAGCGTCACGTAAAGCTCAGAACGCGTATGCGAAAGAAATCACAAGGCGCCCCATGAGATCATCAGAAAGAACAGGACCGTGTGAAATAAAAGCGAGAGTGAAAATAAGGAACCACTTGATGTCCCAGGTAATCGCCGAAAGGAAGCGGGTTCCTTAAAGTGAAAACATCAGTACTCAAAGGAAATATTGAGAATCACAAAAATACTGCTATCGCCCGCCGTAATCACGGCAGCGTATCGCTGAATAATGGATTTAGCTCGTTGCAAGCCATACTGGCCATAGAACACATTTAAGATACACTGTGGAACCAACAAACTTATTTTGCTAGCTTCTGCCACTAAATGAAATTAACCTCTAAGACTTCTTAAGAGGTTTGATGAGCCGTTTAAATCTCTGCAAAAACTCCTCAGGGGTCATAAATGAGTATTTACTTTATTCGAAATCAACCTTATTAAGACTACATAGATGTCAGACATTTTGAATCAGGTCTATGGCAAGAATTTACTTTAACGTTACAATTATCCTTTAAGAGTGCAGGTACAAACCTAGAGAACTTTCTCACGTCTCTAAAAAAGTAAGCTTGTACGTTCTTGTTTTTTGCTGAGGCGATATTGCAAGCTTTTAGGGATACGAACGGCTCAGAGATTATTATTATTCAGGTATAATTTAATTCGCTTCACTGATGAATGTGTTTCCAAGACTCTTCTTGAGAAGGTTTTGATGAAATATCCCGAGTACGACATCTCAATGACTATGAGGAAAACTATTAAAGAAGTCTATTACGATTGCAGCAAACAAACCGCAGTTATCTACAGATCGTGGCAATTTGGATTTTTCACATCCAGTCTCTCGAGGGGTCGTCAAAACAACATAACGTGACCCCAAATGCCACCGGCCTAAAATAGATCTTTAATTCATATTTGACGCAAAGATGATGGCTTGCACAATTTGCCGCACCAGCTGTTCTCCAGAAAGATGCTTTATCATCTCGCAAAGTAAGAATTAAATATCAGGGCCAGCTTTCAAAGGAACAATTTCGCCGGCAAATATATATATCTAATACAAATATACATATATATCAAAAACAATTTTGCGACGGAATTTTGCAAAGACTGGCGACTTTTAGTTGCAGAAACTACACTTTTTTTTCGTGATATATAGAACAATTTATTAAATGTTGAGAGAATCCTTGACAGATAGTTACACTTTCTTCAAAACATCCTGGAAATTATAATTTCAGCTATGCTTCTGTTTTTTCGTTGAAATGCTTCCATTAGCTCTTATCAGAAAATCTTATTAATTTCACAATACACTTATTACGTGTCCAGTGGAAGCAAATATGGATTACGTTTTTGTTTGAGCCATTTGAAATTCCTTTTTAGTTTAGTGGCAATTCACGATCCGTCGTCGCTAGCTAGGTAACGGTGTTACGTATCCCCGTGAGGTTAGAAGCCTTACAAGAAAAGAAATCATATGGTGAAGCCTCCGAAACACATGATTACAAGCGCTTGTAAAATCGAAAATCGTTGCGGTAAGGAAGGATCACATGAGTATGACTAAAAAAGACGGCATATGACGGCACGGAAAATTGTTGAAGAAAACCGGATTATACAATGTGAGAACTCCAAAGTCCAGTGAAAGTACCACATAGAAATCGAACCACACAAGTTATGAAAGTTAGTGAAACAAGTGAATCACACAATGAGGTCTAGCAGAGATCATCAGAGGAAACTGAACCACGCGCAGTAAAGGCGCCAGACTACTCGGGAACTAGTGATTCAAAGTGCGATATATTTGGGATCGGATATGTGGCATAGAAGGACCAACCGACAACGGGGATTATCGCGTAAGACCACTTCCGAGAATCAGTGAAAGAATACTGACAAAAACCGTATGAAAATTCCAAAGTCGATCAAAACCTTGAGACACGATGAAAGGAAATCGATGAAGGACGTCAGAGTCGAAGACTGGCGAAAACTGTCAAAGACTGACGAAAGCTCATTGAAGAAAGACCTGGTTAGTTCGAAAACAAAAAGGGAAAACATGGCGGTCGAGAAGATACTACTTAAGTGGAGAATGGAATATCACTACTCAGGAATAGGAATTCGACTTGGATTTAGCTATAACACAGCCTTTAAGGCAGAAGTCTTTAGGTGGTTGGTTGTAAGTCTGACCAATAATGAGTCTTTCATAAATTGCAACCGAAGAAAATATAGATGAAGACGAGCATTCGTTTTGTACAATTTGAGCCACATCTAAAGGACACATGTTTACTTGACAGTGCCAGACAACTACAAAATACTTCTTTTTGCTATTGTTTGTGTCCCAAGCTTTTAATCAAAAGACGCCCTCTCTCGAGCCTCTGTAGCAATCGCTAAGGCTTTGTCAAGCGAAAATATTTACTTTAATCTTTATATGTATTCGATTTAAAATAGTGCTGTCGGTCAATACAAGAAAATCTGTGCTTTGTTTTTTGCACTGGATCGTATGTATGACATAAAACAACAGATGGCTATTTATCTTGCTGTCTCTATTTTTTGTATATATTCTTAAAAGTGTATCTAAGTAACCAGTTTGTCAGAGCTACTACACAAATTAATAATTAAATATTTTTTGGTATAGTTCTTCAGCCCCTCTTAGCTTCATGGGAGACAATTGTACGTAAAAAGCATTTACATTGCTGAATACTGGTATCGTTTGTGGTAGTGTTTCGCAACATCCCTGCACTTTCCTTTACCCACAACGATTGCCTAACCTGAGGTCACAAATTTCCGCAAAGCTAGCTCATTTGACGCATTGCTTCAATAAAAGTTGAGGAAGTGCATATGCTGTGGATATAGTGATGTACTGGCGTTATTGTTGAATTGTTGTGCGATGCGTTACTACTGGCGAAAACGAGGACGTATAAAACGCTGCTCAGCAATACAGCAGGCATAGATTGTAAGTTTCCAAGTAACGGGAGAATAAAAGGAGTGCGAGAAAATCTGATTTCAAAGGCTCTGATACTTCAAAAATAACATCCCTGAACTACAATGCTTGCTTGAGGATATGGTGGAGGCACACGTGTTTCGGCGACACTAAATGCCAAGTTGGTATAATCTGCTATAGAATAATGACAACTAAACAGAAGGAAGTAATAGATATAAATTTGTTAACAAACAAAACAAAAACATACCTTCGAAGAAGTAGAGGAGTAGGCGGAAGGAAAAAGAAAATAACGGCTTATATTTCCAAGTTCACAAAAAAGCAAGAGCCCAAAATGGATCGCTGACACGGATGTTTTCGACGAAGTGCTTACTGTTGTTATATTTGCTCTTCCAGTTAATGTCCCATTGCAGATATTCTAATCGGATCCACAAGTTAGAATCAAACACAAAACGACTGTGTTCAGTACGCTTGCTATCTCATAACGCTTTATAGCAGACATATAGGTGGATATAAGCTTTCATTAACTGTTCTTCTACAGCGTACATTAAAATCTTGGTGGTCTAGTTTTTGACATTCACAATGCTAGCACAATGTTATACTCCTGTTAAAGATTAAAAGATCGCTGGTTATAGTTTCGACTTACCCAGGAAAAACTTGATTTTTTAGCTAAAGAGTCATATAATTTTACCCAAATAACTATCACACCTTACGCTTGCAAAGAAAAAAACAACTATAAACCACTTCATCGATATACTCTCTCGCAAAATGGACTCTTCCGAAGATCACCTCTCTATAAATAGTCATGTCACCCATTAAAAATTACCCGCACTGCATGATAACAACCTAATCATCTTATTGGATCATTAGCTTTTCATATCACTGACACCAAAAGTTGATTGCACATGCAGGATCTACTGCGTGAAGGTTAAAATGTATGGGTAGCATCTCTCACCTATATCCCGTTTATGTTCGTTTCAGGATTAATATTTAGCTCGTTCTTGGTCTACCTCGCTGAGAAAGACGTGAACAAAATAAAGTTTGGCAATTTCGCGGACGCTCTCTGGTGGGGTGTGATTACACTTTGTACAGTAGGTTACGGAGATACTGTGCCCATCACGTGGCCTGGAAAGCTGATAGCATCTTGCTGTGCGCTTATGGGCATATCGTTTTTCGCTCTCCCTGCCGGAATATTAGGTAAGTATGGGAGATAATCAGAAAAAAAAATGCAAAGCAAGCAATTTTTGAAGAAATATATACAATTTTACGCATCTCCATTGAGCCTAACGACAAAACTAGCTATGCGTATTCCAACTAGATTTATTTCATGGATTAGTATAAGATAATCTATGCTCTAAAGGTACCGACGGTAATTCAGCTTGTGATATCCCCTTGAGTGCTCAATTCTAGTCCTGCATAATAACTTGGAGAAATTGATTGAATTCTGACTTGAAAAACGGTTTTTCATCTCCTTATTGAATCAGACGTGAGACAATTGCAAAAATCCTGGTGAACAGCATTCGACGCGTGACATGCTGATCCAACCTAACCAATACGCTATTTTTGGATGTGGTCATACCACTTGAGCTCTATATGACTTTATATAAGGCGTCTTAAGGATCGTTTTGCGTGGGGAAATTATTTCGCATCTTTCTGTACGGCACGTAAACGTACTTCCGTAATGCGTATAACAAGTTTGCCTACAAAGCTTTAATAACAGTTGATTGCAGCTTCGTCTTTGATCGTATAACACTGGTCCTTTCGAACTCTGCGCTGCGCTATAAATCGGTCACACTCGGCCAACTCTACTGCGCGAATTGTACTTATCTTGCGGGCACCGTATTTTCACGTCTCGCGCTTCTCTCGTACTGCGCCGTTGTCTCAATTGGGAAGCGAGTTCTTTAACAACTTTTTGTCTGAGATATTAGCATTGGTCGGACGAACGGTTCAAGCTGTTATGAACGACGCTGCTCGACTGGATTCCCTAGAGAAACTGCTGCAGACCCTAGTTTTCGATGATGCCTTTCGTGGAGAGACTCCGGGCAGTTCCGACTTAACCTGGCCGGGTATCTTCGGATATTGTCGTTCGTGAAGCGAACGCCTTTCAGAGTCCACGCTTACTTCCTAGTGGTAGATGGTAGGTTTTACGGGCGCTTCAAGCAGCCTACCCTAAAGCTGCGATTGCCGAAGCATCTCTGAGCTCGAAGATAGGTTTCTTTCTGTATACAATACAACTGCGCTTTCAACAGTGAATAACCTAGAAAAGCTAACATAAGCTTTACAAAAGCTTGAGACTATTTACGGTTTGCAAGAGCCGAACATGGCCCCTACGGTACTGACAGATCTTCTAACTTGCGGTAGACACACTTATTATTAACGGCGATGAGCGATA
Source organism: Varroa destructor (assembly GCF_002443255.2). Classification (NCBI taxonomy): domain Eukaryota; kingdom Metazoa; phylum Arthropoda; class Arachnida; order Mesostigmata; family Varroidae; genus Varroa; species Varroa destructor. The sequence continues at coordinate 49,264,588 of NW_019211455.1, read as the reverse complement.
ATTCGCCACTTGATGTGCTGTTGTCGCAGAAATGAGAGCCCCGTATCCGCAAAGGTTCCCGGTTTGGGCACGCTCCAAATATCTACATCGCGATTAGACGGTGCTGAGACAACAAGAGGCTCGAATTCTGCTCGACATTGAAGCAGCATACGCAAACTGGTTGGTTCAGTAACCCTTCCTTGCAACCTCACGGGATGGGTAGCCCGCTCTTGATGCCCGACGCTTATCAAGCCAAATGTGAAACTTCTTAACGTGTCGAGTCTCTCCGATTGGTGGTTTCGGATAAAACAAAGTTATTCCGCCATGCTCGTTCATATCTCGGCGTTGAAAAAAAATTACTACCAAATAACAACAATCGTAAACAATTAACGGAAATCAAGGTACTATTATTATTAAGGTTAATAACTTTTAATATAGTTGCCATGTCGTTTCAGAGGTATATTGGACAATATTTAAATAAGCACAGCAAGATTCGCTTAGGATAGAGTGCTAATGCTACACTTAAAAATGAGTAATTCCAGGGACTTATTCAATAAGAGTTGTACGTGCCAAATATGAAAAATTCATTATACCTGGGCTGTTCAACGCTCTCTCGTCGATCCATTCTTTTGGTTACCTACCGTCAACACCGAGGTTCTACGCTCTTTTCGTCCCCCAGTAAACAGCTTTTACCGCATTGCTTACGGTTTCATCCGTCCCCTAAGCTTGCCACTAAACTGCTATACGCAAATTATGACTTCATATTTGGTTAGGCAACATTGGCTCTGCTGAGCTGTGCGCAAACACCTTATTCCAGTTCCAATACTTAAAGTAGCTTCTTAACTCGATCACTTCAGATCTGCGGATCGCATCAAAAACCTCGAAAATAAGCCGCGTTTTCCAACAAGATATATCGTGGACGATCGTTCGGTACTGAAATGTCGCCATATGCTGTACAGATACAATATCTGTGAGTAATCGATTCTTCTATCTATTCTATGGCGTTCCCTACCTTGTCGAAAGGCAAGTCAGGGCTCTTCCTGCTGGCTCCTTTGAAAAACCTAGACACGCTGTCGAACCAAACAGCTTATCCACGGGCCCAACGATCCTCGCTATTCGCTAGCAAATTTGAGTCTCTTAGGGGTTATTTTGGGGTAGAGTAGCTTCTTGGCCACTTCCTATCTTCGCTTCCTACTGACGCGTCGAATCCATGAAATATGTAAACTATTGCTTCGTCGCATATTACCAGCGACGGAAGAGCACGATATCGGCACGGATCCGTCGTCGTTCGTAAGCACGGAGCATCGATGTTGTTTCAATACATTTTTTTTACCGTCCAAGCAACAGCCTTTTGCCCTCTACCACTCTTCCTTCCTATATAACCCGTAATTTTAAAAGCGATTTGGCGTAGAGATGAAGGCGGGCTCTCCAGTGATCAGCTTTGACGCCCTCTAGCGGCTGCCACGAACGGTTCAGGATCTCCGGTTCCAAATAGTGGACTTCGCAAAAGTGATCAGATGCAAGGACGGTAATTATCAGAGCTGCACTAGTCACGCTGCTGAGTGGTCAGAGACCCAATGTCAGTTGAGCAGTTTTCAAAGAAGAGCAGCAGTATAACGGTGCGGTGCATTCCGGAAAGTCTAGTTACTTTGTTAACATCGAGCTTGACTATGCACTGAGCTAAGCAAGCAATACATTTATATACGGCCCAGCTTTTGCCCAATTCTTCGTCTTGAATTTGCATTGAAGATCGATTGCATTTGCTTTACGAATAAACGCGTTGCGCGAAGATCCTCATACTTCGATAAGCCTACGCTTCTATTGCAAGCAACACAGTCGTTTGTCAAAATCCCCGTATAAGACGTCAAATGACATTTCGCAATCACACAAATGGTGAGGACTTTTAACAAATTCTCTTATTATCAAATATACGGAATGAGACTGTCCACTAAGAAACTTGGTTCGATTGACGCAATATTATATTTCGATGCCCTGCGTTTTCACGTTTTTGATATTGATCGGGGAATACTAAACTAAGCATATTTACTGCACACACGAATAGATCGTATTTCTTATACATGTACGTAATTTTTTTCTTATTGCGTTGCGGCCATTTCTTAGGCCAATTCCAATCTACGAGTGTTGCCTAGTTCGCTAACCCTGACGACTCGGCCCAAGACGTTATCATAATAAGTACATGAAGCGTTTCTTAATCAGCTGTTAAAAAGTGTTCTTACATTGTATAGTAGGATAGTTTTATATGACTTTATATGATTCACTGTGTACTATGGAAGGCAGCTGAGCATTAGTGTCAAGCTTCAGAGGAACTGTTTCTACTGCGTGGGCCAACTCGATCGAGATATCACAACTTCTACCGTCTCGTAAAATACATGACAGCCTGTGGCGATGCTCCCAGCGATTTGTTTAAGATTAAAGGGAAGCTCTTTTGATCACTTTGCAGTCAACTGTCTTTCCTGTGTGCGCGACTGACAAAATGTTTTTCCTTCCTCCCTCTAGGTTCCGGGTTCGCCCTGAAAGTTCAGCAACAGCAACGGCAGAAACACATGATTCGTCGGCGAGTCCCCGCAGCTACTCTAATTCAATGTCTATGGAGGTGTTATGCAGCCGATGAGAACTCCATGTCCGTAGCCACATGGAAGATCCACCAGGTCCCCCTGCCCAGCCCACCTACGTGAGTGACTCATGCCGTAGTTATAACTATTCAGCGTTCATGTGGAAAAGCATGTCACCAGAAACTCTCGTGTAAAAGCTCGTAAGCACTATGCTATGAACAATCGTTTCACCATATAAATGTATGCGCTACTATCTAAAATGATCCGTAATAATAAAGAAGAAATGGCTCAATTGGCAGTGGCTTTAGAGTAGGTAAACTGCTACCATTAATATGTTCGCATTGTGAACGTTTCTGAAAAAACTGCACGATGCATAACCTGTGGCACGGAATACTGAATCACTCAGTGACTGATTCATATTAACAGTTAAGACCTACGGAGCAAATATAAAATGGCCATTATCAGCTGTTAGCAATTTTCTCGGTTTGCTCTTTCGATTTTCTAAATCGATAACTTTTAGTTTTTTTTTAACTCGAGCTTAATTCCCTAAAGTGAGATGAAATGATTGGATGCATGAATTGAATGAGGTATTTTTCGAACCACCTAGCAAGCATCATGATATCCACTTTGTAATAATAAAAATTGTTGTAAGATCTGAATATACATTTTCATATCAGTTCTTTGGTTCTTCTTTCATTTTTTCTATAGCTATGTCTTGTCTCTTTGTGCGCTTTTTATGCGCAAAAATATTCTTCTCGCCGCTTAGCGCCGTTGTATAAATAAGGACGACGGAACCTAGGTCCCTTTCCGATTCGTTCCCTTTACAAATGATCCCTACTGCTTATATCAGCATAATAATCATTGGCGTCACCATCTGTGATCATACCATACGTCTTATATGTGTATACAAAACCGCTGCAAAGGATATAGTACATCGAAACAACATTCTTGTTGGAGATGTATGTAGTTTACTTGGTTGCCTATGATAGCATGTATCTATCTACCTTTAGATAGTGCACCTTCTGCAGACAAGAATAATGGTAGTAAGAATATTCGTTGGTGGCTCGTTAGATACCCAGATATGATTACTTTTAATCATCTACGATATTATGACCATCATCAGTACTCTATTACGATGACTTGAGACAATAATGAAGTCTTATATTTATTCCCCGCCGCAACATGCCGAATACTCAGCTAGTTGAAGGACACCGCGTCATCGCCCAACCTTCTAGCCTTCTATTTATGTAACTATATTGTTAATCACACGAAAACTGTATCGGATGTTCTTACATCCTTAAAATGTATTAGGAAAATCTTATCGACACTTTCTCTGTAGTACCAAAAAGTAATTGGTAAAAAATAATCGACAGTCTAATGAATTAAGCTTAAACTTATCAAATTTACGAATGCCCGTAAACCAAACCTAGATGCATGAAAATCACAATCTCTAATCAAGCTTTTAAGGACTACGTAGGCTTAATTTGCTAGGTTACATTTCCAGTTCGTCCGAATGAATTCTGTTGAATCTCAGTTACCAAGTGATAACTATGTTGGTTTCTTTAAGAAGAAATAACGAAAAACTTGCTCTAATAATCTGTCCATACTTGCACGTTGAGCTAATGAGAAGGTACCTACTTTTCAACCACAAGTCGGTCATATCTAACCAACTAGAAACCAAAATGATGAATTGGCGAAACGTTCAATTAAAATGGCTATTCGCTTGCAGTGCGCTTGTTGGTGCCTACCATTAGTCAAGGTATCACTGCTTATACCAATGCACCGATAAGTACCTGCGTATTCTGACCGTACATCAATGTAAACCCAAATACGAGTTATTCAAGTCGGTACTGATTTATAAAGGAACGTTGGTTTGGGTGACGGTTCAAGTTAGCGAATCGACCTTGATGAACTTCTCTGGAAACTGCAGTTGATAGTTTTGTTGTAGCGAGCAATGCCTGCGCACCGTCGACTGTCCGCTCCGCTTGTATCTCATGTTCGAGACAAGACTGTAGGCGTATCGAGTAAAACATGGCCTGTACGAAGATAATTGTTAACACGTTCCTAATATTACCTGAGATCAACCAGATACGCTTAACAAGGGATTTGATTACAACAGTATAAAGGAATAGTGTTATTACCTGGCATTTTTATCCAATTTTACAAAAGCAAGCCCACGCGAAGAGGAATAAGTCCTGAAAAGGTCTTTACCTTATTCGTTTGTTCACAACGAATGGAGAACCTCACACTGAAGACACCGGATCACTGTAATCATCTGGGTGTAGACATGCAAGCGAAAATCCTCACTGTCCCTCCGAATGCTACGAAACCTTTTAGATGCTAGGCCTGATATCAACAGTAACATACCGCTGCAGATAATGATAACAATAATTATAAAACATCCGTGCAATTTCAAGCAGGGTATTCACGGTCTTGATTGCATTTCAGCGTCGTGTCATGTTGTTTTATAATAAAAAAGAAAAATTAAATGAGTAAACAGATTTATCGTCCGCAGTCAGCAAACTGAAGTAATAACACACATAGTGACACACTATGACGAGCCGTTTCCAATGGCGACATATTCACTATTATATATATAGTATTATGGGACTTGCTATACATATACGTATGTAATAATGTTTCATAATTAACTATATAAAAATACGTAGATAGGAAATTCGTACATACAGCTCGTGTATGCACATAATAAATGTTGAAGCGTCGGTAGGCTATACGCAACATACGTTATAAGTATATATATTGAAGCTGGCTGTGTAGTAACAAATTTAGTTCGTCAGCTCGTTAGTTGTTGATTGTCGTTTCGTTTTTTTACCCACAGAGAGATTATACTGTTTGTACTTAAGTAACTAGCATATAGGAAATTAAAATGATATAACATTCGTTTGACTGGGAAGTGCATCAAATATTAGATTGATCACAAAATAAAACACGTCAAAGGTATATCGTCATTCACAGTATAACATCACTACAGTCTCATCGCATATGGAGGAACCGTTATGAACTTGCAGCTTAGCAAACAGCTTCAAACCTCTTCCTAGGACTTTCGGACATAATTGCTACGAGAAATGTTTGTAGAAATTTTGCTAAATCTTGTCATAATGGTATTGGCGTGCGACGTATAGCACTAGCTTCACAGCTCTCGTAATTTGGGCGCTTTTAGGACAAGCTACAATGTGTCCCAAATTCTGCGTACAGGTACCAAGCTATCGCAAAGCTAACATATCTCGTTATTTGTATCTCTCTTCTTTCTCTCTCTTCTGTTCGTGTATTCTGTGCCATCTTCTTCTCTGTGTGTCGTTTCGTCTATATCACAACGTGTGTTTCGGGCTCACATATGCTTGCCCCTCGTGTTCGTGCTTTGATAACGAGGGGCGGATCACGACCATGATCCTCACCGAAACCACCATCACCACCGCTGCACTGTTACTCAATTCCCTAACATGCCGGGCGGACTGTGGACAACACAACCGCCTCGCGTGCATCGGCTCCCGTGCACATTTCGGCACACATTATACCGTCTTCTCACACGTCCACTGCTCCGTCCGCTCACGTTTGACCGTCATCCGTATTGACCCAATGGTTCGATCGATCGTTACTTTCCACAACGCAGATATGGTTCATTCACGCAGTCAAAGACAAGACGAGACCGGCTCGACCTGCCACCAAAGGCGGGACCGAATCTGTAAGTGATCACCGGCCCAAAGTGCGCTGCGTTAGCTCGTGGGGTCTAATAATCCAGGTCTACAACAATCGGCCGACCAAGGGCATCTGTTGCAATTGCCTTGAACTATTAGCGATTTGAGTTAGAAAAATACCTCCTTAGTATACCTTAAATACCGCCTCTGTTTCTATTTATCAGACACCTATAAAGTGAGGTAGAAGCGTTGCGATTACATTATACCCAGCTGTCTAATCCGAATCTCGATCTAAAAACCTGTGTGCATAGATTCATGCAGGATGTTTTATATAGTGAACGGCATGTGCCTCCTAACGTCGATAGTGTCAATTCGTGTTCACTTTAAAAAAAAAATTAAAATCAAGATGTCATAAATTGCTAGTATGGGTCTCCGATTATTGAACCTCCGACTAACAGCACCTCGGATTATAGGGCTTGAGGCTGCAGCAACTTAGAAAAAAAGCTTTAACCACACCAGCTGACTAAGGATAATGTGAAATCAGCCCCGTGTGAATCTTTATAGTACTTCGCTGGCTTATGAGGCCGACAATACTCATCGGCCTATTGAATTAATCCATAAAACAATTTTTACGAGGTTAAATTTGATCTTTAAGCACCCGCCGAAGTCTGCTACACGCACGAGCTATTCTCTCTCTCTCTCTCCCCCCCCCCTATATATATATATATATATTCGCCGCGTATATATTTCCCTCCGCCGCTCTTAGTGGCACGGTGCATGCAAACATTTTGAAGTCCGTCAATAGACAATGAATAAATCTATATGCAACATCATTTTCTCTTGACACACCTGGTTGCTTTGTAATTTGGATGAGACGTCTTTTTGTTATATAAACTATGTTTAGATGTCTGAAAGGACAACGCATAATCGGTTAACATCTACGTTTAGCTTATGCCATACGCTGCTTCCACGGAGCGTTCAATCACAAATCCTATACATATATTATATGAACGCTGTTTTGAGGCATGCGAGAATCCGATTTGCACTTATATAGCTGTACAATTTCCCACCTGTGCCCGAATTGTAAACATCTACGTTATAATTAAAATTGCTAATTTTTTTTTTATCCGACATGAACGTAGGCTATGCCGCAGATTGTTTATTATGTACAGTATATGCATGTAGGTTGTGAATTATTTTTCAGAACACCGCTTTGGGACTGACTGAAAGCTGTGACGTTTTTTCGGTCCTTGGTACTTTGTAGTTTAGCGTTTCAAAATTAAGAGTCCCGTTTGTCCATCAAAAATGTTAAGTTAGATAGAATAAGGACATTTTGCGCGTTAGAGTCGTTGCACTGGTCCCGCACACATTCATTGGAATTACTTTTTAAGGATGTCTAACAATCTCGATTATTATTGGCGTTGCGCTTGTACTTTTCGCGGTGGTATCTGCCCCGAGGACGGACAGATTCAAGCACAACACGTCGTTCGTGTCGCGGCTGTCGACGATCCGAAGAGGCCGCCACCATCCCCAGCACGGCTCGCACCTGCCGCACTCTCCGCTATCACGCGCCGGGCCTCACGATACGTCAGGCGAGTCCTGCGCGCCGTCCCGCCACCCACAGGCCAGCTACAGCCACGAGACCGATGCCATCTCGGACTCTGCATCCAAACGAAACTCGGACGGTAAGTAAACTTCACCTTGTCCTGTAGCTAAACGTAGCCCATGCGGCATCTGCACAGCAATAAACACACAGTCTCTCGGTCCCACTCCCCCACGCTAAGCACGCGTTGACTACAGAAACAAGCTCGTAGAGCTGCTACTGTGCTTATTCCAAACCTTTAGTGGCCCAAGGGCAAATAGATATCTCCAGTACAAGATTACGAGTGAGCTTTTCCGATTCCACAAATCCTCAACTGTTGAGTAGTTGGTGATGTAGCGACACTGCATATCGCCATCTATATTCGATTCAGCGAGAAGCTAACATCAATTTCAGGTGGACTATTGTAAACCTCCCAAACGGACGGCACGACGCCGACCAACATTGATTGGCAAAACGAGGAATAGCTATTAGACTATCGAGTTGAATCTCTTATGATTAACAGTTGTTTGCAGGATCTATTTCTTCAAAGAGAGGAAACGCGTTGCCTCTTTCGACAATCGTTTACCCTGATTGGTGTTAGAATTGTGGCTATGGCGCCATCAATGGAGTCTTTGAGCATCCCCGTAGGGCTTCATCGAACTGCAAACATTTTGCCGACGAGTAACGAGCAGGCTACTGAAGCTAGAATAGAGTCCGATTCAAAATCACTCAAACCCTCGCGTTTCTCCGTTCTGTCACACCGCAGTTTTTTTACCATCGCAAAGGAGGGTTCAGCCTTTTTGACTTCATAATAGCCCTTCGCCTTCACAACATCTCGTCGCAAGCATACTAATCCTCTTTTTTGAGGCTTAGATTGCCAGCGCTATAGCGCCAGTATAGCAAGCTGCATAAATATATTTTGTGGCTGTGAGTTATTAGCCCACTGAACTGAGCAATGACCGGTTTCTTGTGGCCATTTTCTGTGTCTTATATTTTCCGCTGTCGGCTAATAGCTTTCCTTGTTTTTTTTTCCGTACCGATTTTATATTGTGCTTCCCTTCCTCCTGAGTTAGTAAACTGTAGTTTTCCGGCCATGAACGCGAATGTGTTTATCATACGTTTAGTAAGTAAAGATTAGTGTTAATACGCCAACAGTCGCCCTAGAAATCGCCATATCGATCGATTGTGACATCGATGATTGTCTCGTCGATGTTACAGTCCTTTAACTTCTGTCCACGACATTTCTTCTGACTGGTCGTCATCGATCTCATTGAAGTTTTTCGTGCCAGCCTATCGAGCGCATGGGCAAAGTCTCGAAATATCCGACGGTTTATATCCCACACATCGTGCCCTTAAGCTTTTTAACCTTGAGCTGCCCTCATACCAGGCCCAACTTAGCTGTGGTCGGACCTCTGCCCTTGCGTAGCTTTATTCTTCTTAACTGAACTTCGGCAGAATGAGCCAACGACATGAGATGCATCGTGACTATTTTTCTCGACTGCTACTCATCCTTCGTAGTTCAAACAACCGCATTCTGCCCTTCGGCTAGTTTTCCTTCTTCAAAGTGGTCTTATTTGTCTAGGGTTTCTTTTTTAGTTTGGCTACAACAGTCAGTGGATAGTCATCACAGCTATCCGATGCGTGTCGATACCATATTTGAAATCCATCCAACTTTTGGAAACCACTTGGCACGTAGGGGATTCCTTATTTAATATCTCACTACTATGCGATTTAAATGAAAGCGTTAGGCAGTAAGCTGGTTAGCCACTGAGAGCGGTTGCAGGGTTTATCGTCCAGGTTCAGTTCAAGCTAACATAATTGTCGTGCTTATTTTACTGGCTAGCTGAGGTCCATTTGTCATCTAACGTTTCCCTATTAACCTAAATCTGTTCTAGACTGCAGCGTCGACGACGAGACGACTCCGTATGGCCTTTGTATGTTACTTCAGAAGGAGTTTGTGCACCCTCCGTTTCTAGCACTTTCTCCAGGCCTCAGGTCGTCCGCGGAAACAGGTGAAACTTTAAAACTTTGCGACTGTGAAAAGAGATTATCGTCTCGTCTTATCTCACCCTATAAGCTCTCTGATTGCGTCTTCCGTTCCACTGATCGCCTTCCTCTTGAGTCTCGCACTTCTCGGTGGTCACCCGCCAACCCGTCGTTGCCGTTTCTACGTACAAACCGGCCAGTAACCGATACGCACTAAACAGCCGACCAATCAACCACTTTGTAATTAGTCCGTATGTTTCCACGGTCTCGAATCAGGACGCACGTTCTATTTCAGTTGTTTGTTCCGATTTTATTCACTACTCGATCACGATAGATTCAAGTAAGCTCTAGCAGGTCTATGTCCAAGCAAGAAAGAGATACGCATGGACAGTGAGTTCGCATGTTCTGCGATCCCTTCGCAGGAGATCGTCAACCTTTTTCATTAATTAAAAAATTCACATATGAGTGTCTATCTTGTAAATTGGTTTCTTCAGATTAAAATAGATTAGTCGCACCTAATACTGAATACGCTGCACAATGGTTTGCTTCCAAAAGCGATTATATATATATATATATATATATATATATATATATATATATATATATATATATACTCGCGAGTCCAAGCCCAATGACAATTCATCACACAAAAGTGCACTAAACTCACAGGAGATCTTGTCCATCGAAGTCGGTTACAACTGCAAAACAAAGACGGCTTTGCGATCCAGCCTGAGTAAGCTAACTTAGCTGCTTGGCCAACTTAATTGTTCTGATAGGTAAATCACGTCGCTTCTGCAATGGAAGGACTAGATGACGCCTTCCATGATGGTTCCTTACTTAAAGTGGGCCAATTTTTTACCTGAAGAAGAAAGTAAAAAATTGAGGCGGTTCTTTTTAAGGAGGATCCAGCATGTTAAACGTCACTGGGCCGACCTTAGCGCTGCACTGCTTTATACTCCGAGATTTTGTTCACGATGACAACTAAGGGTCAAACTAGATTTGTCAAATTCATTAAATTTGAAGAGTTGACCGTTTGGTGAAAGAACGACTTGCGTGATGGTTGCTGGCGGCCAGCAGATACCACGGCAACAGGTACTCTAACACGTTCAACATCACCCAGGCGGTTACACACGGTAAGGTGTCGCTTATTTCTGCTTCAGGTAGATACTGAAAGCGACCTTACGAAATTACTTACGACCGGTGTCTCCATAGGTAGGTTCTGTTGAGACTGCTGCCATGCTATCGAACAATGCCAATGGTGCTAGGCCATCGTAAAAGAGTGCCTTGATTAAAGCTAGCTATTGGCTTCGTTGCTTGAGGGCTTACCACTTCTGGGCCTAGAAGGGGTTCGATATTTGGACCTTGCCCACTCGCGAACGACTCACCAACTACTTTCAGATGCCCTACACAGCCCAATGGCTTGTAAGCCGTGTAGTTTGGCCGCCCGCGTGTTCCGTAGTCTGAGTACTAGAAGGTCGCGGCCGACAACCCCAACAATGCAGGTCGAGGGTAAGCAACCATTATGTTACTACTACACCATCATCAAATGACTGTAACAAAAGCTATATTAAAACTAATTAATCATAATATACATGCATTATCAGTTCATCCTTATATTAAAACAAATAAACAATCAAGCCCCTTATCCGCAAACACATGGTGACCAGCTAGTTGATATATGCGCTTACCACAACGGCAGTCGCCCGCCGCTCAGTCGTCACCCTCCATATGATTACGTACTTAGTGTTCACAGCCTTTAATAGCCATTCACCATTAAGCTGGCTGGGCTTGCAACCGCTTGTTTTCATCGGCCTGACCGAGCCATCTCCTCCTCAGACTGTGTTTTGTTACTACTGCGCGTCGTAATGGCAAACTGTGACGCCTACTGATGTTCTTTGAGGAGGCGACCGCTCAGTCATCCGAATACGGAGTGATTTGATCGGTCAGCAACCCAACGCACAAAAGTTTGTTAATATTTCTGTTGTGGGCGCTATGTTTTATTGTGGTTGTTCTGACGACCCGGTGCCAACCAAAGAAGCAATCCATCCCGCGCGACCATTGCCACTGCCACCACGCTCGTCGTTGACCACCGTCCAGCCGCCTTACAATTGTTGTTCTTGATGTTACTGTTGTCAATAGTAATTCTGTCGATTAGTAGAAATATTAATCATTATAGTAACGCCTAGTGTAAGCGTTGGTGCCGCATCAAGTACACGTGTCGCTCCTTTGTTACCCCAGCTATGGTCATTAACTCATCTGTCTGTCACAGAAGCGTAGTGTTAGATAGATTACCTAACTGATTGACTTTGTCAACAGTTGAGCGGATCGTGAAAAATTAGTGGCATATAACTAACGCAACTCATAGCGTTCGTTAGCTGGTGACAGACTTGAATCGTCTACTAACCTTGTACGATTTATCTGCACGCCACCACAATCACGCAGCGGTTATATTTCAGTGCATTGCTAGCAAGCTCACGTAGTAAACCTCTAAATAAATGGTCACATACGCCTCGTTATTACTCGTTATTATTAGCTTGGTAAAGCTTTCTTTTTTTTTAATTCAGAATAGGTGCAGATTTTACGTGCTATATTTCAGAACTATCTGTTTTACTTAAAAAATGTAAGTCTGTGTTTTAGCAGCTTTACGCCCCGAATATAGCCCTGAAATATGGTCACTGTTTGGGAAACATTACCACTGCTCGCAGCTTCTAGAGCATGCGCCATGCCAAAGGATCAAACATCCATCGTATATTTTCGGCTTCCTTTCATGTTATTTCGCCTTAAAGCTAGTTACTTTCGTTGCAGAAGAAGGAAAAGTTACTTTTGTTGTTTTCGTTAAAAGCATTAGGTTCTTTTGCTAATTAAGTGTCGCCCCAGCTTGAATCAACAGCATCCTGAAACAGGTGCAAATATGTCTATGATTTAATAAACTCGTCCGGCAGTGCGCTGAAAAGTGCCTTGTTTACGTGTACATTTCGCAGGTACAACCTGTAATATTGAGATAAAATCATACGATAGAAAGTACGGTAAAGCGCAAAACGAGTCCGTAGGACGTCTACATACAATGCCCAAAGTAAAGTAGTGTCGAAACGCACGATTACTGTTTATCACAACAGCCATTTATAGAACTTCCTCTCAGGCTCATGTTGGAACAGTGTGGAATGTTGTCGAATTCTATATATTCATCTTGACATTCACTTTCGAATTGAAACCTTTCAGTTTTCGCTACCTTTGGCACCGGGCTTCAGCCAATCATTGACTTTTTAACATTTACAATTAGACCTTCGAATGGCGACCAGCGTACCCATGTGTATCAAATCTTCTAATCGAACCGGGAAATACTGTATCATGTCGTTGTAGCGAGCTCACTTCACCTACTACGATTACATGATAGAAGCAGCTTAGTTGTGAAACGATGATCTATACTGCTGCGGTGACACGTTCTGTAAAAGCGCTACCAAGTAGAGTCCACCTACTTACCGACCAGCGGCTGTAGTTATATATTATAATGTGACATAGTAAACAGGGATAGAAAGATCAATTAGTTCGATATGTGTTCTGCTTTGTGTAGTCAGCCGCCTCTTGTGGGAATTGCTTTTCAGAGGGCGAAACCTCGCCCCCCAGTATCGACATTGTTATTGGTAAGAACTAAAAATATATATATATATATATATATATATATATAGCCCGTCATTTGATGTCAACATGACCAACCACGATTGATCACGATGACAATTTCCGTCATAGCTATGTCTCTCGTGGTTGGTTGCCATTTGGAAAAGAACCATTACTACTATCTTTACTACAAATACGAGAATAACCCATTTCCAATGTCATGCTTAATGATATATTATCATTCGTCAAATGTGATCTTTAAATTGGTTTCACATATGTTGAAACGTCAGTGCGCTAAACAGTGAGTTTCAGAAACTCATTCGCTTTACATACAAATATAGTCAATAACAACTTGGTGGCGACGATCTAAGCTTGCATTAATGATAGCTTTGTCCATATGGCTAATAGCCTTACGGCACATTGAAGGCACCGAAACAACGGCAGTGTCCTGAGGCAAAGAGTGAAGTGAACTTTGCTTGGCGGTATCGTATCCTCTTAAATTTGATGCTAAATATGAAGGTCTATGCGTTGTATCTCGTTCGTTTCTTACGAATTTACGTTGCCAAATGAATTCGGCTCTGCTAATCTTTTTACGGCAATGGTACTAATGAACTAAATATTGGTTATTAATAACTTGGCGCGCACACTAAGTAAGAACACAGGAGTACTGACAACTGATAGAAGTAGATGGCCTTTGCTTTAGATAGTATTTTTCTCTCTAAATCGACGTGAAGTTGAGTAGTTCACTACCGTGCTTTGGGCTTTGAGAACATTCTTCATCATCAGTAGTGTGATGTGTGTTAGAAATCAAGGCACACGTAGCAACTCAATAGCCTTTTAACCAATTAAAAAATTAAGCTAACCTGTAGAAATTCTGATTGCTGTTTCTATGTGTATCAAGTCAATGCTGGCTTCTCGCTTGATATGCACGCTTAAACCCCTTGTTAGATCTCTTAACCTCACGGTGGCCTCATTCGTTTTTAAATGTAAGGGTCTAATGAGACCCCACATAAAGCCTCGTTGGACCTTTAAACTATGTTAAGGTCTAGAATCTACGTCCGTTATGTACAATTGGCACAACCTCACTAGTTCGCTAGCAGCACCGCTTTCAACACACTGCTGGCTCGGGTTGCCAACTACTTGCCATTCACGTCAAATTGGAGCTTCTTTAATTTTCCTCAGTACACGGCAGGCTACGTAGAGTAATTGACCGTGGAAGCGTTAGAACAACGAACGTTAATCGCATATATTTCAAGGGACAGCGCAGGAGGTCGATGCTTTGATCCTTCCGTTCTTAATTATAAAGAGATGGGGGTACAATCTTAAGTTAGCTTGAGATCAGCAGCGACGACAAATCTGTAACAAATCAAAGAGATTTCATGTCAGACGCAGGGTGGAACTATTGCCTGGCTAGTATTTTGCATCAGCTACTAACGTGCATCCTGTTGCAGACGAGGAAGCAGAGGAAACCCAGCCCAAGTTGACCGTACTCACGAAGCAGCACAAAAACGCAATACGAGCGCTGAGGAAGATCAAGTACTTTGTCTCAAGAAGGAAGTTCAAGGAGGCATTGAAGCCTTATGACGTAAAGGACGTCATCGAACAGTATTCGGCAGGTAAGTGCTTCGTCTTACCGATTCGAATACGAATATATATATATGAGGAGTTAAAAGAAAGATTTTCTTATTGTTAGTACTTGCGAGTTACAAGTTACGATCGTTTAAACGATGGTATCCCACGTATTTACCTGCGTTAAAATTAATTTAGGTGGTAGTTTTGTTATCAGTCCAGTATGCTTGCTGCGTAGTTCTAGTCTGGATTATTCAAAATGGCTTAATGAATCGACATTAGATCCGTGGCAATGAGGATCGGTTATATGCACAATGCACTCATAAGGAAGCAGAAAAGCTAGTTATTTTTTATGACAGCCTTGCGTATCGTAGAACTAGAATATTTTTTTAAAAAATATAGAACTCAAATTGTGTTTTGTACATTGGGTTAGATTGCATTATTACTTTGGTGGCTACGTTGGTCTCGACGAAGTGAAGTTCTATTAATCATTGCGCTTAGCGCACATAGGGAAAAAGGATGCCCTTGATGATTATCAATGTGTCTCAGAGGACAATTCAGGCAGCACTACGAGGCGCTGAACAGTTTTAAGGATACCCTTTGCGTAGATCTTTCATCCTTTATTTCACTTGTGCATATCAAAGAAGAAGAGGCGTTTTTTTTAAAATAAAAAGAATTATCTCACATTACCGTTATAGAAGCTTTGTTCTACTCAAAATTTACTTACCATTGTGAAGTGTAGTGGCTGCACGTGAAAAAACGTGTTTACGTTACTGACGTTATGCTGAAATATAAATTGCAATGCACAAAAAAAATGAATACATATATTATATATAACAGAATAGACAATGTATAGTAGATAATTAATGTAGTGATACAACGAAGTGTGCTTATTTCGAAAGATAATTTTGGCAATGAAAATTGAACCTAATTTATAATATACTGATTATTCACGTATTTAAGGAATATAAAAGTATAAATGCTTGCGTATAGAAATGTCTACGCAAATATTCAGCAAATGGCTGAATGAAGTAGTACAAGTGTATGAATTTCGACGGGATAGAAAAAAGTTGAAGCATACAAGCGTCATATTATATACGGTTATATACAATATGACGGTTTAAGGATACATCTCCCAAGTCCAATGCGTATTTAAATAATTTCAACAGTACGATATTACAAGAAATTATCTAGAAACTTCAGAGAATATGCTGAAAGACGAATAGCTTTAAAAAAATTCAACGGTTATGTGCTTCAACGAGAACAAGATCGAAAAAATACGATTAAAACTAAGGAAAACAGCTTAAGCACTAGAAGATTATTGAACTCCGAGAAAACACGGAATTTAGGAGCTGTATTTCTGCATAGGCGTATTGGATGCCAGTATGAATCCCAAAGTTATATTTTTCGCAATATATTGACATACCAGTAACAAACTACAAATTTCGAATAGATACGCTGATTACACAAATGATAACTTATCAAATACGCCAAATAAAAGCACTTAAACCCATTGATATATATATAATCAGATTTTTTACAAGCTAAAAATATATGAAAGAAGCACCGTACGCATTGTATGTCAGATGGTACAAATAACAACATCAAAATTTCCGATCATTAAAAGAACGAGGTTTCGAATATTTTTACACTCTCAAGACTCATACAGTTGCTATGTGTAGACAAAGAAAAAAAAGATGACAATATTGACGCACTTAATGAATTATAATTGGAAGGTAGTTGAAAAGCTGCCTCGAAAAGATCGAAAAAAAAACAACTTACTTAATACCGAAAGTTCGACAAATAATCTCTAAATACTTGACACTGTATAATAAGAAAACGAGATGTGAAGACAGAAATATATATTTGAATTATAATATTTACCGTGCTCATAAATAGTGCAAAAAAAAATGCGACAAATAAGCGAATTCACGAATCTACAAATGAAATGTTAGTGGCAAAGCTATAACTGCACCCAGTCTTGTTAAGGTTAAAGAAAAACTGTCAGAAATACACCCCGTACCGATAAAATCCGTAATGTTCGAAGGTGTCAAGTATGGATACATATATAATAAGCAAAGTGCAATAGATAATAGCGATAACCCTTTGTTCAAAAATGAACGAGTCCGCTACTACAAATTGATAAACATTTATTTAACCGTCCCAATTCAAGTTGTTTTTTAAACTAGACACCGCCAAATACAATACACTTACGGCATCATTTTTTTGCGGGCACCAAAATACTTTCCAAGTTCGATCATTGGGATAGACCTCAAGTTGGCCAGCGATTTTTAGAGATTTTGTTCTATTTTTTTTTATTTTTAGACTTCTATTTAGTTTTGAAAATAGAAAGAAGTCGCAAGAACAGATCCGATAAATGCGGCGGGTGGGGGCACATGTCTGGATTTTCCGCAAAAACTGCTGTACGAGTATGCGCATTCCTGTGATAAAGGACCCACAACCTGGTCTGACAAATACTTGGTACAGCCCTTTAGAAACCGTGGAGCCAGATGTCTTGAGCTCATGATAAACACCCCCCCCCCCCACGGTCGAGGAAAACCACGAGGAGCATTCTGTCTTTGAACTTGAATCGTGAAACTTTTTTTCGGGGTGGTTTGTTTTTAAAGCGGTACTCAGAAGGTAACGTCTCGCCCTCCTTATCGTCGCCATACGCCTATGCCTGGTCATCCATAATGACACATTCAAGGGAACTTTTTCTTACCTTTTCTTAACGTAGTAGAAAGTTTTCCTGGCAATTTTTCACAAGTGTTCATCTGCTGGACATTTTGTCTGTTTTGACGCAAACTTCGTCCTAAGCCTTTTGGCGCCTAAACGACCGGTCAAAATGGCCTGACAAAAGCTGAGATTTTTTTTTCTCGTTATCGCATGGTTATTTCGTAGTTAGCAAAGAGAAGCTGCTATGCTCTTTTTGTATGCTTGCCCATAATTGATGTAAAAGGCCTTCCAGAACGAAGATCGTCTTTAATGGGCTTTTGTTCATCTTTATTCATACGCTCTAGCTGCCTGTTAAATAAACAGTTTTACTTAGCGTCGGATTTCCTCAAGCATTATATAATATCAGCAGAATGGTTGTGCAGCTGATTTTTTTTGTCAATTTTTTTTCTGTTTTTTCCATTTGTTCCTCCGTTTGGTAAAAAATCGCAGAACGCCCAAGATATAGACTTACTTAATCTTACCAGAAAACCCGATATCAACATCAGATTGTTACGAAGTCGCACTTATTTGTAACAGAAGCCCTGTTTTTTTCCAACAATAGAAGTATAACGAATCATTATTCGTAGCGCGAACATTCGAACGACTCATTCATTTTCGAATGAGTCGTCTGAGTTTTCAAATGAAGTATATTCAACCAAATGAAAAGCATTGCAGAGACAAACTGATTTTAAAATATAGAAACAATATATGAACTGAATATGTGGACTGACTGGTGCCTACTGCGGGAAATTGTAAACTTTTTGAACTTTATTTAATTTTTAACCAACTGGCCTCTATGATATTTTGCCATTTAAATGACAATTAACTCCATTGTTATACTAATCGGGAATACCGGAGTGTATGAATTCTCCTAAAACAAGCTTGACATCGTATTAAGGTAAACCTATCAAAAATTTACGATTTTTTAAAAAACATTTTTGTTATAATGATTTTTCTTGCGTGAGGTAGAGCGGTTTCATGGAATAGTAGCTCAGCTCTGTTCCAGAGTCTTCGCTGGTTAATGCGTAATCTGGTCATCATTTACCTCAATCGTTCGGAATAGCCGTAATCGATGAACTAGGCTACGTGAAACTATAATGGGCAACGTCTGCACTGAACCATTAAATAGACACAAGCTATTTCAGCTTTACGTTTGCTTCAGGATGATGTTTCGTTGGCGTTATTGTCTTTCGCTCATGATCTTCCAGAAGATTTACCGGCAAGTTCAAAACTTCCCTCTTGGATCTTCTTAAACTAACGAGTTATGGTACTTTTAGCGGCAAACTGTTCACCGAATACAAAATTCTGCGCGACAAAAACTATAGTATATCATTAGAATTGGTCCAGTTCTAATGGGAGCTTAGGATGTGAATGCGACTTCTGTTTTTTTTTACTGCATAAAAATGAGTACATTTTTGTTCCTGTCGCAATAAGTTGTTGTGTTACGGATCTCGCACCATTGCCCGCAACCTTTCTCTGTCTGTCAACCAACGTATTTGTCGCGCTAAAAATGTTCAGGTTTGATGTTGGAGAACTCTTTCGGTCAGGTTGAGACCTTTTTTCCCGTCAAATAAGTGATTTGTAATTTCACTTGCCTGCAAACGGAAAAGAAGCAAAAATGCATCAGCGCACGATCCGGGAAATGTATAGCAAAGCTTTCCATTTGAAATTCAGGAATCCAGATTTGAAAATGTTTACCGTGTGTGGATCTGCATTAATATAGAATAGAATATACCACTCTTTCTTTGGACCGTCTCGTTTCTTCTAAGTAGCCTGGTTGAGTTAATGCAAAAAGGCGAAGTAATCCTGCCGATCAATTGTCTGTTTCATGGAGAGCAATTACCAACCAATCAGCGTGTTACAGTCTCATCAAACACAAAGTGTAACGTTTCTTGAATGAAAATCTAGTTAAATTTTAGGCTTTGGCTTTTGCCCTAGTGCCACCCATTCCGATATCTAGTTCATAGACGCCACCTCTCATTTCCAGTAACTATTCTGTGCGACAAAATCAGCCATTATGGGCGTGTGACGCTAGTGCTGAGCCATATTTACTTACTAGAAAGTTCCACATCCGTGCATAAGCCTAAGGGACTTAAGGTGATTTGACAGTTTTCGGTTAATTCCCGATATGGATGATACGAGGATCCTCATCAGAGTTAGATAATTGGACAGAGCTAAAAACGTTCCGCATACAGTTTTCAGATCTGCTAAACTACTCTTGAGTAATCTTTTTAGCGATAGCCTCGTTGCCGTAAACAAGGCAGTTTTGGCAACATCTTCATCTTTACAAGAAGGTGGTGAAAATACACTTTTCTTTTTAAGCTAGAACAATTATCTTAGAGAAGTTATTTATAGTTGAAATTGTACTAATAGCACAATACAGATACACCACACTGATAGAATGATATTTAAAGAAGCTGGCAAATATAGCTCCATTCCAACCTGAATAAATTAATGCAAGAAATGATAACACCAAATCCACGACAGATTAAAATATAAACTTCAGTCGGATCGAAAAATCGAAATAAATGTTGATGTAAACTAGGATGTCCTCCTACTCTAGGATTAAGGAATGTAGTATTAAAATCACAATCTGTTAATGATATTGTAATGGCTCTAAGTAAAGGAGGTAATGCAATAAAAACTGATCAACAAAATAAAGGAAAGGTTTCTATTTTCATTCTATATTCAAAATAGTTATAATAAAATTGATGACTTATTATATATATATATATATAAGCTTCATTTTCACCGGTTTTAATTTCTATCAATTTTTATTATAGCTACTTCAAATATACGTCCTTCAGGAATAAAAATAGAAATGTTTCCTTTATTTATCTGATCAGTTTATAAATCTGATATGTGTTACGACATATAAACATTATATAGCATGTTATATTCTTCTGTCGTTAGTGATATAAGTAAAATGACGTGGAATAAACCGTATTTATAGCGCCCGTTGTGTGTCGTTGCTACAGTTAGTGGTAATTAAAAAACAGCAGCTTGTTCGAGCTCCGATAGAGTACTCAATACAAGGGTACTAATAGTGAGCCACTAAAAGCAACGAATTTGAAGACAACGGCATGCTTTAACGCCGGGTTTCAAAGTCTCTGGTTGAGCTGTCAGGCTCAGCCCAACATTGGCTCGACATGCTTGCAGATAGCACGAGAACGTGGGACGAACTCAAGGCTCATCTGTTTGAGCGGTTTACATATTAAGCACCTACCCGCACAGCAGAATATTATGCGCCCGTTTAGAGTGACGACGAGGACTTGTGCTCATTCACCTAGAAGAAACGACTTTGATGGAACGTACAGGAGTACCGTTTGAGCTCCTAGAAAAAGCTACGACCTTGTGCTAGGCCCTTGTGCCTGTATGCCCGAGCACCACCAGGCCTCAGCAGTCAAGGAGAACACCCGGCTTAAGCAAACACAACAGACACCGCATTTAAAAACCGCACTAGTCAAGATTCAGGATGATCTTAAATTTTATATTGGATTATGAACTGGTCACCGTGTTCACGCCTCCACGATCCAGGTGATCAAAAGTAAACCGCCTCAGCGAATCGCACAGGTGTTTAGCAGAAGATAAATCTTTCCTATTAGCTTTGTTAAATGATACACGTTAGCAAATACTTTTTTACATCCTCAGACGATCGCCTAGGTCTAGTCCATGTACGGTGCTGAATTCACTAGAAAATTAGAATTATTGTTGGTTCGTTATAGACAACAAGAAGGACTCGCTATTAGGAAGGTCACTTGCTGTTCTTAATAGTCGCTTTTAAGCATTTTTTATCCTATATAATCCAACAACTTCTACTCTTAAAAATGGTAATTCAACTTGGGTTTACTTGATTTAACTTTGTAGAATACTAAGGAGTCTTAATTGCAGCGTACGTTCATCAAGTAATATGCAGGTTTTTATGCGCTAGACGTAAAAGATACAAAAAGCAGAATGCTTTTGTGTCAATTAGGTTGTAGATTTTTGTACTTCCAGGTTCTCCAGTTAGTAGGAAGGCTTGTCGTGTTCTAGATCTTAATAGGCTTTGTATTCGTAGTTAGTAGTCGATATTCATGCATTGCTTTTGGGATCATTTTCGTACTAATGACTCAGTCGAGATAGGCATGATGGCCACCCCTGCTAGAGGATCTATTTAGATATAGATGACAATCCGAATTCTTTTTAAACTTCAGTTCAACAAAAATGTGAGTCTGTGAGGTGTGAACGTAGGTGGCAGGGTCGAAATCTGATTTTATCCACTGCAGCTTCACGTTATTTACGGCAGGCATGCATGTTCATTGAAAGCGGTCGAGTGGAAAAAGGCGAACTGGTTAAACAGACATGTCGTTACTCGCTTTGCCGTACGTCGGTCATACCATAGACACTGCAGGAGACCAGGCCCACGAGCCTGACGATACTTGTAGGTGTTCCAGATGTGGTAGAAATTGAGATGGAGGTTCTACCGCTGGTTGCGACCTAACACCATTCTTAGGACATTTAGTAAGCTTCGCCACTTAGTTTTACAAGCTCTACAAGATTTATACAAATCATATGACGCGAAGTGTTTTAAAGGGTATCATATATTCTATCTACTGTTGGGACAGTGTGTCTGACCAGTATTTATGAAGCTGTTGATTACTACCAGCAAAGACAGATTAACAAATGTGATCAAATTGATTATAACATGAAAGATCCGGTCTTTGAATCCCTTTCATATCTTTCGCCAACTTGTATAAGGTTCGTTGACTAAGACATTAACTTGCGCAATTCCATCACCAAGCGCCGGAGGAAGAATTCATCATGCAAGATAGAGTATTTTCGCGGCTCGGTATGTGCTGCCAAGGTGCAACATGGCTTCGTCCGGCAATTGTTACTGGACGACTCTTCGATTACAGGAACACTTAGCTCTCAGCAGTTAAGCTTTCTGAGGCTAAAAACTAATATTAAGCGTAATCTTTCCATGCCAAATTTACCTTTGCCGGACCCCTAACCTGCAAACTACAAGACATGCATAAGCACGTCGCTGATTTATTATCATGTATAAAACAGTAATCTTGTTCTTGACATTGCCGTGGCCAATGGATCGACTTTCCAATGGATTTTTTCTGGTTAAATGGTCCCATAGATTAGTGAATAACGTATTTAACGACATTAAACTTGAAATATATATAGAAAAAAAAAATGGCTAAGGGCCAATAGTAAGGGTGAGAATGGTATGAGTGTTACGCCACTTGCACCAATCGCAGGAATTTCTCGCTGCAGTTTTGAGAAATGGCCGACTTTGCAGTGATAAGCTCTAGCGGTAATCGTTTCGTCCTGTTGTCGGTAACAGGTTATGATATTTGGGGGATTCTTTAGAACCTATAATATTACGACTGAAAGGAATACGTTCCGCCAGAGGCTGCTGCGGACTAAAGGCACAGAATTCGATTCGTTCATACCAGGCGAAAGCAAGGATACCTTCTGAACTGTCGCCACAGTAGTTCAACAACTCGCCGGAATTAGCGTCCAGACACTATCGTCCAGCGTACGGATTTCATTAGTAAAACAGATTTTAGAACTTATCACGCTATGAAGCGTCAGCACAGCGGACCAACGACAAAACGAACATCCTAGTGCTTATGTAGCATTAGAACTTCAGAATACGAAGATGACATGAAAAAACTTTTGCGATAAAACATAGTAAGAAAAAAGTAGATCCGTAGGCCTCAGTGTTCATTGTCACATCTCTCACTTCCGTCTCCTTGGCCCCTGGGCTAGAGGTGGTTATCAAAGTACACCGTTTCAAATGGCTCGTGACTTGAGTCGTCGTCGTCGTCGTCGTCGTCGTTCATGCTACACCCCCTCGTGTTGTTCCTCTTTGCGGCTAACAGGTTTGACTTGCTCCCTGTCCTATATCTATGACGTCTATGACGCAGTGAACAAAGCAGGATGATTACGGGAGTGCAGTCAATCGTATTTGGCTATCTAGGGGGTCTCACCACACGCGATCCTATCGAGCATCTTTCCGTTTATTGCATGCGCGTAGGTCCCCTGTACGCTGTTAAAGAACTTCTGTTCTAACTACGTACATATCGAGTTGTAGATCTAAAAATGAAAAACGGAAAAAGCTCAGTAAGGTAAACTCAGAAAATGAATGTATTTAAGTGTAAAATTTAATTTGTAATCCAACATTGGTCTGTTTCTTTCTATTTACAAGAATACGCGATAGAAACTATCACAATTAAGTAAAATGATCTTCAAGTACGGTTATCTTAAACTAAACGCGACGATATACAATGTATTGTTTAATACTTTCGCCATAGAATGAGGCATAATATTTTAGCAGGCATTTTAAATGTGCACAGCCATTTTGGATATCTCGCAAGCAACCTTCAAAATCGTGTAGTATAATGAAAACAAGCGATACTATAAAATACAAGTTTGAAAAAATACCAAGCACAGTATCTCTTAGATTGGTAAAAGTGGCGCCGTTTTTCCATACGTGAAAGTGGCATACTTTGTTCACAAAATTTACTCGTATATCTACTAATTAACTAAACAGTTGATTCTTCTATGGCTAAGATCCGGGTATCAACAGTATAGTAGTTCTTACTAGTCTTCGTGTAGCTCACGTAGCAAAGAAACGTTCCACAAGGTCCCATGGCTACAGCGGTCTCACACAAATCATATCATTATGGTACCTTATCATTCACGCCGCCATTTGTATGGCCAACTGACAACGCTGATTTACTACATTTAAGTAATATTATAAATGAACCCATACTATTATTTAAAGAAAATTACTGATGAGACTAAAAACGAAAAATAACTATAAGTAGACTACGGACTAAATTCTACCAGAACCTCTCAACTAGATTTCTCTAGGCTGTATTTCGTGTAGGCTTTGTTGACTGCAATAGGTAAACAAGGCAGTGACTAACAAAACGATGCGCTATTGATTACAATATTCATGGTATTTCATACTAAGCGCCTGGTGCTTTAAAAAACGCACCGTTTCAAACGCTTGAAGACACAATTTTTACAAGATATAATGTGTGTCCTCCCCTCCCCCTCCTCTATACGATTGTGTGCTTGTGAACGATACGAGTGTGAAAACTTAGATAGACCTGAGTTTTGCCAACGACTTGCACGATAGTGACGTTGAGACTCAAACCGATTAGAAGGACTACGTAAACTGCAGGTCAATAATCAGACTGAACCGAAGATAAGTTTATAGGTTCTAACGACACTAAACTCTAATTAATTCAAACGATCATTACACCAAATATTTGTGAAAACTATTGATTTATAAATTTCACTGCTTGGTTACCTCTTGACTGATCCACCAAAGGTCATCGATGTGCAGGTTCTTTGTTAGATCTGCCGTGGCATTAAAGCTGCCTGTCGCAACTAAGCTGATCAAGTTCCACGGTTGCCGACTACTTACGAAAAGCTAAATTGTTTCATCTATAAATTTTCAAGGCATACGTTCAGATAGACTCCCTTACCGAAGTGGCATGCTCTTTCCAATTAAAAGGTCAATTTTTTAATTTTCAATTAATAGATCCAAGGATATTAATAATTTAAGTGCATTGGATTAAACTTAATTTTCCTATAGAAGGGAGCAAGAAAATTTACCCTTTCATTGTTTCATCCATGTATCATAGTTTGTCCATTGGGCCAAAGTTGCTTACTTGTTCGGTAAATGCAGAGGGCGATCATTACACATGTTTGTTTGCTTGTTCAATACTATTCATAGGCCACGTGGACCTGTTGGGTCGGACGAAGAACATTCAGGCGCGACTCGACCTGATTCTTGGAAAAGCGGGATCCAAGGCAAAAGACGTGTACGACTCGAAGCAATCTCTAGCATCGCGCATCGTCAAGGTGGAGCGTTCCGTCGAGGACATCGAGTCAAAGCTGGACCAGCTGCTGGAGATGTACCTGGAAGACCGGCGGGGTCCGGCACAGCCCGTGCCCCCCCGGATGTCTCGCCTGCTGCACGGTGGGCCTCCACCACCGCCGCCTCCTTCGATAGCGCCCTCGATTGCTCCCTCGCAGAGATCGGTCACTCCGCCCCCGATGGCTACGTCCTCACCCCCACCCCCGCTCCAAGGCCCCTTGGGTGCCCTCGGAGGAGGCCAGCTTCCCGATCAGGGCCCCCTGGAGAGCAGTAGCCCCGCTCCAATGGGCCCATCGCCGGGGCCACTGACCTCCTTTCAACCTCCGGCAGGTTCCGGGCCGATCGGATCGTCGGTTTCGAGCTCGTACCCTCCTTATTCCTTGCCCATGTCTCAGCCAATTCCATTCCGTTTGGACCAACCGGCAGTCGTCACCTCCGGCCTGGCAGAGAGTGTACCCCACCTACCTCAGTACCTATCTCAGCTGCCCCTACAGTCGCAGTCAACTGCCGTGTCACCCTCGGCAACTGCAGTGTCCTCCGTGAACCCCTTAGCTACCCTTGCTAGCCCACCTATCCCATCCGATTCTCCCCTGACCACAACCGAGCAACCCGCATCTCCACCTCAGCCTCAGACTCAGGCCTCATCTCCACCAACGGTACGTCTGTGCGACGACCTCAACAGCTACACTTTATACTACACATACACATCGGTCACTCACGTTCCATCGGTTTTCGTTTCCCATTCGTCTTTATTTTTATTATCTTTGTCATCGCGAGCTTGTTCTAATTAATGTTATTAGTTTGTTCATTGACTGTATCCATAGCCTGGCCTATTATAAGTGCCTTTGCTTCGAGCTTCTGATTCGCAAACGAGTGCATCTACAAATGTATTATTTATTTCCTGAGATATTCTGAAAATCAGTAGTCATTTAGCGGCACAATAAATTCAGCATGTTAAATAAATCAGAAGTGTGAATCTTGCACCTGTAAAAAATCACCGATATGTTCAGCAACGAAATGCGTGCGGGTGACTACACATACAAATTATATTGTATCTTGAGCGCTTGCAAATGTAAATTCACCTGATCATCATCTCTTTACTCAATCCACTGTTGCAGCCATGGTCTCGTCCATGGGGCCATCGTTATTAACCTAATCTTCATCGATATTCCGTGCGATTAAACTAGTCCGGCAATAAATTTACAAGCTTAACGCTGCCGATCGTAGTTTAAAGACCTTTGTGTGTGTATTGTCTCCTGTTTATACTGTCCACTGGCAGTCGATATCTCAAACGAGTTCCCGCCAACGCTATTTCAGTGTATATATATACACGGTATGAAGCATAGCAGATTATTCAGATATAACCGTATATTTTTACAGTCATCCACTGCGTGGACACTATAATCTATGCAAAGTACTTCGAGAACAAGGTTTCACTTAGCTGCGTAAATGAAATACACGACATGCGCTCTTCATTGGTAGGGATTTTGTGCTGTTATATGCTAATTTGAGCGTTGGACACACAAAGAAACCATCGCTATCAATAGCAACCAGAATGAACCGCTTTGCTGCTGATCTTCTATATGCAATGATTTGGATCTGTCTTTCCTGTGTTAAAATGTTTTGGATACTATCCCATTGTGACTTAGATTCAAACTTATGCACATCCATATATGGTCGTCATTATTTAAAAGTATATAATTATATCGAGTTTTTATTTGTATTATATTACGGTTTGGGCTAGAAATTATGAGATTCTGCCACATATAAGATTAGATTAAAATTGTTTACTATGCTGCCTTATGCGTATGCTTTTATCTTATGGCCGAAAAGAGCGTTTCTCTTCTTTGATCTCAGACGTTTTATGCGACTGGAGGGTTATGACTTCACTGTTTCAAATGATTGACATAAGCTGGACATGAGATTAACTGATGTGTTTGTGTTGGAAATCGCGCTTTTTAATGCTCTTTTTAATAATAATCATACTTTTTTTTTTCAACAAGAAACGTTAACTACGGCCATAAATCATAGCACGTCAAAATTATGTGTTTATTTACCGCTAAAAACAAAAAGTGTATCGTTACAGTTTGTATGAAAAAATTAGCAGTCATTTCAGCGCTCGCCTTATTAATTCAATATATCATACAATCACAATTATTTTAGTGAACCCGCTACTCGAATTGACAAGAATTTGTCTTATATCTATCTCCTCTACCGAGCTTTCCTCAGTGACACTTTCTCCTGTTACTGGACGTTTTATTCGATTACGCTAAGACACGTAAAACATTTGTCACAGTATTTATATAAATATACATTCGCGTGTACACACACACACACACACAGACACACACACACGAGGTGCACTGACCAAAGTGAGATTTTTTTTCAACTGGTCATGTGCATTTATCCAGAAAGGTAAACAAACTAATGTGTGAAAGCTCGATTTAAAAAGGGGCAGACAAGCTTGCAGCCATGCTAAAACATAGTGCTCCATTTTCGGCATTCGGTTAGAAGATCAGCTGTTGTCTAATCTTTTTAAGGACAACTAACCTCTGCACAAATGAGAAACTTTCTTTTCCGATCAAAATTAACAATTTACGTTAGTGCTGCTACTACTACGGAAGAACTATTGTATGTGGGAAAGCTAGGATTTTTTAACAAAAAATCCACCAGCGTGGCATAAAAGCCATTCTTCATTATCCCAAACTTTTAATAAAGCTAGAGGCTGTTTGGGAGAGAAGAATATCCATTGCCAATTATCGTCGTCCAAATAAGTTTACAAAGTTTGTCTTTTTGCGCCTTTATCCATGTCACTTTTGACCACTTTGAAACCTTGAAGATTTGAGACCGTCAGCTTGCTATCAGCCCAAAATTTAGATCCGCTGGATTTTTGTACTGCGCATATTCGAGGCGTGTCTAGGTGAGTGCACACTTACCATTATCGCTTGGCGTCAAAGAGCTATCTGCGAACAAATAATGTTTTGTAACTCATGTCCCCGAATCGGGGCAATAGTGGAAGTGAACTGTGGTTAACGTGATTAAACATGCTCATCTATAATAACACACGCGAGAAATTTCATTGAAATATCAATTTTTGTTGAAATGAAGTTCAACAAAGAAACTCATAACCAGAAGTCCTAACCAGACAATCCATTTCCTACATGTATACATATAGTGCTGGCAGCTGGTCTTTAGTGATGTCAGTTGTCGAAAGAAAAATGTTAGTCGCAGTTTGCTGTTTTGTGAATAGAGTTTGCGTTTTTCTCTACTGTCGTGTACTATATGTCGTTAAAGGGGGTTTGAACCAGCGACCCCTGACTTTTTTTAGCCAAAGCTGTAGCAGTCCACTTAGTAGAAAACGTATTTGTTTACTGAACTTTAGAAACTCGAGGTGGTCTAGGTTCGAGCTAGGTGTAGATACGCTTTGATTCGCGCTGGCAGATGCTAGCAGTCTGATGGAACGCCCAATAGCGGTACCGGAAGTAAGACTCAAAACATCTAGATTTAGCCGTCCACGCTACCGCGCATCCTTTGTAGATAAAACTGCATCGATAGCAATTCACGTTACTTCGAGAAAAAGTATTGGTGCTAAAAGTTACTCTTCTCTTTTTACGCTCAAGCACAGAAACCACTCCGTAAAGATTTTTGCTCAGAGCTTATGTGCTTTACGAGCACAATTGAATTGGTTCAAGGGACGATTGCTGCTAATTGACAGCGACAAGGCGATATCGACGCTTTAGAAACATGTCCTGATTCATACTGCAGATCGAGCGTTCGGTGTATCAGCTTCCACGACAAGAAGAAGAAAAAACAGCTTATCGATCTGTTTTTTTAATAAGGTTGGCATAGATTATAGGTCGCACGGCAGCACTATTGAATAAAATAAGTGAGCCTCTCCGACTGCATTTAAAGCAAAAAGTAATTAAAAAAAATTGTCAATTGTGTGACACCTTGACACCTCGCGGAGAGCAACTCAGCCTATCTGCTGATAAAATCTTTTTGTCATGGGAATCAAGTCGGTGCAACTTAATAAGTTAAATGTTGATAGCAACAAGAAGTCGCTTCACTAAATTTGTCAGTAACTTTTTAATAGTGGTAACAATAAATAAGACAGTACTGATAGTCACAGATTTGTATCGTTCACAGACAGATACACAAATAAGTCCCTGTAAGGCTTAGGTTAATTTCGATGACCTAATTAGCCATAAATGCTAAATTCACGAAAACAACCGCTAATTTCTGCAAAAGAGTGTCGAAATTACGAAAGTAAACCCTTTTTGCGCTACTGTGGTGACTTCTCAATCAAGTTCAATCTATCTTCTTTTGTAGAGGTTTTATTTCCCCTCGCTTTGGGTCATTGAAATCTACCTCCAATTCTTCGAATGCTACATGGGAACTAATTGCGACGTAGGTCGTCGATTTAGGGTGACTGGGAAAGTTTGTGATAGAGGTTTATCCGGCCCGAAAACATGCGGCAATAGGTAAGCTTCAGTGGTATTCTTGGCATGAAAGACCCATCTTAATTCGGACTTATTAATAATTTTTTCTAAGACTGTATATATAAGCAACAACAAAAATTTCACCTATATTTTTTAGAATACCATAGCTGGTAACTATATAGCCTCAACTTCAGTTCGTAATCTAAATTACTCACTCATTGTATTTGAAAGATTATTTCTTTGATCGTTACAAGTATTCGCATATCAAGTCGCAATATATCTCAAGAACCTCAAAAAGACTAACCGTTTGAGCTCATCTGGACGACCCAATTGGCAATTGATATTTCTGAAACAGCTGTCAATGTTGCATCAAAAATCCAGGTGTATCAAAGGGGCCTTTGAATACTAATCTACTGACAATCGGGTTGCCTTTGCATGAAAACTGGCAATGGTGAAAGACATCGATCTGAGTAAAAACAGAAACGGTTTGTGTCGTGTGGAGATATTGGATAATAGCCGATCTTTTCTTCGACTGCAAAAATGACGCACTATTTTATGCGAGATAACTTCGTTACTTTGGTTTCAAAACAGTAGACAGTGGGCCAAATAGAGTACAAAGTTGTGCCCCGTAAGATAAACAATCCGCCAAAGTTTGTTTAAAATTAACTATAGTCGCCTATAGTCGCTGACGTACTTGAAATTTGTCCTTGCTCCACCAGCCTTTCCATTTTTCATACAACCCATCTTGAAAAGCCACACCCAATATGTGCAAAATCCTCTAATTTCATAGAATGTCTATAGATAGATCTTTTTTTTTTAATATACTCATAGGGTCAATTTAGTTTGGATTTAAGAACAATGGGCCCATGTTTATTCATTATATTTGTTATCGCGTATACACTTTTTTTAGTATAAAAAATATCAGCTTTCCGAAATAATTGATAAAGATTATCGTCGTTAAAAAAGGAATGCAAGTAAAACGAAATAGTATTTGCCAATTTTTGCTTGACCTATGAATTATTACTGCAAGAAGCCCTTTGCTAAATGTAATGTCCGGGGTACGCAAGCGTGATCACAGTACAAAAGGCTAGCATATAATATATAGCAGTATCTATCGCTTCAAAGACATAGTCTTTTGTTGAAATGGGCCACCATTGACTTTGAAGCTGCGTTGAGTTATCTGTTCAGATAGCTAACCTCCATAAACTGGTTTCATTGTATGAATGTACAATTTCTTTAGCTTATTATTGCTGCAGTTCATAATTCTGCAGATAATTCCATAGATCATAGGCAGTCATTACCTAAATTAGAGTTAACCATGGCTAGTCTCGCATAACCATATTATTCCATCCCACGGCATGAAGAAACCTAGCCATCGATAGTTATACCATTTTGTGTCGATTAACGGTTCAAGCCACTAGCCCATCAATCTATTGGCCCCCTAACAAGCCATTAAATCAGCACTTACTATTGAGGTTTAGGTGGAAACTTTTTGTCGGTACTGCTTAGGAAAAAAACGTTTATCTGCGTAGACTTTATGATATTTTTCGCTTCTTTTTTACGGGATTTTGAATGAAAACGCATAAAAGGTATAAACTGATCGAGGTTATGAAATACAGAACAAACTTAATGATAGCAGATTATAATTAATAAGTGGAAATATGCACGATAAACAACTATTTCTGATACTCTGGTTTTAATTGTTCTTAACGTTTGTTAGCTAGCTCTACCTTTTTTCCGGGGCTACCGAATAAAACGAGTCGCTTTTAATAGAATACCGTTGTTCATTATTCGTCGTATTGTTGTTCCTTTGATCTTTGTCTCTTTTAGATATCACAGAAGGTGTTTCAGGTGAAATAGAGAGTCTTTCTAAGTGCGAGAGCCTTTCTAACGAGCTCGAGACAGTTGTATGACATAGGTAAGGATCCACTGTCTTCGTGAGGCTTTCCAAAATTACATTTCACTTCAAGTGCGTGTTTCCGGCCTTTGTCCTACTCCCTACCAAAGACCTCAATATATCCTGTAACTCGACCTATCCGTGTAACCCTAATCCCGTTTTTTCCCGTGTTTTTGAATTTGCACTCTTACAAATTTCGTTGTATTGCCAGAAAAATTTTATAAAAACATTCCCCTGTCCAAGTCATTTCTGCTTGCTGTTTTTCTTGCTTGTGCAGCCACTATTGGTCAATCAGTCTGTTTGAATGATTAAAACATAAACCAGTGATACCTATTGTGACTAACCGACGTGGTAACATGAAAATAATTGTCTATTTATTAAAATCTCATTTGTGCCCTTCTAGATTCAAAAGGCAGCTACATGATATTCAAAAGTTGCCTATCATCAATTCAAACTTCTATGTTGATCCCTGCATTTCTCGCCATTTTCTATCCTTATACCCATCAGCCAGGTAATTTTCCAAGCTTTACAAATAGATTTGGGAAACTATTGATCACGCGAGTTTTAAGGAAAGCTTCTTCTAATATAAACTCTCGCTAAATCTATCTTCTCGAGATAATAACTAGAACTTGTTACTAAATCAATAGGCAATTTTATACGAACTTACCCCTTTTACTAAAGCACGTACACAATGAAAAAGACAATTTAACGTAGTCGCACGCGCAACCATTTTCTGAGATATATTCATTCTTGATTAATTTTATACAATGGAAAGCCGTTCGCCTTGCTTTAACTCATTCAAACTCTCTATTTACAAGTGACCGACTATGTTTCAAAAATCTGTGCAAAAGAAATAGGTGTCGTGCAAAAACCTATACATCTTCCCATCCATCTATCTAGTAAATTGAAAACTAAACAAGTAAATATATCTAGTAAAGCTTTTTTAGATAAAGCGTCTTTTATATATGCAGAAACTGTTATCCAAACACAAAGCAAACTGGGCAATTGATATTCTGGTAGTGAAGGCTTATATGCGGCGGCTGGATTTCGCCTGAGTCCGCTTTATAGCGGCAATAACTGGTACTCTCAGTACGTTTCATATGAGCGAAATCTTTGGTCATGTTTTAGTTTTAATGTGATAGTATACACCGCAATATGGATGATTTAATAAAAATAATTTGTTATTATAGTATATATATATATATATAGTGTGTCATATTCACTATATATGAAACGATATATACTACTTCCTGCCCGATTTCTCCTACTATGTTATAATAATCATTCAGGTACCGACTGAATCAAGTAACGACTCCGCTTACCACCGTACCATGACACTTCTTTAAAATGCGGGTTTCAAGCATACATTCGTTAACTTCCTGCGCATACGCACTACTTTTAAGACGCACTCGAAATTTGTGTTGGTTATGGACCTTTTACGCCTAGCCAAAGAGTCGTCAGTCTTCTTACTAACAGATTTCTCGAATATTCCTATTCGCTTTCATAGTAGCATGTCATACGGTGTCCTCCTACAGCGACTCAAATTCGCGTGATGAATGCCCACTTTAAGGTCATTTTAATTTAATTTACTACTACAATGATCATTGTCGCATTTAGGGCTCAGGGTTTCCGAGGATGCTATTAAGAAGCCGCTAAAGCCTATGAAAACGAGGGTTCGTTACACAGGTATCACGTACTAGGAATCCGCTATGGCAGCTCAGTATTGTCCTCACAGCTTCTATGCATATTGTTTTTTGATAAATAAACGGACGAATTTAACTAGGATCTCAAGGCAAAGATCAAACAAGACAATAACAAAAAGAATCGAAAAAATACTTCGGAAATGATACGCTTACTTAAAAACGTCCAACGCTTTTCATTGAATAAAACTGAAATAAATGTCACGCGTTCGATAATTTTAAAAATGACTTAACATTACAATATCCATATCTAAATAAATTGTTTGAGTATAGTATTATGGCTAAACATTGCTTCAGATGGCAAGCCCTTTCCAACATAAAATACAGCGTATCTACACCCGGTCTCGAACCTAGGCTACATCACATATTTCTCAGTTCCGTAAACAAATTCGTTACCACTGGCATATTACCCACAAAAATATCTATATATAATTAGTACTTAATTAACTCGATGTTCAATAAATGTTTCAAACTGTATTTACATAAATATTTAGAGTCGAGTCATAGGTCACTACCATCAATACATTGCTTGGTGGTCTATTGCTTATATTCAGCACAATAGTCATAGCATTTTTAACTGGCCTTTTTATCTAAAGGTTAACATTAAATCGATTAAATCTTAAGTTGCTTAACGTATTTGTTTAACCCAAAAACTGCGCGTTTGCTTGGCATTTTTGAAATTTATGGTCACCAAAGATTAAAATGCACGCATGTCAAGGTCTTGAAAAGATTATTTTCGATTACGGCGGCCCATATCGGCTTGAAGCCTTATCAGCGCTAGCTAAGTTAGCTGCAATCGGCAGCCTCAAGACACCAGCGTTCAATGATGGTCACGACGGTTCCGTTGCCGCCCTAATATGCAAGGATGGCCTGCAGATAGAGGGCTACTTTATCCAAAACTCTTCCGCTCAGCTTGCGTAAGCTCAGGGAAAACACATTGCTTAGGAGAAGAGTTCAACTTTATTTTCACTTGCACTCTTGCCCTAATCAAGCTCGACTGCCGATTGAGTTTCAATATACTAAATGCAAATCAGCGGCAAAGCTTTTGCGACCCTCAACTATAATGTACAACAGACGCGTTGGTTTCACCGTCGGTATGCGAACATACTCGTATAGACACTTTTTTAAATCGCCAGCATTAAGCAATAAGCTTAGCGATGTGCCGCCTTGACTACAGGCAAAGTGAAACTCCTGTATACGTCCTTCTTCGACGCTTTAGCACTGAAGAAGTTCATTATTTTTAGGAATAGATTTTTCAAGCATTTATAGAAATGCATTTTGTACCTAGCTAGATTTGCTCACTTAAAAAGTACATGATTTGTTAAAACAAAAACATTATGACGTTCATCGAGCGTAAAAGGCAACTGTGGACTTTGTTTTCAATACGCTCATAAGAAGCGCATTACTTCACGCTATTATTTAGAAGTTCGTCCCTAAAGCGAACTGGAGTAAATTTGAACGCTCACTGTCATGAGCAATGGAATAAATCATACAGCTTTCTTAAAAAGACGCTTGTCAGATGCAGCTAAAGAACACTTTACATACCTATTTCTGAAGTATGACCACCTGTAGATGTGCGTAATGGCACATGTTTCTTGAAGTAAGGACGTCGCTCATTTCCAACTGTAAGATTTCTCGTGTCCATCATAAACCATTTGTCAACTTGAAGTAACACATATTTATACATTTCTGAGCCCAATGAGGCTTGTTGTATACAACTGTGGACGAATACACACATACATTGAAGACAGGACACCTGTGAGTTCTATTCGTCCGGACAAAATTCCTTTTATCGGCTCCGCTTCCAGCTGCACATAACAAGCCCATCATTCTTTCTCCGCATATACCAATGACGTTTTCGTTGACCGGTCGGTTACGCTTTCAAGTTTCAGTTGGCTATGCAAATCTGTTTTGTAGTGAAGAAATATGTTCTACTGTATTCTGTCTTTGCATGCGTTCGTTGCCTATGTATTTGGGTGTACTTTTTTTCAGGTCGAGGTCAAGGCAGTTCCAGCAATTCGAGTGGCGGCAACTGGCGACAGTTCGCTGGAGTCGGAGAGAACAACGGCTGACGATTCGCTCGAGGACGATACAGCTCACGAGGGTGGAGACGAAGCCGATGAGGCAGCAGCCCTCATCCGGACGTCGCCACGGACCAAGCTGGGCAGTGGCCCGTTGGCTCTCAACAGCAGTAACACCAGGCAGATGGCTTCATCAAATCGCAATGTGGCCGTCGAAAAGACCAACGGCTCCAGTTCTAAGTCGCCGAAATCACCTCTTGGTTTTTGCGGAAGCTTAATGAAGCAGTCGCTTGACCTGCGAGACAACTTGCCAAAAGACGCTGGCTCGTCAGCGCATGGATCTGCGATCATTCCCGGTCCGACTAATGCCACAGGCTCAGCTTCGCAGAGGGGAGCTTCTGCTGATGGTGGGAAACCATCGGTGGTGCGCGTGAGTGTCCGCGAAACGGCCGCGCTGTTACGACCCACCTTGCACACGTTCCATCTCTGACTTACGCTATCCGGCCTTCAGCCAAATGAAACAATACTAATAACAATAATAATAATAATAAAAGGTGCGAGATAGCTCAGACAGTCAAGACATGCTCAAACCGATTACCAGGTCCCGCACAGCCCTTCCTGAACTTTCCGAAGAGCTTGAGTAACTATTTGAATAGCTGCTGCAACCTAAATGAGGCATTCATGAGCTGCTACTGACTGTATGAACATCAGCTTCCGAACATCCGAGTTCAGCCTCGGATCGAACAATTAAGCAACAATAAGCCTGAGCAAGGCCGTGCGAAACGCTGACTGGTCCTATAAGTGCTTCTGTAATATTACCTGCAGCGAGAAGATGCATACGAAAGCAAAGTGAGACAAAAACTGGGTTCATTTCGCAGTTTACATATACGCGAATTCGACAAGCATTTACACTACTGTTGATCGGGGAATCCGCTGAAATGAGTACAAGTCGCTTAAGGTGCTTTAAATATGTCTGCGTGAGAAACCGATTTCTAGATCTATTAACGGTTCGTTGTCCCAGGATATAACAGGACTGTGGTCTTTCTGCTTGTGCTTAGCTACTGGCGACACCAAGTGGCCTTCACATCCAGCTGACTGGGTGCCTTACCATTTCACGCGAATCAAGTGAAACAACAGTTATCTATTATTAAATCTCAATGTGTACTTACCAAAACACACACTAATAGTGCAAGGACTGGTCAGATTTCTGTATGCCGAAGGAACTCGAATGCAGATAGCATCCCCGATAGTAATACCGATCGTAAGACTGTGAAGCGCTGCCCAGTGTGTAATACGCTTTACGGCGTATAAGTTTAAGCAAAAGTCATTTGTTCTGAGAAGAAGAACAGAAGACGGAACAGGGCTGTAGAGAAGTTCTACCATCCATCCAGACTACACGAAACGGTGCAAACATCAAAAAAGCAGGCTCTGACAATTTCGTTTGCTCCGCTTCACAACTTAGAGACAAATTTGTATTTCTGGTGTTATGATTGTTTATACAATACACATGGAACGATATGTCGCAGCCACCGTTGAGTGGACACAAATACGGCCTTGTTAACAAATACTAACTAGTTACGTTTTTGCAACTATGGCAAGCAGGAACTGTGATCATTGTCATGTCAAGACCCTCGACAACTAGGCCAATCCCGCTCGATAGGAAGAGTCGCATAATCCATGAAATTATCAAGAATCAATAGAACGACCTACTAAGATGGCATCAAGATGTATACATAACATTGGTCAATTAGAAGTAACAACACCGAAGCCAACCAGCATTCATCGTCCGAGGCTACAAATAAATATACTAAATAGTGTCTAAAGCCTTTGCCTCGACAATGTAAACTACTTTTAGCTTATAATAACAATCGTCTGATAGCGAACGACAAGCAACGCATCCAACAATTCTATTCCCGCTGTAAAACGATGTAGAAGACAAACGAATTTAGAGTGACTTCGAATCATTTCATATTCAGTGTCAACTTACTTGAATACTGCAGCGTTCCAGAAAGAACACAATTTTTACACATCCTGCTGTTTCATTACACTATATTGGAATTAAGAAGTTACATCTGCTACTACAACTACAGACAGACGGTGAAATCCAGGACGATTTTACTATACTCGACCTAGTGTTAAACCGCGCCAGCTGTATCTATTTGGTTAAACCTTTTGTCACTGAAAACAAACAATTTTCCTAAATGTCCGAACCAAGTGTTGTGAATCTGTGAATACCCAGCAACAACTACTGCCCCTGTAGGTCTCGTGGAGATCGTCGGACACACCTTTTGCATTGTGATTGTCATCGTTCTACAAACAACTGCAGGAACCCATATCAATCATAATTATAAAGTAATACAATTAAAATAATAGCAAAATTATAATTTTTACTACTAAAATCGTCAATGACCTGCAAAGGATCATAGGGCTGTGCCCGATTATTACATATGTCGACGAGAAGCTGTACTGTTTATATACACAATGAACCAACCAGAACGGAAAAAAGCAGTAAGCTTATAGTGTAGACAAATGAAAAAAATAAAAGAATAATTGAAAACAATGTAACATCGTCGATTGTTTACGCATAGCCATCAAATGGCACAGGAATTTACCTTAAGCTTAGCTGATTAGTTTGAAGGCTTCTTTCTGGAGCTGCTTGCGATGACAAGAAAAGCAGCAGCAGGAACCGCTAGGAATGTAATAATCGCATTAACTGCAGTCACCTCAGAGGCAACTTGAAAGAAAATCTACTACCTGACATGCGTTTGTAACGTGCAGCAGAACAACGACAACAACAAAGGAAACATTGAAAAACTCTAAGACGACGCGCAAACATTCACGTATATATGGTTTTATCGTAGAAAAAAAACCTAATAATTCATTGAAAGATTGATTGCTCCTGCAATAACAACCAATGAATAATACTGTTTAACACAACTGATCTACATATACATATATACGTAGATTGATTATTGATCCAACAACCTAAGAAAATCATAGGATACATGGACATTGATACAATACTATACAGCACAGCATGATGTAATTTCACACAGAATGAGTAACGACTCCATGATGATAAGCGAACGAGTAAATGAAAACGTACGCCACCGACGAGAAACAGATTATGACAGAGCCGGTTATTGTCTTGAGCTGATCCCCTTTCCGGACCATTGAGGAAATGCGAAGACCAACAATGACATCGATAACAGTTAGAAACACCACTTGTTTATAGCACCAATCACCGCATAAAGTATAATAGAAAAAAAAGCTAATAACAGGACACACCAAATTATCAGTACTTCGGTATATTTCCTTATCCAAACTATCTATCTTAAGTCTCAAAATCTAGTAGGAGAATCGCTCAAATACCCAACGCGCTGGCCTGCATACTAGCGTAATTTGTCATTTTTGAGCTAACATTAAGTACATCTAACAACCACTGATACATGTTATGCGAAACCGAAAATAGTTCGAAATTTCTATAATAAATCGAGCTACCTCAGCCATTAAACGACGTCGTATCATAAACTTGAAGCGTGAATCGACTCACTTGTACCATCTAATAAGGGATAAACTGATTGTGAATGAGCTACGGTATTAATAACAGTATCAATAAGGCCGTCGTAGGAGCTTACTTGGTGCACTAGGACAGATAGTGCTTAGATGGATGATGTCTGATAATCATACATTGACGCTGACTATATTCAATGCTAGCGTTTTGGTTACACGTAAAATTTTCAGTACAACAACTGCAAGTTTGCTATATATCGAACAGGCAGAAAGTTAAAACTAGCTTGTTACCAGCGGTACGTAGACGATCGTTTCGATATTATTCGATACATAAAGAGATGTTTAGAGAAATGCAGCTACAGTCCTGAATTGAAAAAGAAACTGAACGCTCTTCTATATCAGCTTAATTATGAAAACAGTGATGTTAGTCAGCAAAAAACTCATTTGATTAAAAAATTTACCCGCCCTGTACAACAGCAACTTATCGTTACGGGATAAAAAGCTACTATGCACTAGCATTACTGTAGAACACAGAGTAAGTCCATTCTGTCTCGAGGTATTCTACACGCTGCAATAATACATTGCACAGTTTTTGTCAATAAAAGAGGAACTAAGGAAATTATAGTACCATTCGCATAATATAAAATCAATTTCTTTTATTACTAGCCATTTCATTTATCTATCACTTACGACTGATGACGATGATCATCTGAACGCCAAGACAAATATTATTATTATTATAAATATTAAAAAAAAAAATAATAAAAATCTCCGCGAACACATTTGGCAGAGTAGTCCAGGACATCAAACACCGAATAACAACAAAAATGTTTGGAACCGTTTGGACAGATGACAACCAGCGCAAGGCCAACAAACTGTAACCAAATATAGAAACCTCAAAATCGTATTGTTATTATCACCGCATGGAAGAAAGCTGACTGCTAAAGGCGGGCGGTTTCGAAAAACAGTAATGAGGTGATACAGCAAACGATGGTACCACATATAATTGTGAAATCTTTATAATAACAAAAACAGTCAAATTATTTAAAACACTAGAACCAATTCATTTTGGTCACATTTATTTCTCAGTCCACTCTTTTATATACAAAACGTGTTCAATTAATGCACCCCATATCGAAACACTAGTCACATTTATCAATTGTATTATGCAAAAAGAGTATATTAATATTATAGCAAAAACCGTGATATTCTAGTAATAGAACGGCCAACGGCCAGCTTAGAAATGAGAAAGATTTTCTACAGCTAAAATTACAAACTATAAACTGGATAAGGTTATGCTGGGCCGCTGCAAGCCTTAATTTTTAAATCATAAATCCACAGACTGAGTTGAACTAAAGTCATACAATGAGGGACAGCCAATATGACTGTAAAAACAGGGAAATGGTGAACGAGAAAGATCGTGATCTAGAATAGCTGTTTTGAAGACGAACCCTCTGCTTAGCAAGGCAGGGTACAAACCCCTCGCTTATCAGCCTCTTCAGCGAGGGGATTCTAATGCCCTCCCCAGCGCAGAGGGCATGCCGACGTAAGAGATGCTTCTGCGCCCCTGGGGTAGATGCTGTCCGTCGAATAAACGACGCGTCCGTCCGCTCCACTTCTCTCTGCTGATATTTACAACAACTACAGGCACGAAGCAGAGACTCGACTGCGAAAATCTTTAGATCAGCTTCAGATAGTGTTTCTCCCACAAAAGACATCTTTACAGGTTAGACGCTTCGCCACTTTTCTCTAACACGGTTGAGTCCAACGAAGCTTCGCCGTGGATGAAAAAAAGATCTGCGCGCCAGTCTCTCAAATTAGTACAATAGATAAATTTTCGTAGTTAATCAATACAGTAGAGCATAATTAGCATACGCAACGAGTACGGTCCTATATGTGGCTAGATTGACGCTTTTGCAATTATGTGCCCAAGGATATAAGGAACCCAGTTTATCTATAATGCGTGGAAAATGTTAGAGAAAAGTAAATAGGGATTAGCATTGACACATTACGTGCAGAATACAAAGTACTCTAAGCCTCGATTGTCAAGCACCTGTTTCTGCTTATCTGTTCATCCAATAATCTTCACTAAAAATATCCAACATACAATTTAGCTACGTTACACTTTAAAGTAAAATTGTTGATTAGCTGAATATTTCGACAGCCACTTTCGAGATATATCTAAATTTTCTTTCGATGGCTTTTTCTACTCAAGTCATTTACGCGTCATTGCTTGTTTGAATGGACGAGGGCAACCGATGCCTCAGTTGGCGTTTCCTTTTCTTTTTATCGCTGCTACGATCGTTAACTCTCACGTATAGTCAATTATAGTACATGTAATAGGCTTTGTTTGGGCGCGACTCATATCGTCACACTGATATTGAGGTAGCGAAATATTGTTGTCCTAAGTTCGACAGCTGAGATTGGCTTTATAGTTAGATATGCACACAGACAAAGACCAGGAGGCCAATGCAGACGCTAAGTGTAGGGACTGGAACTCGAGGCATTTACTACCCCTGGGTTGAACTAGTGCGAACCTATAGCTGCTACAACAACAAAACGTAATCAAGATCGAATTATCGGCAAGAATGAGAGTTATTTACCACCGACAGGAAGAATCACAAGCAAACTATCAACCAAGCGACAACAACGTAACGAGGACATCTATCAACAGCGAGGAGTAAAAGTAAAAACTATCGAATAAATGGTAAACAAACGCCTAGAGCAACAAACATTTTTATTACCTCAATATAAATGCAATTATATGATAACGGTAAAAATTAAAATTATTATAACATATGATGCTAACAAGCGGCAGATATATATAAAAGTAATACTAACTATAAGTACGCTAACAAGAAGCTAAATGAACAGAAGAAACAGACGACTGACGGAATAAATCGAGTGTCAGCATAATCCAAAGGCGAATAAACGAAACTAAGCCAAACGAGTTTGACCTACTACCCATTCTTATATATCTGAATCTGACGACCGTAAAATATGAGAAGGTTGGAAAAGATTGTGAAAAGCGTAGGAAATAAACAGAGCATAATATTGTTTATACATC
>NW_019211455.1:49177766-49222291 GCF_002443255.2 Varroa destructor | reverse complement strand
CTTGTATTGATTTCTTATTTCATCGTTATTTATGTTGCTACAAATACGGTATATATATATATATATAAATCTAATTGTACTAATACCAATTATAAGATAGTACTATATATATATATATATATATATATATATACACTATTAAAAAAAAGAGAACGGTAAATGAGTATCGCGAGCAACAGGCGCATCCCAGCTGATAGCTCCGGTACGAGCGGCAGATATCTTAAGCAGGAGTTTTAGTATCAACTACGATTTAAAGGA
The DNA here is from genome assembly GCF_002443255.2 of Varroa destructor. Taxonomy (NCBI): domain Eukaryota; kingdom Metazoa; phylum Arthropoda; class Arachnida; order Mesostigmata; family Varroidae; genus Varroa; species Varroa destructor. Next base: position 49,222,033 of record NW_019211455.1, on the reverse strand, counting down.
AGGAGAGAACAATTAAGTCTAGTTACCGCTAATAAATATGAACAACAACAGTACCAAAAGTTATATTGATCCAGCAAAAAGTGCTACAGTAATAATAGTAGTTGAACTTTACGATAAATGAAAGCAACTTCTTAGTTCAGCGAAGGGGTCAAAGGTAACACAGCCTAGAATAGGACAAAACATCGTAATCGTCATTGAAATCGTTTAGTCACCTGTGCGAAATATAAAAAAAAAAAGCAGCACGCGTGGCAGAAATAGACTCAAATACATTGAAAAACAGATGATTACTACAAAACGATATGAGAAGGAGGGAAGGTACACAACTGGAAGTGATTGTCTGTAAAAGAGCGAACACGAAAAGCCATAAGAGGTGAATTTGCGCATTTGAAGTAGATTCACCTCTTCAAAAAGGAATATGAAGGCGTATAATGACGTAAAGGAGATGCTGCGTGCTTCAAGAACCATTGCAATACTACAGATATACATGAAGGAAGGAAGGAAGGAAGCGAATAAATGGGGACAAAAGATGGCTGGCATAACAAACATCGTAGACTCATTGCCTTTGGTTATTGGTCCAACGACGCCGTGTCATCCGCCATAATCTGATTTATCTGATACGTGATAGAATCGTCGACCAAACTTTAAACATCGCCTTGCTAATTATCTTTTTAAAGGAAATTCCAATCCTTAAACAATATGCCTAGTGCACACTACTACTTTTTTTGAACTGGATGTTAATGGGACATCCAGTGATTAGTGAATGAAGGCTATTTAAGCCAATTTTTGAATTTCTCCAACAATAGCTAGGAAAAAATACATACGTACATATATATATATATATATATAATAAAGTGCCGCTAATCGCTACCTATACACAAAGGATAAAATAACATTTGCCATTGTTTATATATTGAGTAAGTGGTAAACTTTACCAGAGGCCAGTCGTTTGACATGTGACTAAAATACTCGTACAGGCGTAACTTGGCCAGGACCAGAGTCATGCAATAATTAGTTAAGGTGACGCATGACATATGGCACAATCCTCCTTCCCAAAGTAGGAAATGACCGTATGGGCTTATAAAGTCAGTAATTTACAAAGAACGCGAATGATAATAGAAAGATCGTTAACGTGAAGTGGCTTGGACGGACGAATGTGACAGAAAAAATGATTGGTGAAATAGAGCAGAGATTAGCACTTAGGTGCTTCATAATGTACATAGGCCATGTCATTCATTTGGTTAGAAAAGCTTTAGATATAGCATTATTTATCATAAAGGTGATGATAGCAACACCGCTTCTAACGGGCACGGGCTAATAATGTTAAGATAGGTACCTAACGAAGACAATGAACATTAACTAAACTAGTTGCAAAACTCGGCCTGAGTTAGCAAAGAAAAAAAAGATTACGTGATGACTGCACGAACATTCTTGAACCACCACATGTTGTCGAGAGCAATACCGACCCTAACGTCGCCTTCTATGTCGCCCCACCTTAGGCACACAATTCGACTCAAGTAATCAACTGTGGCTCGTTGGGGATCTAAATGTTTGGGAATCGGAAATTAAGCGGCAAAACGTAGTAAATTCTACAAACGTAAATACGTAAATAATCCGCTTCCGATTTCAACATTCTATATACTTCGGTAATTTAAGTAGTTCTACCAAGCTATGGAGGGCAAGCGGCAATGGCGTAAGGGACGCATCTCGCTGACATTCGCGCGCTAAAGTGCCCCGGCGATGCAAGATGACCTGTTGTTGTATCAATTATAGAGAGACACTAATGTCACGCCATAATTATGTCTGCTATCTAATCCAAGCAATTACGGAATAGATCAATTGATCACCCATTATCAAGGCCTCTTATGGTTCGATAGCTAGATCTGTCGCTGGGCCTTCGACTTTAACCCGAGTCCAGTTTAATCGCTGAGTCCCCGATTGCTGGACTCCGAAGCTACCCGCGTTAAACGCCGTGCCCCGCCAGATACCTCAAAAATACTTACCCTAGATAAATCCAAACAGACTGACTGCATCAGTGCAGAAAGTCCTTTGTAAATGATATAATGATCTGCTTGTAAATGGGTGGGTTAGCAAACATTCATTGAGAATTGGAGAATGTTTATTGTACATGAGAAAACAGTTTTGTAGAAGTTTCAAATACGTAGACGTCGGTGAATTGGAATTAGGGGTCTAGCAGATGCCTGATGTCCCCTTGATCTCATTGGCGTTTGTGGCGCCATTTGCCCGCACATAATCACGATAAACCCATAACAGACCCAGCTAGTGACGATTCGAAGCTTAAATTGTTGAAATAAAAAGTTGAAAAAGAAACCTGAACGCAGCCGAACGGTCGGTAGTGAACATGGTGAACAGGCGTGACTATAAGAACGCCATAGGTGGTGTTGCTTCCATGATCTTGTTATATTTCCCTGACCCTATGCTGCTTTATCAGGACTTTTCTCCAATCTCCAATGGGCTGCCGACCCTGTGTATCGCCCGCGAAAATTGAGAGACCCCATAGCAATATTCTGATGGTGTAACTCGTTTTAGCACTATAGTATAGCCACAATTTTCGGTAGTGTTAATAATACAGGAACAAAAATATATAGTATATTTCTAGGTTAGCGTTTAGGCAAATATTAGCATAAAATAATAGCAAGGAAGATATCCAATGTCTGCGGCCAATGTTGTGATACGAGGCAGGAGGACGCTACCACCTGCAACCCAAATTGACAAACCGATTTCACGAGCTTTGTCATTCTAGAGATGTGGCTTAATGGCGCAGGCTAAGCAAAACTATTTCGTTTTCGTGAATCGCTTGTCTTGCTTTGCCTGACCGAGTAATCAGGTTCCCTGACGATGCTCTATCGATTGCTAGGGTGTACGGCGGCCTTTTCTTGCACCATAAGTCCGTTACTTTCTGCCGAGTTTGTTATTTTCAATAGTCGGCAGATGAATTGGTCGAAAGCGAATAAGGCGGACACCTTTTGATACACTAAAAAGATCTTCAATAAATATACATTTTTCCATTGCGAATTAAACGCTACACTAGGGAAAGTTCTCCGTTGACAAGTTTCTTTCTTCAACACAGCTTATGAACGTTTATAAAGATTCTACTTGGACCCCGGTTTTTCGTCTCTGCTTGCTATGATTTTAGAAACATTAAAAGTTCAGATGCATTAGGTATGCATACTTTCGTCATACACAACTCAAATGACCTAAGGAATGATTACGTTTCTATTACATGCAAGGATTCAGTTTGAGCTGTTTTGGTACTACTGGGTTGCCAATGGACTTAAAAAATGCGAGGCAAAAATAGTCTATAAAAAATGATGGACTTGGCAAAGGTTGACGCGCCCAGAAGATTGTTGATTTCTCAGTCACGGTACGAAACGATAATGTGAATGATGAAGTGATTTACACGAAAAGAAGCATACATAAACGCAGTGAAAAAATAATTGAAAATAAACAGGCGAATAGGAAAACTCGAAGTGAAACGGGATACTAATGATAAACAGAGCGGTGAGAACCCTTGAGGACAGCTACACAACAGCAACAGTTTGTTATTATTACCTTTTTCAATACTAAATAAACAATAATTGTATTAGTTTGGGAAAACGTTACACGTGTTTTTATTTTCTCTTTTAACTCAAAACTTAAACGGTTCAGGCTAACGAAGGCGTGTGTTGGAGAGAACGGACATTAAGAAAAATGAGCTCTTACGGGCGCTCATCTTTGTAGCATTGAAAAACCGAAAGGTGTTTTAAATACTATAGGTTCGGTAACATCTTAGTACGTGTTTGAAACAGTTTCTTGTTACCTAAAATGACACAAACGCAATATCAAGAATAACAGTGATGACGATAATGCTTTTCGACGATTCTAATTCTCGAAGTAGGCGGCCAGAATTGACAAAGTCACGTATTACGTAGGCCGCGTGCGGTGCTCTTGCACTAAAAAAAAATAGGGTTTGCACACACCTAACTAGCTTCATATTTTTTATGGGTGGATTATACAAGTTATATGTCGGCTCTATATATGGTGAAGGTAAGTAGACTTCCATTCGTAAGTATTGACTCGCAGAAAATCAGGGTGTCTTGTATAGATATTTTATTGATACTATATGAGCCATCGTATTAACATAATAGGCATATCATGTGCTACGAGTGTTTAGGCTTAGATCTAAATTCATATTTAGACTTTATCCGCTCCCTTAAATGACTTACTGTAATACGCTGATGTGTCGGGCTTTGCGCCGAATACCGTTGTTAAATAATGCTTCAGACATCTAACTCTCGACACGACACGACTTGTCCGTCCGCGCCTACGGATCTATATCACGTCCTTTGCCTTTAAGTCTAGTAGTAGTAGTAGTTAAGCTGCTACCGCTACCCAATAATAGCTTTTTTTTACCCACAATAATGACGAGTTAATAGAACCGCCAGGCGCAACGGCTAAATTATAGTCTCCAACGCAGTAGCCGTGATATTTTGTCCTTAATAACCACCGGACGTAGCTCGGGGTATTCTTGTCCTTCTACATACCCTAGTATGCTCTTCAAGAAATGAAACAGTTTTAAGTGTAGCATATCATAATCGTTACCGAGACATCCTACTTTCAAGGTCTTTTCATCTTTTCGTGATTTCATGTGATCTTTTTGTTGCAAGTAAAGAAATCATGCGACGATAACCAAACAATATATTAGCTAAACAAATTGCAACAAATGCCCATAATTTAGGTGCCCTTATTTCTAGCTAAAATTTTAGAAGTTTTTTTCACAATGGCCATAGTTTCTTCATGAAAACCTATAATCCAGAATGCCAGCGTAGAAAACTATGGAACATCGAAGTTATGTTGGACACTGTTGTTGAAGTAAGCGTAAAGTTCACAATTCATGTTTCGACTTTACGTTCAACCACTAAATTGTGCTCTACGAGCAATTTCCCATTTCTTTGGTCACTCTGACGATGGCTTACTGTCTTATTTCAGATAATGTGTCCCGTTATAACCAACCTCGCTACCTATTTAGTGAGCGTTTTATTTTCAAAGACGACATCTGTCGCACTATTTGATTTGGTGGGGTAACTAGAGCTTGCTTTCCAAGTTGTACTTCGAACCAACGATCCTTTAAATTAGCATAATGTTGTAATATTATCGTACCAGAAGGCGCATCGGTCCAATCTATTTTCTATTCTCCAATCTATTTCTATCAGCCAATCTATTTTCTATTCTCTATATTCTATTTTCTACGCTGCTATGTAGACCACGAGTAGCTCCGGTAGATGCAGAAATCCCGTTTAATACAAGCTACACGCACCGCAGCGTATAGCAGACGACGTTCAAATGACGATGTGTAGTCGTATATGACTAGGCGCCGCGGAAGATGAAAAATTATTTTCTAGTTATATGATACTCGGAAACATCTAGTTAATTTGAAATATAGCTGTACAAAATATAATGGGACAAGCGTATGCATTTCTCAGAATTTCAAGATCATTACACTCGCAGACTAGAAAAGTTCACACGCTACTTAAACTCAAGCTACAACGAAAACACCACAAATTCTTCAGATCATTACCACCTCAGTTTACTTAATAACGTTGAGCAGAACACGCCTTTTATAAAGTCAAACAAGCGTGTTTATTAGATAGTCGAATAAAAAAAATTATAATAAAAATTAAAAGATTATACTAATTAAACCATTGCTATATTTATAAAATATTAAATAAATTATTTGAAGAAATAAAATTTTTGCATTAAATTAGTGGCTTAATTTAAATTTTAATATATATAAAAGTGATAAAACTTATCTCTTATTACTGACTGAGTTTATAAATACATTTTACTATTATAATATATAAACAGCCGAAATATGGAAATTACACATTTACTGTAGTTTTGTTGTTTGGCTTTTACCGTCCACTACAGTAGAGCGTTTAGTTGAGATTTTTCTATGTTCAAATATATTATGATGTTAGATTTGGGCGCTTTCTCTTTACCTATCCTGTGCAGATGTCTGTTAGGAAGGCTAATCTGACTAACTAAAGGCTTACAAAGTTTGCAACGGTTTGAAATGACTTCCTACTTTCGTTTCTCAGATCAGAATTACGCTCAGATATATCTGTTTGCAATTAACCCTAACGTAAGATTCCCCGTCGACTATTATGGACAGATAGTGGGCGAATTCAGCTTTCTTTTAAGGTGGCGCAAATTTCTCTCACGTTTGGAATCTCGTGTAAACACGTGTTTATAATTGAAGACTCGACATAATGGATGGTTTGATAATTTATCCAGTTCTTGGGTTTGAATAAAATGAAGACCGCATAGCATTTCGCTCTCTATTGCTATAGTCATTGGAATTTTGTTAACCAGACTATCAATCGAATATAGATTTCTAAATGTGCATATAAACCAACGATCGTCCTTCGCCCGCTTTGAAGCTACGGAAAAAAAAAGAAAAATCCTTGATATAGAATGATCCAAGTGTAAAGGGGCCTGCAGTGATTTTCGGTGCCTTCAAGTTTGTGATGTATTGAGAAAATGACGACACGAAATGTTTAGCCTTGGAAAATGAATAAATATATTTCATATTACAGATTTTTCAATTTGATTAATGTATTCGAGTTTTACCGTATCATAAAGTTTAAATTATTGGTGGCAATTTCGTATCGCTATCTAGATAACAGATGTCCTTTCAAGCCGAGGAAAAAACATCATTTATTTTTTAAACTTTTTGATTTTAGAAACTATATATATTGAAAACTTCATGCTAGTGTCTAAATCTGTTTAAGCTGATTGGATTTTGCTGGACGGACCTATTGTAATGGAGCTTAACGCTGAACTACTATCTAAGAAGCAGATTGATTTGTTTCAAGTATGACGTTTGTCCGAAGCGCACCAAAATATTAATATTCTTTTATAAAGAATATTCTTCTAATACTGAAATATCTCATGCCGTTAAACATTTATTTAGATTTCAATTGAAAATTTCTCGACTGGTTTCATTTGAATACTTTCACTTCATCTAATATATATATATATATATATATATATATATATATATATATATATATATATCCATTAGGCGTTATTAAACCACATCTTTCGACGGTTTTTTTCTTAAATGTGTCTATCCGTCAAATCAACGATGTCGTTTTCTTTAAGTCCAAAATTTTATAGTTCTCGTTAAATTGTGTGCCAAATAAAAGCCAATATGATGAAGAGGTTGAAGACTGCCTAGATATAATACCTTAGAGGAATTACGCAGGGACAGCTCTAATTTTGCAAAACTCACGCGACCTTATCGGTAAGACTGAAACGGCATGTTAGGCGCTACCCTTAGCTCACCGTTTTATAAGGTCAATAGAAAGCTGCAAAAAAAGATCGCTGATCTCTACTTCCAGACTAGGCTTCTAGCTGCAGATCTTATTCACCATATACTTCCAAGCAAGCTGGACACCTACTGCTTGACGACGGTAGACCAAAACCCTCATTGTCGTAGTCACAAGAAGCAGATGAAGCTGTAATATAAAGCACAGTTGCCGGGTTTTGGGCTTGTTGAATGCACAATGATTCGTTCAACGTTGTCAAGAACCTTAACACAACAAATAATGAATTGTTTTGGTTCAAATCTCTTGGTATTGAGGGGATAATTCCAATTCAAACGGCTGCGATAGCTGTCAATACAAGAAAAAACAGAACTACGATCAACACGGTGACAAGCCTATTATTTGTCGGATCTCAACGGAAAAGGATACGTAAACTCTGAAACAGCCTTTTTTCATTTGCAGTTGGACAATAATTATGCAATTCAAGGCGTATTTATGTTTGAAAAGTTCAATATGTAGAATCAAGTGTGTTAAATATTTCAAATTTACTAACGAAAGATTCCTAGAATGTCGCAGTGTGCATATATATATATATATATATATATATATATATATCATTGGCATGATATATCATATGGTATAATTAGATATTTGATTTAATCCAGTTATATTTAAAAAAAAAACTGAAAAAAACGGTTTAGCTTACAATATGTTGCGCATTCGGTCGTACATTTCGTCTTCTGTAATGACAAGAATGAGCTCATTCATTATTCGTAGAGACACTTCATATAATAACACTGATTGATTTGGACTCGAAACTTGTTGATTCTTTTGTGACTAGACTATTGCTGAAAAAATCGTCTGTTAGATGTTTATGCTTGCGGGTTTTCTTGACTTGTGTGCGAGCCTTGTATTTTTGCCATACTGGCTTAACTGCAGAATCACGCTTCTTTTCTACACCTAAAGCTTCAGTGGGTTTAATAAAATTCGTTACGTCTGATGAATGCAAAGTCTCCAGCTTTAGGAATCAATCTTTGGCATTATGTGTCATGCTAAATTATTGCTCCATTCAAGAATCTCGAAGTCAGCCAGGAATAGTAACATTTTCATAAAGCAAAGGAATTCCGTCCAAATAATACGTTTCAGAAAAACCTGAGCAGAACTCACTGTTTTGGGGTTTAAATATACCATGTTGATTCGTAATGTAGTCCATAACCTGTTCACTAGTTTAACGTGGGCACCTTTACGCGCATCTACAAAATCTTCAGCTAGTCTATTAGGGTTTAGACGACGTAGTGAAAGAATACATTGTGTTTCGTAGAAATCCTTGAAGTACCTCGAAGTAAATCGGCTGCCGTTGTCTATAACAATACATTTGAGCATCCGAATTATGAAGAAGTTCGTTCAGATCGTTTGGTTATAATATGTTGCTATACTCTTTGGTTACTCGTTACTTCGAGTAAACATCCACAAAGAGCAGGCCCGTTTTAACTGAGATCTTTGAATTTTCATTTCGACAAATAGGACTGATTGTTTGAATGTCCGACTTTTGCGAGTAAGGTTGGTACATAACATTCTACATCATAGCTCCTTCTATTGTTACTAAACTTTGTGTCTTTACTCTGTGTGCGCATAGGAGGCTAAACGTATGTTCGATTGCGTAATCTTCCTCTAACTTCAGTATCTTTTTTGCTTGGTTGAAAATCGCATAGGCATATCCTGCACACACACCATACAACTTTCAATGGCCTTGCAAAGCCGTAGCTTTTCTAGTCCTTGAAACTCATGACAGTGAAGTCGCTACCGGTGTTAACTTGCACCTTATAATTTTTCGATTAATTGCCGTCTTTATATTGTTTGCCTACAACACCGCTTCGTATATCCTCGGCGCTTACATATACCGCGTACGTATTTTTGAGACTGGTAGTAACATGACAAGTGATGTCCGCTACATCTAGGATACAGCCTTGGCTACGTAGTAGCGATAATCCTTCTTCAAACAAGCTTATTACTCATTTCCTCCAACAAGATATTGCTCTTGGAACGTTGCTTGTTTGAGGAGATCTGAAGATAAATCCTAGCACATTATTTACGTATTGATATATTCTTCAGAACAATCGTCTCCCTTCTCATATATAACTTGGCACGATTTAGCGAATATGTTACTCTAGACTTTTAAGCCATATATCGAAGTGACGCACTTGATTTCGTGAAACCAAATATTAGATATCTTTCCCAGTTTATATCTTCTATTTGCAAAGCCAGTACTTCAATTAAATCCACCACCAGTGTCGCTCTAATAGCGCTATTGAAAAAACCTGTAAGGTCGCTTGAGAAAGCTCGCTAAATCATTGAAAAATTTTCTGAGAACGTGAAAAATCTGCCAGCCTTTGGTGCAATCAGGCGTTATATTTTTCATCAATCTTTTCCATCGAAGTTTAGGATATTTTCGTAGCGATCAGACCAATGATTGAAAATGAAACAATCCTCTGCTAAATTTATGAGTCCGATATGCATTGTTTAGTCCTTACCTATGCATTGTTGTAAAGAAGCGTTTTTACCTGACTTTGTAGTCTCAATTCCCTAAATAACGCAAAGACTCAAACTAGATAGCTAAAAGAAAATACATGTAATGTCAGTGTTTCGATGACGCGCTAGCCCACTAAACACGTGTTGATTGTGCCTTGATGATTTAGTTCAGGACAAGTAGACACTGCATACTAAAGCAAAAATCATTAAATTGAATGGAAAACTGTGCAAGCAATGGAATCATTAATAAGTCATCTCAGTAATCTAAACTATGTTTCTGTTTCGTGTATAGGATATACCAACAGTAAGTAATCTGTACAACCAAATATAATGCCCATATAGTACTTTAGACAGCGGTATACTTTAAGGTCCGCTTTGATGTTTTTGATAAAGTTGCGTGTGAGGTAACACTACTAGCATGTGGAGGTACATGCTAAACAACTATAGATTTGTATTCCAGCACTAAGCAAAAACTACTAAACTTATTAAGCTTTAAGTTTACTGGCGAACACATTCATTCGTTTAAATGAAAATGTGAAACCAGCGATTCTGCATCCACGGGAATAACCTAACTCACCAATTAACATGCTTATACTAATTGTGCCGGTAGGTTTGCTGGCTTAAGGTAGCCGCATGATCTGTGTATGCACAAAAACTAAAAGGCATATATTTCATCCCAGGCATTGTTCCCAAAAAATATTATTATTAACTGGATTACTAAATTGAACCCACTATCTAGTATATCAGAATTTTAATTTCTTTCACATGTTTTTAGTTACTTCATTCTTTTTAGCTTTCGAACAGGTGAATGTGTTTTAGTCAAAGTACTATTTTTGCTTCCTAGGATTCTCGCCCACTATTCAGGCAGCTGATGTGTAGTTATGGGAAGCAATTTATTCGTCGACCCATTTATGGGCTTCGGTCTGTCTTCTTCTAAATGGTTTCCCTTACAGGCTACGCTTCTTTGACCGAAATAAGAATCTAATGGACCGAATGTCCAGGCTGTAGGTCCGGGGAGGCAGGGAAATCTATTAATACTCGCCGGTTCACCAAGGCAGTGTCGGTCTGGCGTCGTTATTCAGAAACAGCTTTTTGCGTCGCCAGCTCAGGGCTTCCTCATGCCACCATATGCATAGGTGCGCTTTTTGATCACTGATATTTTTTCATGGTGCCGAAGCAGGGGACTCTTCTGGGCCTAACTAATCGGGCTTCCGTTTAGGGATGTAGTAAAAGATTCATCATTCATCGCCGTCATCGATTTTGTATAGAAATAACTTTTTCTCCAGTCGTGTAAGCAACGAGAAGCGTGTTGTCATATGCTTCGCAAAGTCATTTTTACTGGGCTTATTAAAGTCCATGTTTGTTGTTTTGGACCTTTCCTGTTGCATACATTGTTTTGTAGTAGTACACCGGCCACGATCGTTAACCTCACGTGGGTTCCAGCTTCAAAAGCTTTCTGATGCCATGACACGAAACTACTCTCTCGTAGGAACACAACAAAAATTAGCCTCAAACATTTGGCCGGAACATTTTGTTTCTAGACTTCTCTATAGGTGGCTAGCTACCAGCCTACGTTTCTTTTTATCCACACTCATTCATGAATCATTTACAAATAACTTCAAAGCGTGCGCGTATTCGGAGATATTTCTATACTACCACTGCAACCTATGTTTAAAGGTATATAAAACAAGGCCGTTTTGTCATATAAGTAACCTTAAAACTGCCGGTGCAATTTATAATGAAGCCTATTAGCTCACACGCCAAAAAAAATTGGCAAATAGAACCGCAGAAACACAATACGGTTGGTGTATTTATTGAATCCCGATGGTGCTCACCGACCATTGATAACGTAAGACATTCTGTTAAGCAATGCATCAACTAAATTCTGATAAAAATTCCACCTTGCAGAGAAGAGCTCAATAAATCCATTAATAAATCGTTAAAACCACACGATAATGAATGATGTAGCGCTCGCAATAAAAATGAAATTGCCTCACAAAAAACATTACACTGCCAGGAAGAATTTTAACAGATTTTTATAATGCAGTACGGTGCTAAACTTTTTGGATATTTCTTATTAGAGCACTAAAGTGCACACCGTTTTAACCTTCACGCGGATCAGGAAATTTCTGACGATGTAGGGATTGTACATTAGGACAATAAATAGATCATATGTTGACGATCGTGATAAACCACTCACCCATTCTTTATTCTATCGGCAGAACACGTTTGGGTGATCACCAACCTTAAATTTACGTAAACTTTCTATTAGCTATAACTACATAATGCGACGTAAGTTAGGATAATATAAGCTGATATTCGAAAACGATGGACTTTGAAGGTCCGCTGAAAGTAAATGGTAAATAATATGAAGATAATCAAGAGGTTTATTTTCAGCTGCTCTCAGATTACAACCGCGTAAATTCAAAATTCACAAAGGCAGTGATATTGATTCTGAGAACAATAAGAACTCTATCCATGTATACTTTAAACTTCCTAAACAATCCAAAAAGTTTGTAAAGAATTTCAGAAGCAATATGAACCGGAGGATCATACGAGCCTAAAATCGATTTGCTCACAGTTCGTACGTTTAGATGACAGGATATTTTTGGTTCTAAGTAGACCATCTTCAAAGATATTGACAGTCCGAAAGGACACTGATTCGGCAGAAACACGAAGAAACGCAATTTTCGAGCACCCAAACGATAATCAAAAATATTTTGTTGAGTCGATCATAAGCAAACTTGATGAATTTGCTGCTAATTAGGAAAATGTGTAAAGCGTTTTTGTGGAAACCCTCCACTATATTCCATAGAAGCGAAATCGTAATGCGAGGCGCGTGGTTCTTCTCAACGTAAACGTTCCTACCCGACGGTTGCTCAGCGCTTGCGTTTAATTGGCGGGTAGGTCAACTCCAAATGGAAACAGCTGAATTCGTTTAGGTTATATTTCTCATGTGGCTAATATGCTTTCAAAATATGGGTTATACAATACGGATAAATTGTAAGTTAAATTATATTTTTTGGCAATGAGACATTTGTTTTTTGAGCGGCAATTTTTAACGATATGTACCCGTTCAGTCGAGAATTATGCGAACCAGACTGTTCGATCACGCATTTCAGTAAAACGATGAACGAAAACATTAAAAAAAAACTCTTGGGGCTTTTAAAAAACATGTGGGTTGATCGAGAAAAGCTAGAACTCGCGAGACTTGTCTCCAAAACCAAACACGAATTGATTGAAAGATTAATTTAAAGAAAATAAAAAAATTAATAGACAGTACTTCCAATACTAGCTTCACTACTAAAGATTTCGGCAATTTCGGTAAAGACCATTACGGCAAGCATCTTGAATAGTGATGGGAGAACGATTGATATGTAGGTCCTTAGTAGACTATTCATGCAGTGCAAAGGTTATATAAGATCCGATTTCGCTAAAAAGTCACCACAGAGTTCTTTTGCTGAGTCATCGAAACTTTTGATTTTTGTTCATTTAAGTTTCAGTTCAATCTTAGAAGCGCCAGCATTTACGAACTTAATGGTCTATGCAGTATGCTTTGAAATAAAACCTAATACCAACCCCGAAGCAAAAGAAGGTCACTTCCTCATCCATAAAACAAAGAAAGAGCAGAGATTAAGAATCATATGCCGGAATTGTTGAATGGGTAATATTTCAAAATATCATCCACTTTTTCTGCAAACAGATTTTTATTATTTTCTTTTTGTGGCAGAATAATAGACTGTAGTGTTTACCTGACTTAGACACTTAACGATACCAGTTATAGCAATTTTCGTATCAAACAGTCAGTTTGTCGATTGTTTCTGTGTACTTTGGATTGGATAACGCTTGAGAGGAATTAGCTTTTAGATTTGCCTTTTTATTTTTTGTCAGTCCCATTTTTAAACATAGACATGTCAAAGGCACTATAGGATCTTGGAAAAAAAAATCACATTTGCTACATGTGCATATCGCCACATTGTGGATGCATATTGTCCGCTTTACAAATGATTTGATGGCGAGGCGCCTTGGGAGATCATTTATTCGGATGTGGAGTAAAACCTAGACAAGCGGCCTTCCTAGGAAAATGCATTGCGTACTCTAGGCCAAATATAGCGTTACTTGTCGTTAATTGCTTTCAGTAAGTTGTATGACTTCTTCAGAACCCTACTAATCATCTTATAACGGATTCTGTGTTTCGCGTTGATATTTTTTCTTAAATTGCGTTCACTCTTCTAGTTCATTGATCCTTCGCAGATTTCGCCTTCCTTACCTACGTACTCTATGGTCGCGCTTACGTTCCCCTAGAAGGAGACCGTCAGGGTAGTTTTTAAGCTTCTTCGTCACGTTGTTTACCCCAACGGCTTCTGAAACTTCATGTGATTTGTTTCAGTCTAATTATTTTTTGTCACGAACTTTACATGGCTTCGTTGCCTCAGATAATTTTGCATGGCGCAACGTATTATATTTCTTTTTTCGGTGGCATTTCTAGGCCTGTGCCACTGCGACGTTTCTCAACATGGAAGGTACTTCGTTGCTATCTTTGCTGGGATTCAACAATTTATTCGAGGCAACTGCTCCCATATGTACTTACGTCTAGCCTGCTGCAATTTTTTTGACGTTAACTCAATTGAAGCCATGAATTACTGCTAGTTGAAAACGCACCGCCTGCGATTATTCGTCGACCTCCATCTTTACCCTCAGACTCCCATGGTCGGCCCGGCACTGTTCTATTCACCCACAGTGTCTTACTGTCATCTCCTATATTACAAATAACCTATAGACAATACTGCTAACTAGCAAATCCCTCTAGTAACGTAGTTTGTGCACTCCTCGAGTGTCAACTATTAACCGGTTGCCTTTCGTCCATCTCTGCCTTTACTTGTGTACGATTAACTTATTATGCTTATTCATATGCCCGACTTAAGTTTAAGGCTTTTACTAGCTATGCGGCGTTGATTAATACCTGGTTCCGTAGTTAGGTTTTTGTCTCAATCATAACCAGCAGGCCTTTGACCATGCGCTCAACCGAATTGTGGCCACCCGTTTTGTTGAGCATTTATAACCATGACAATTTATAGCATTATTGTACGCAACAAGGTGTCTTCATTTTCTGAAATTTAGATTCCGCCAAGCGCTTGGTCTTTCCGCCCTTTTTCCAAAAATTGAATTTAATCGCCTTGCGTTGCTTTTCGAAGACCCGCTTATGTTTGTACAGTAAAGCTTAAAGTAGTAACTCTGGGTGTCATTTTCTTCATGTAATTTCTCTTTTATGTGCACTAAGCCACCAAAAAAAGTGCACCAAGACATTATGCCTTAGACTACTTCTTCTTGCCGTCGATTTTTCTTACGTTATTAGAAGCGCCACTGATCTGGATTGTCCAGCCTACTTTTTTATATTCCGCTGCAACTCTTTAAATGGCCTAGATTGGTTTGACCAATTACCGTTGAGTGTGACCCTCGCCTCCATCGCAGTGGCTGCCTGTTTTGCATGCTGAGTGATTATCGTTAAACCATTCTTGTGCTTTAATGAAACAGCGTTCTTGCACCTACGTGAATTGACCATTCCCTACCAGGCCACGCCAAGGTTAACTAATATCACACTAACTTGGAGCTCGCACGCAAAGGAAATATAAAACTATTAGCAGGGTTAATAGCAGTTTCTATGGTGGCCTTGCCGTTTCATAAATCTTTTAGAAAACCTCAGATAGATCCAGCAAGACCACTTCGGTCAAATCCCAGGTGGAGACCAGTTCTTGGTCGGTACATACTCAGGTATGTTTTTACGCGCTGCTGGGATTTACTCATACAGAGCCACCGGCTCTGTCTTATTGACCTTCACCGGTGAGCCATATTGATTTCGATGTCCAAGCTATAAATGTTTCTAAATGTTACGTCTGATACTGCCGTTAAGCGTTGTGTTAGACGGTTGGCTTCAAGCACGAAACGAAGTGTGCTCACGCCCTGTTTCGAGGCTTAATCATCATGTGTCCTTAAATACTGTAGGCAAACAAGCCACCACTGCACCAGCAAGGGGACAGCCATGCTCGTCTGTCCTCCTGATAGTGCAGCATTATGTTTAGGTACTTGACTTAACAACACGTAAGATGGCTTAGGTTTTAAATCAGAGACAGACCCATTCTGCGCTTGAAGCCAACCGTAAAGCGATGCTTAACGGCAGAAGCGGGCACAAAACTCAAAACAGTTCAGTTAGCTATGCATTGTCTAATTCCATCTCTATACCTCGAGTCTGTTCTTAAATAGCAGTTGACCAAGTGTAAAACCCACCAGACCCTGTTTAGCCAGTCTTTTTCATTGCTCCGGCGGCCACTAATCGCTACCAAACTTGGCACGCTTGTCTAATGGTGCATTTATTAATTTCGTAAGTACCACATTATTGCGTCGACTACACAAATCCAGTATAAAATACTAAGACACACCCGTTCTTGCCTGAGGCTCAGATCCTGCTAGACGATGCTTGACTTTAAGTCGAGCATCGATTTTTTCTTCATTTGCAATCAACTAGAGTCGTCTCATCTAGATTAAATGTTTTTTTTTTAGATTTAAATGCCCATCAAAAGACCGGCACAGTTTATTTATTTGCATTCACTGACCAGAGAAGTTCAGTGGTCAATAATTATATGATCGGTAACATGTTCAAGAAAAGTGGCTCGTATGATATACGGAAACCTCATGCAAATTTTAAGGAAATCTCTTAGCAAGCCTCTCTGCGGGCAAGTCTGCTACTTACCGGTATCGGAGGGACATAGGCCGCTAGGAAACCAGTGTTGGGGAGTACAATTAGACGACACTAAAAGAGTCGAACATCAATATAAGAAAGGTATAAAAGGCAGGACCACACGTAGATTTACATGACGTATTAAAGCAAGTTCCCTCCAGTCAAAACTCAACACGAACAGTTATTGGCTGAGCTAACAGGTACAGAGTTGAAGACAAGCCATGCAACCAAAAGTAACGACTGTCAACTCCCAAAAAGAGAGTAGAACAGGAAAACATGCATCAACACTGGTATTAAAGGTAATGCAATGAACAGCACCTTAGTTAATAAACTTAAGTTAAGAAAGCAATCATTTTAACTTGGTTATTGTATTAAAAATGGACATAACGTCACGTAAATCAAATTACTTTTACGTGTATGGTTGAAGATAATTAATTTGAAGAAGTTCGTCATTTCTGGCAATTATTGTTTGTTGCTAGTGAACTGACAAAAACTTGATCATTTAATCGAATTATGGTGTATACATAAACGAGAGATATTTTTTTAAATAAGCACATTTGTTACTTTGGGCTGGACAGAAAACCAGGTAATGTTTGGAACTTTATTACAGACAACGCATCAATGAATCTATTTATTCAATCTTACACACGTACCAATGTGACGTAAAGTACCGTGAACCCCCCCCTCCGTTCCTGAATATTTCTAAAGTGCAGTCACTGTGGAACCCTTAAATAGGGTGAGCAGTTTCATATTGTAATTTTTTAGATGAAATAGTACTACTTCACTGGCTTTGTGCGGATATAATTTTAATGAATATCCGATGCGTTCTATTCAAATAATTAGTAATTTTTCCATTACTTATTATAATCAAACAAGGTACTTTTCTAAAGTTATGTTAATAAATAACATAATTAGCTGCGAAAATTTTTTACACGAACACTACGAAACACGGATACACAGTAAATGTGGGGTGGCATTACATAGTCGTGACTCAACAGCAATCAGTGCGACCTCTCACATTCCAGAGTAAAAGCCAAACTGACTTTTGCCTTCCTTCGCCACCAGAGCGTCCCGGCCATTGTACAAATACTCGCACCAAACGACTATGAATTGACCAAGCAAGTAAACTTCTGCGCCTCTTGTGGATGCGCATCTGACAAAGAGACCTACTTGTATCAACTAGCTTCGTAAATGCAATTGTCAAAGAAAAATCAGGTTGATTTCTACAACAAGCAGTTTAACGTCGCCTAATATGGGACACTAGAAATTTATCAAAAGCATTATACACAAGAATTCTCGGTCTTCTCTCACTGATGTTCTGTAGCATAACGGAAGCCCCACAAAATGATTCTCATCTTTGTGGATTCAAGAAATTCCTTGAAATCAAAAACCAGTTGGACATTTTATTGAGGATACCGCTGTTATGTAGTGAGAGCGACCCTCAACTATTTAGTGCCCAGAAATAAAGTAGAGGTAATAGCAAACGACCATGAAGAGGGTTGCGATGTAGCATAGTTATAGATTTGGCAGGTTTTGTAGGTGAGGGCTCACGCTGATGCTGTTCTTGGTATCTCTACACATCGTATAAATGTTGATATGATACTGCCTTTCTTGCTCCTCTTAACTCTTCCTTTTTTTCCAAATGTATATCTAATTCTCTCTGATTTCGTTCGCAAAAATGACTATATACTGAGCAAAATTTTTCGTTTAAGGACGGCCTTTTTCCTCAGACTGATTTTGTTTTGACCCTTCTGGTTCTGTCGCCCGGCAGGGTCTTCTTCGTTGATTCGTATGTAGTCTCCGAAAGCTTACTTGCGCAGTTGGAACGAACCACCGCATGTCTAACAGTCTCGGATACGCATCGAATGAGGGGAGGATCTCGGTTGTCTGAATTCGATTCCAGTCAAAACTATCTTTACTCAACATTAGAAACATATTTATCAGTATAAACAACGAAATAGACTATAAGTGGATACATTAGAATGCTTTTTTTATTTGATGACTGTTTAAGTCATTGTCATAGCAAGCATAGTTACCATGAAGGCAAGCTTCATCACAATGGCCGAGTTGCCGCATTCGACACTTCTGCTAAATAAATTTGAACGAAATGCATCTTCCTGAGGTGGCAGCCAATATATTCTCTTCTATTTTCCCGTCAATGGTCACCCTTTCTCTCAGAAAAGAGCTGAGTTCACTGACGGCAATAAATCCGCTGTGCAGCTTAAAGGCGTTGCTCTAAGAGGCACGTGCTTCAGTTAGTGCTTGCGTCTATGAGATTTAAAGGAAGTGAAAAAAAGATTTACGAAGGAATACGTTTTAAAAGAGAATAACTCTTTCAATATGCTCAAGGTATGTAAGTACAAGGTACTATAATTATAAAACACAGCCTACCGTTTATTAGTAGTTATTTCACACGTAATTTCTCTTTTTTTTTGACACTATAGACCACTTAGGCAAAACATAAGATAGAAGACGCTCGATTTAGTTACTGTAGGATTCTGATTGCACTTCTCGTTGAAAGCATTGAGGAAACCTCTCTGATCTAATATTAGGTCCTTGGATTAAGTGCACAATAAGAAAACGGTAAAAAATTTAAAAAAAAAAAAAAAGTAGTAAAAGAATGTCCGCGTTTCGAATACGCGTGTGGAATTATTTACACTTTAAGTAAGCTAAGTAAAAGGGTTATTTTTGACTGATCCCGCGGTGGCGAGATATCATGGTGACATGGATGTCCACCCGTAAACGTAGGTTTTTTAGTATTGTCAGCCCGCATTTCGACGAGATAGTTACTTAACTGAAGATAATTTTGAATATTAAAAAATTGCTCGATACTTACAAATGCTCGATACTGAAGTTGCTAGCCACAAACCGAAGTGATGGAACCAAAAGTCATATAACACTTTTTATTTCTATATTCTCTTGTCCAACTAGATTTGTGCCTGCACAAATTTGAGGCCACTCTACTGCGGAGTGCAAGCTGTATGAGAGCAGAAAAACTTTGTTTTCTCAAAAAGCTCAAGGTGTAGGCATACTCTGAGATAACGGTCGAGTGTGCTTTAATTTTGAGAGTCAACCGTAAACCTAAAAAGTGCACGGAGAGTACGTGAAAGTAAAATTTTGAAAAGTGGATGAGCGTAGATGAGCATTAAGCTATCATATAAAGGCCGAAATACTTCTGTCTCCTGTTTTCTGGTTTTTCTTGTTGCTAATTGTTGATTTTTCAGTAAACGGCTAAAAGCGAACAATTTTAAAAGATCTTGAAAAATGGTGATTCCATTTTTAAAGAACTTTTAAAATCGATTTTGTTGCTTGTGGGAGTTTCCTTTAGTCTAGCTTGACGGGCATTATAGAAACGAATGTAGTACAGTTTTAGAATCACAATTTCAATTGACAAAGTAAAGATACGGTCGTGGTATGAGAGCGTCAGTCATTCCCACACTTTATTTTGTTTCAAATGAGCTAAGTGGAAAGCACTAACCAAATTACAATATTAAGATTTTAAGCGTTTACTTCAACTACCTTTAAAATATACCGCTAATTCAGAAAATTTCAATCTTCGTTTTCTTTGGTACTTGCCAAAGTGACTGTTATTAATGAAACATTAGATATTAAACCAAAGTCCTTTTTTGTTTTACTAAGAAATACCTACATGTTTACGTAGTGTGATCATCAGAGTATTAATATTATAGTGTGATTACTTCATTGCGACTGCAATAATGAAATAGGATTAGCTGATCTATATGGCATATGAACTCCTATATAAACGCGCAGAAAAAATACTAGTTGTGGTAGAATTAGAGAAGTAAACAGTCTCTATTCCATTTTATGGCACATTCTCAAAACAGTCATATAATAAACCTATTTTGTATGGCCAATAACAACACAGAATAAAGTGATCCATATTTTAGACGACACCGACTTTTTAAGCAACGTTTTAGTTCCTCTCGGTTTTGAAGTATCTCTGAAACAACGTCAAGGATGAAACGATACCCTATCCATATATGCTAAAATAGTTGACAAAAGGCCAGCTGCAGGACATTCATCCAGTGTATGATGCTGGGTGTGCTGTGAAGTCAAATCTGTATTGAAATAGTGTTTAGAAAGCCGTAGCTGCCAGAGCGTGGTACATTTCAACTTCGATAGAAATATGGAGGTGTCCTAACTTCAATTTTAGACAAACATTTATGTGCAGTGATCGATGTAACCTATCAAGTGAATTTTTGTCTATATGCGGTAACGAAACCCAATTCGTTGAAATAGTAGCCTTACCGCTGTATAATCTAGGTCATGTCTGGAAAATGATAGGTATACTGCTTTCATACAAATTACAATAAGACAACGTTTAAGCCGCTTATACCTTTACCTTTATTTTTTTTGTTATTATCTAACTATAATGCACGTATAATGCGAGACCACATACATAATGACCCCGAGAATATTATAGGTGACGTGAAGATCTTGCATGCTTTACATAATGAGGACTTTTTCGAATATATTCGCATCAATCCTACAGTCAGTTCAGCGCCTGGCTTCTTATTGATTCCCTTAAATAGTGACCTAATATTAATATTTTTTTGGAGCCCTCCAGGAAGATAATTGAGTTGATAACTTACCATTTTTTAACGTACACAAGTGCACACGCGACCTTCATTCTTTAAATCTATGATACTGACACTTAAACATAAGCAAAAATGAGAAAGTACGCTATTAGAAATACTTGTTTCTAATATGTAAGTGCTTTATGCATTTTCTATTGATAATTTAAGTTTATAATGGTGTGTTGTGTTTGTATATACACGTAGGTGCTTGTAGTGACGTGTTTGGTAGCGGTTGCCTTATGTCAGAGCAACGAAGGCCCGCCGGAACCGTACAGTTTTTCTTACACATCCCAGGATAAGGAAGGCTCGTCGAGTCACGAGGAGTCCGGTGACGGCAGTGGAAAAATAACTGGAAAATACACCCTTATGCTGGCTGATGGAAGGATGCGCGTTGTAACCTATTGGGCCGACGAAACTGGCTTTCACGCGGATGTAGTTACCAATGAGCAGGGTAAGCTAACTGTAAATGTGTAACTATAATGTGTAATACAATCTTCAATGTTCCACAAGATGAGAAGTTTAGTCGTCAGGCAACAATATGGTAATTATAAAAATAAAGCAATTTCTACCTTTTCTATCCTAAAAAAGCACTTTTATATATCCGCAAGTATATCGGCAATTCATGTAAATTGTTTGGCCTTGAGTAAAACGCCTTATAATAATGCCTTAAGGTATTTGAAAGCTATTTTGATATGATACAAACTGCCTACTGAGATGGTTTTTCAAATTAGTTTTGAAAACCGTGATGCATGAAACAAATCGTACTAAACATCGATTAAGACGAACTGGAAACGTATCTGCTAGTCGATTCTAAGCAGAAATCAATACTATGCTTTTTCCTTGTAAACTTTGTATTTCTGACTCCGTAGGTTCGTTTAGTATTTGCCTTGAAATATACTACACGAAGCTTTACTTTGCTACACCTAATAGCAATTTTCGCAAGCTCAACGTAAACGCAATAGCGATGTAACATTAATGTAATGTAACAGTGTTAACAGCAGTTTTATCTATTTAGCGTTTTACGTTTTTAGAGTGTATTCAAGAACGGGTTCTTGTTTTGTATAAAAACACAAGCACAAGCTTACAATCTAATGTACAGTTAATGTATTCTATTATATTATATTAAAACGTTCATAGTAAAAAAGCATCAACATCCCTATGATTCGAAAAAAAAATACTATTTAGTTCTGAAGTGAGGTACATAGAGTAGTAGACAAATCTGATTGCAATATCGCTTTATGGGATGAATAAGGTTTTACAAGACGTTCAAACAATGCATACACATAACTAATAGCTAAAAAGAAAATAATTAAATTGTTAGGTTCAGGTATGACCGCCGCAATTGGGCGATGAAAATCTAAAACTGCTCAACAAAAATAAATCCAAAATAGCTTTTTGCTGAAACGATTCCATCCTAAGCAAGTGCTTTAAAGAACTATACAAGAAGGAGCTTGAAATAATGCGAGCGATCGGAATGATCTTTACCATTAAAGACGACTTATGGCTTTTTTTCGTATTACTAGTGTTGTTCGGAAGATCAGACTAGGACACTTCAGTATCATTGGCAGTTTGTTTTTGACAGCCATACATACGTAGCACTTGGTACGTATTTTAATTGCCATATCCAATATATAGAGGAGGAAAAAAGATTACTTAATTGTCTTTCTATATGTGTTGCGTTTTGCACAGGTACGGAATCGAAAAATCCGGCCGATGTGACAATCCAATCCACAGCCCCGACGGGAGCAGAAGCTGCGCTGGCTGCTGGCTCGGAAGTCATTGCCACCATTGTGAAAGCTCCTCGCCATATGCTGAAGCCAGTTCATGCTCGTTAACGAAAGTTGAACTTTAGAGCTTATTATTACCATTGAAATAACACTTCCGTTTTTTGATGTTGAATGTTCTACGCATTTCCGTCGTTATAGAGGATCGAGCCAATTATGTACTTTGGAGAATCTTTTCTACGGCAAGGAAATATATTATTGAGGATTCCACCAAGGCTTTGAAAATTGGCGTTGTTGAGATCTTCACGACGAAATACACATGCTACAGATTATATTGAAATGCACGAAATGCCCATTAACCATGGAAGAAATGACATTAGTCGTTTTCGAATCTAGTGGTGTTAACTATTTGACTTACCGCGCTCGAACCTTTATTGATAATAAATAAAAGCACTTACGTAAACATATATGTACGCATATAACGATCTACCACGCATGCTGGAGATAGTCCTAATTCAAAACGCTTTATTAATTCTTATAAACCATGTGAACCAATTGAAACATTCGCCGGTATATAATTATAGCTTTTAAAACATTTAACCATTTGAAACTGCAAAACAAAAAACGAAGATGTATGTTCCAGTTTGGTGTTCTGATCGACCCATTTAGCAAGCGGCATAATGAGACCTCGACAAATGCACTGCTATCCTTGAGGATTTCACATGGAAATTTCAATAAACTATATTGCACCAATTTGAGACGAAGAAGACAGGACTGAACAAAAACCTCCCATCCATGTTAATGATAGGTAAAGGTGATACTAACTTCAGTATAGATAACCATTTCAGGTTCAAGTCATAACTGATCCGGCCAGAACTGACGCCGAAAACATGGGCAGCAGGGGTGAAACAATCTTTGGTTATGTGCGAGTTTAGATTCGCTTTCTAATTGATAATCTATCTGTAATTAACTCACCCATTCGTTCAGACCGCAACCTCGTTTTATCAGAAACAGTCACTGGCTTAGTGAGCCTGCTGATTTTATACAAAAATAAATCTGATTACCAGGCGATAGAAGTTTTTGTTAATTTTGTTAAAAATGTTTTGTTAATTTGGCTACATTCTCGAGTTTCTGTTTGCACCTAGTAAGAATTGCGTCTAATAAAAATGTTTGTACTTGCGCGAACCAAAAGGACTCAATAAAAAAAATTGCATCAGCAGTGAATTATAATCCCTTACTTGACATCGGGTCTAAGTCGAATAAAATTTCCTTCGAACTTTTACAACCAAAAAAAAAGTAGCAAATGGAAGAATAAAAGGTAGCGAGGCAGAGGATTCTTCTCCAATCTCTGATAACCTAGTCGAACCTGAAGCGTTTAGAGAATGATAGTAACTTCAACTACAAAAATGGAAACACCACATATTAACTAAGATAACTAGCCCACAACTTCGTGATAAAACACACTTCGTCAAGATTCCATTTTAGTACGCTTAAAAGTAATTTGGTTATGTCTTTGAGCAAAATCTACCTACGCATGCTAAAAGAACTACAAAAATTGTGCTTTATCCATATTTACTTTTTGGTGTACCTTAATTTACTAAACGTTTGTGTCGATACGTTCTGATGTAGGTGTGCTACATAATAACAAATTAATATTGGTATGAACGATATAGTCTTAAGTGCAAGCGTAGGATCAATATCAACAGGCTACTCTTTGTTGAGATCTAGGGTGGAACTTTAGGCATGTGGAGCAGTATTTCCACTTTGCACTAAGCCAACGTGCACTTTGAACTCTAACTACTTTTAAGTTATCTATTCAGATATTGCATTACAAATTTCATCATATATTTGATGCGGGTTCATGGCCAGTGCGACCTATCCTATCGACCGTAAAATAAGTACATCGTAGCAGCTATGGAAGAACAGAGGTTGAATCTGAAGCCATGCTTTTTATATAGTCCTTAGTTGATAAAATGAATCTATTTATGATTGGACAATCTGTTTATTACTTAATATTTTATTTTTTATTTCTTACTTAATAATTATTTTCCATAGTTCCCAATGTCACCTCCGATTGTTTTGCCTGAGCTTTCTGCACGTATATAATTCCAGGCTTGTTCTTATGTCCTTATACTTAAATCTTAGAAGAGAAGCATCAGTATGGGCGCGGCTACTACCGGAGGCAATTATCTGACTCTGAGTTTATAGAGAAGTATAAAGATTCACCGCCAATTGAGAAATTTTACATTCCGCGATGAACAATTAAGTGGCCTACAGGAACTTGGCAAAGCTTAAATAGAATCGAAAAAAAACATTTTGCGCATTTATTGACTGCCATCTAACAGTTCTTCGCTGTTGTAAAACGTTGAACTTCATGCTATCCACTATAGTAATTTTCGTTTGCAATTTCTTGCTAGGTTGCAGAACATTTTCTAATAGCTCTCCTAATGAAATTCCCTACGATTAGTATGAGATGAACAAGAATTAACAGGACAACGTTGAATGCAATAAATTACGCAGACGTGCATTTGCATATGTACATGTACTGTTCATGTTTAGTGAACCGTAGGTGATTTTATATCTACAGAATTCACGCCCACTTAATTTGTAAGCTTGCACCGATTCGAGACGAACAACAGTACGAAGCTCGCACCATGTGATGTGGCATCATAACCGCAATTCTGAATCAACTAGATCCACCACTTTGTCGCATGGCCTGATAGTATCCTGTATGATACCCGGAAATGTACCACGACATTAACATTGCAGCCAAAGCTTCATCGCTACTGCAAATTCCGTCAACGTGTGGCGGGAACGGAGGCGGTGGTGGAGGAAAAGCTATACCTGGACCACTTTCATGTAGAAAAGCTCCCCGCTTCCGTCGTTCGTGTTCGTTATCTTTTAACGATCGATACTGAAGAGAAGATGTAGCTGGTTGAGCTTCCTTCTCGTCACTGGAAATCAAGCGGTCTTTCAATCCACTTGTAGATGGTATAACGTTATCTTTAGCCTTATTGCCTAAAGCACTGGGCTTCGAGAATGGGTATCGAGATCTATTGCGATCTGTTGCTGCCTCCTTTACAACGTCCTCGAATCCGTTAGCCTCGGAAATCTGTAGTTGCCTGCTTGTGTCTCCTCGGCTCTTTCTCAAACTGTCTAAGCTTTTTTCCTCTTCATTTAGGTAACCAAGATACTGCACAGTACACAAGTCACCACAAATCGACAGAATCTTTGCTTCATACCACACTCCATCTTCGCTATATTGAGACCGGCAATACTCGCCAGTTCTCCATTTTAACGAAACACTTCCTTTCCTGGAGGCCTTACGCTTGTCAAGCTCCTTATAAATGCAGCCAACAGCTCGATCATAGGCTTCGATTAGTGCTGTATCGTCCCAGTCATCCTCAGTACCAACGCCAGACTGACGGCAGAATACTACTTCACCTTCGCTACTTAAATTACTTTCTTCCATGCTGATAGAGGCCGGTTAGCACGCATTTCGAATATGTATGAACCTGTTATTGCGTCCAATCGGCCGTCTGCTTCCAGTGAGAAAGCGCAACGAAAGGGCGCCAAGTTCAAATTATGGCGCGAAGAAGATCATGTTGAATATACTCTTGGAATATTATAAGAATACATGTAATTTATTAGAGGGTTTAATATAAATGCATACCTTACGACCGCGTGTTGCTATTTTTAATGTGAATTTTATGTAGATATCAAACATTATCCATACTATCAAAAACCACACAAATAATAAAGTATTTACTCATTTGTCATTTTGGTACCAATCAATAGTCATTCACTTTTATGGTGGATTTATGCGTTTATAACTAGTCCTTACAAAAATGTTTAAGGAAAACATAAGAAAAATCAACTAACTTTGAAGATAAGTAATTACTATTAAGAAATAGACGTTTACGGCCGTAGCACTATCAGTCTGATGCTACTCGACAGTTTCGTGATCTATAAAACTAAAGTTATTTAACCGAACCGCAGCGTTTGGGTGGATCTGTTTGTGAGGTTGGTTGGACTACTTTGATAATCAACTAACTTAATCAAATAATAATATTCTTTCCAAAATCATTTAGCAATATAAGATTATAATAAAGAGTATAATAATAATAATAATAATAATAAATTGAGCCTGTTTAAACTGATTCACCAATAGAAGAGTGTCTATTAAAACTGATACAACCAATGTGTACCATAATCAAGCTTCGTATATACGAACTAAAAATAGTCTGGCTAGAAAACACCACAAATTAAAAAGGCTGCTTCTTCTACCGATGAAACTAAAGCACAGTAAATTTCCATAATAAAATATCACTTAAAATAGCCTAACTAGTGATATGTGTATGGCTTTGGGTAAGGGCATCCGTTTCTTTCGTACACGCACACGCTTTCACCGCTTTTTTAGCCTAAATATCAGTGAGAATAATTATAAAGCATTATGTAATATTTGAATTTAGATTCTCATTATTCGAGTAATAGGTATATATGAAAACTTTTAACTACACGTTTTGTGCTTAGGGAAACAAGGGTAAGAGGCGCGTATTAAAAAAAATGATAGTATTTGAGTAAGAATTTATATTGCTCAAATATTTCGATTATCTCACAAATCGCAATAAACAATAAAAGATGAGTGCCCTGTAAGTTCGATCCTAACTACTTGATAGAAATTGGCGCTTATACCGTTTCTCAGGTGAATTAGAAAAAACTAAGATTCTACATTTATTATGATGAATCATAGAACTAATGATTTATCAATAACGTTCAACTATATGATAGCTAATAATAACTAACCATTATAGCATGTGGAACACATAGAGCTGAACACACAGAATTCTACAAATGTGCACCCAGTGTCTATTTATCCTTCTCCATTTAATTATCTATCTGCTGATGGTTAAGTTGCCATAGGACGGTAAATAAAAGTTACTAGTTTGAGACCAAATGGGGGGCCTAAGACATTTAGCCTTGGAAATTTGATGTTGGCTTTAACAATCAACTTGTGAATCAAATAAGAAAAGTAACGCACATCATTTGCTAGCTTATATAAACATAGGTTAATCTTAAAGTACTATATCAATACATAGCAATTAAAAACGAAAAAAAGTTTACGTACAGGTTTTATGGTTTTTACTAAAGTGAGATATGAGGCTAGGTTTAAGATACATCTGGCTAGCTATTATTGAACGATGCCTTGTTCCTAAGAGCTATCCCCTATGGCTTTAAATAGAGTTGTCCACTGCCAAAGAAGATATGGCAGTCTATATACTGAGGGATACATATATGAGGACAACGATTCGCACGTGCTGGCACGCAAGTGGTCAGTCAATACGGCGGTATTTGAAAACATCAGTAACATTGCCGTATATATATATGTATATATATATATATATATACATATAGATATTAGAAAGAAATGTCATAAAGCTGGTCACGTTTGATCTACATCGAAAATTCAAAAAGACCTAAGTGATTTTATTCGTTGTATGATTTCTTATCATGTTGAGAGGACTTGCATTGACAATGTTGGGTCATTTCTTATTGAAAACATACTGTGATCCTTGTAGACTATATTATACTCGTGACTTTATATGGTTAAATCTCTAAAGAAGCGGACAAATTTTACTTGGAGATAGTTAAATATTTGCAATTTTTAAAACTAGGCTGCCAATTCGATCTTTGAAATTTGCCCTCGGAAATGTCAGTCTTTTACTATTCGTAACCAAAGGTAATTCAAAATTCAATAATAGGGTTTGGAAAAAAGTAGGCTTCTTTTTAAGAAAAATGTGTATTTTTTGTAACGGGTGTTCTTCAATTGCAAGCCTATTTCTTTCGTCAGTGTAAATTAATTATAGACAAATGTCTTAGCTAATTATAAATCTGTTCACTGAATCCTTGCTCGTACGGTTAAAGCAGATTGCACTTTGTTCTGGCAATCGGTTTGTTTAACTAAATTACAGGAAAAGTGGGCAAGGGGTGAATGCATAGGATCCACGCTGCCATTTTTCTTAAATTGTTTTTAACTGACTTTTTAAGTCTGTCTTTATCTCTTGTCTAATACTTGATCAACGCATCTACCTTAGCATCCAGTCAGCCTGATTTCGCCACAGTCGCTAGGGGATCAACTGCTCAATTTGTTGGTATATTTAGGAAGAGCGACTACCCCAGTCAGATGCACAAAGAGCATACGATGGCTCTCTGCAAGAGTTCACCACCTGGCTATCGTTGAGACTTAAAGAGAAGATCTCATTGATAGAATTCTAGGGAAAGGGTAGGCTTACGAAGATCGGCTTGTGGACGCTTACGCTCGTGCATGGAATCTGTCGGTTACTGAACTTGAGGTCTCGCAATACCGTATTAGCAGTCTTCTTGAAGATCAGTTCAACTTGGACGGTTGAACCACACTTCTATGAGTTGAATCTTATCAGAGGTGTTGTTCCGCAATACAATATAACGATTCATCTCGTTTTGATTCTGTAAGGTAATTTTCGCCTGTATGAACTCAAGGAAAACTATAGACACCATACGGTTCTAATTAATTCTTGTTTTATCAAACACGTCCGTAGAACAAGTAAGTTCGTCATAAATCAAGTTTCGTAATAACATAGAGCGTTTTATTATATATATTAAAATTGTAGTATGCTCTTCTGAAATCGCAGTTTACATAAGAATAAACAATTACTAACAAAGAAAAATAATTTAAAAAATACAATAGTTATAAAAAATAGTGCATGTCGTTCTTTTATACACTGACACGTCTAGACAAAATCTTCATATTAGGTATCAAATTCTTGAAAAAACAGTTGTAGATATATTTACCGTGTTTAGACAGTAAGCTTAATTTTAATCCCACTCTTAAACAGGACAACTCTATTCCTAATATTTGTCACAATGAGATTAATTTGAAGTTTCAATAACAGTCTCTTGAATACAATTTAGCTAGCCTATGATAAGCAAAACGCTGTGCTATGTGTTTATACACTGGGACTAGCACGAATACTTCTAGAAAAAAAAAGGTAGTCCATGAAAACACTTCACAATTTATGCCTGCGTGGGATTAATTGGGTCCGGTCGCATTTTAACCGTTGGCAACAACGTCGTCAACAGAACGCCATATATTCCGCCACAGATTTATTTGTGAGTGTTCTTTCATTTGCAAATACGCAATCGATGATTACGTATGGCTAGTCCAGAAGTGATTCATAAATTTAAGGCTTGCCATCACCAATAGCTTCAGTGTTCTAAGTTTGCATTGCCTAATCCAAGTCGTGCAAATACTTCTCATTCAACTTAATTTACAATGCACCACGAAGAATGAGCTTACAGCATTGGCGTCCTCGAGAACAGAAAAAAAAAAGTGAAAAAGAAGACAAACTGTAAGCTTATATAGTCTAAGTTTCCTTATTATAAAGGCGGCTCATACTCAAGCATGTCATCTTCTGTTCACGTCAGATATGTACACGTTTTGTGTATTAAGAGGATCTCCTCATCATATTCGAATTTATATCCATTCGCATCCAAATAGAAGCCATCCAATGAATAAGTATTGTCTAGTTGGCTGTCCGGCCCGCCGGCCGGCCGGCTGGCCGGGTGATGGTGATTGTGCTGGCTGCGCTTGGAGGGTTGCGCTCCGCTCCGCTCCGCTGTTGGTCGTAGTACTGTGCTTTTGTGTCTGCCCTCTCCCAGGGTCTCATGGCTCCTCCCTCGCGCCCGGTGCGCCACAGTTTAGGTCCATCTGTCCTCTCTACAATAGATAGCAGCAGGAGCACTCGCCTTACAAACCATCAGTCGCGGCCACTTTCAGTGTCGGTTATTACGCTACGTGTAGCATGGTCGTCTAAATGAGCGACTTCCTCTTTTGTTGCAAACATAGCACGCATATGCATCCGACCAACGATAACAACAACAACAGAACGAAAATATCACCGGGTGTCATTTAGGCAATTGCCACATTGTGCATTTGACCCTCACTCGATGCTGCTGAACACGAGACATTATGGTTTTTTGAAGTCTGAACGTTGCAGTTCTGTTTTTTCCGGAACAGAGTTAAAGTAAACGAAAGGTCGATCGGCGAAAAGCTATAAGGGCGACATCATCCAGTCGGGAACTGCGAAGGGAAAAGTCCGCAGACTCATCAAAGCGCAACCGGCCGGCCGGCCGGCAGATCGGTTACCACTCCTGCGACAAATCCGGTGTTTTTTTTCTAGCAACGCGCACCTCTTGTCAAGTTAACCAGAGGAAAACAGCGGAGTGAAGTCACGCTTAAGAAACAAAGTGCATTCGCTGAATGGTGTATCAGGACTCAGAAAGCTTTAGGAGCCGTGCTGACGGTCTAGTTCCTGGAGAATAAATCGCCCAAAGCAGGGCATTTTCCTGAGAAACTCAGGAGAAATTAATAATTGCTTAATCGTTTGATATATTTATCTGAAGTATAGTGAAACTGTATTTATGATATCGCTAAACAGAAGCATTATCGCGTTGTAGGCGCGTCATTTGGTGCTCGACAGTGGCTAAGTTCGTGACAGTGACCCCCTTCTCTATCTAATTGCACGAAAGATTGACACCATCACAACTCTTTCCGCAGAACTACAAGACTACCGGACCGCTTGATGACAACGAACTATTAAGCAACCGTATTTCTTATAGCGTTACTGTGTAGAGCGTGCAAGTGTCCGTTTGCATGAATGTGTGCAACTACTCGTGTGTCTCTAAGCGATTGCTATAACACGCAAGCACACACGCCGTAGGAGGTACAGAATATCTGGGAGGACCTACACGTGACTGTTTCGGCGGCCATGGCTCAATCTGCAGCACTTCAAGCTGTCCGTAAGATTCGTCAATTTAGGTACGTGTACACTGAATAAAATTCTTTTTATTCGCGGACGAGCAGGTTAAGCATAAAGCCATTTTTATGCGTATGATTTACTAGCGTTGCTTGAATCTCCATGAGCATCACGTCGTCTTATGGCTATATGCTGTTCAAATAGCAATATTGAGAATTCAGATTTCAAGTGGCGTCTCTTGCTAATCTGTTTTTGCAGCATGATCTCGATAACAGGAAAAAGCTGATTGCAAATTGATGCATAATTTTTTTAATAACTTGATTGTGCACGGATTTAGAACTCGGGTAGAAAGTATATGATTAACATTAAAGTTAATTAATATAATAATTAAAATTAATTTATATTGCTATATAAGGAAACAAAATCGTTTGAAAATTTCAAATAAATTTTGAAAAATAAGAGCCGATCTTCGGTGTCTCAATCAGTCACGTAGCTAGCCACATATCTTATGAATTTGTTGCACCATGTGTGTACCGTCTACAACACGACGACTACAATTGTGTAAATGAGCTATTGTCTTTAGATCTTATTTCCACTCTTCTATGGCAGAAGCGATACTGTTGCCGTTGGGGCTCGTCAAAAAGCCGCTTTTCAGATTTCTTCCTTCCGATTACGAATGGGGGTCCGAGAGTTTTGCATAAGCATTCTAATTGTCGTCTAGTCATGGCAGGATAAACAGCACCACCCGCAGGAGGCGTAGTACTTCGATGATCCCGCTAGCACCGGGGCCAGAACCGTCCGTGACGTCAGATTCTTCCGACGGATGGTCGGACCCCCTTCCCTAAACGAAAATAGTTCGGATATCACTAGTGAATGAAGAAGCAGTATCATTATTTGAACTGGAGACGGTGAATAAAGATAGCGCGCTATCTATGTTCTAGCCCTTTCGCTGTAGACCCCACTCATTTCGGACAGGTGTGTCTGAAGCCATTGCTCGCCCGTCAAACATCGCAAGATGATATAAATGGTAATGGCTAGAAAACAGCGTTGTGCTGTCACAGCTTCCACAGATGGTCGAAAAAAGCAGCTCCAGAAGATTTTTCATGCACTAGCAGAACTGCATAATTGCTTCACATTACTAGCAGGTATCTTGTGGCTTGATACGGCGGCAAGTTCTATGAGAAAATATCAGCTATATGCTAATAGATAATTTTCTCCCCGACTCAATTCATTTGAAACTGAAAGGGTTGCATCATGGAAAATGATCCCGAATGGGGCTATTCGTGAAATGAAATCAATCTTCGAAAATTTATTTTTAGTGAATGTAAAGTAGCGATTATGACGCACCATTTGCTTTTTTCTAACATTATGGCCTGGGAGTTCTTGCTTTGCAATATTCAGATTATAAAAATGTATCTTAGATTCTTAAAGTTGCCTACGAAACTACGTGTGCTTGCCGAAAAATTCGAGTACAGTAAGTGATGGCGTTTTAGGAACTTCAAACAGCTCCATATCTCGGCGATTGCAGCAATTCAGTGCAGTAGTAGCGCTTGATCGAAAACTCAAGCGTTTGTCCCGAGAGGATGGATACACTTGTCTAAAAAGTTGAACCAACGCAGCTGGACGGTTTCGCGTGGAACTTGTTGAAAAGCAATATCTAAAAAATTAGGATTTTTTCGTTTTGGAAGTTAAAAGAGTGTACTGACACCTGACTTATCCAAGCTTCTCCTAGAGCCTGTAAAGAAATCTCAAAACCATTACAGTGCAGATTATTTTAATAATATCTTTACATTATAAAATTTCGACCCTCAAGAGGAAAGGGTCTACATTTTACATAGAGTGCAAGCCGGGGCCCCGGATTGTGCCTTAGCAACAAAGTAGTCCTTTATGAAGATCGGTTACAGTTGGATGCTTCGTCTTATTTTCCAGCGTTAAGCTTGTTGCTTTTTGACCGTATATTCATTGAAAGTAAAATTATCAGTGGAAATAAGTTGCACAGACACCGTCCAGGATCGGACTTGTGAACTGATGAACATTTCAACAGTAGTGGGAATGGTACGGCAAAAGATTCCCGTTTTTGGACTTTGTAGAGCAAGTGCCAGTGACGACGAGCATTGTCTGGAGAAGCCCAACGTCTTTCAGGCTGCTCATAAAAATAAACGCGGCTAGACATAGGATTGATTTAAGATCAGTAGATGAGCTTAAATTATTAAAATATAATAGAATCCTGAATTCCACAACGGCTATATGCGCAAATTAACACGTTGATACAGGGTGGCCTATGTAACCTCGGGCCTCTTCGATTTAAGCTCACGAGTTGTTTCGAAGATTGAAAGACAAATAGAAGTCAAGATTAGTTTTCTATATAATCGCCATTCAAGACGATTACAGGGATCTGTCACAGGTCCATTTCGAATGTTCATTCTGCAAACATCTCTTTAATAGCACGATTGAGCGAGTCAACGTACGTCATGTTCGTACTTATGAGACCCTTGCTTAACGCTCAATATACATAATTTACCGGGTTTCAATCTGGGATGTACAGAAACCATTATGTGCCTGTTCCAGAACATGCTTACGTCCTCAAGTAATCAATCCTGCGTAAATCTCGTGTGTATCAGACAACATACCGTCTTGCTATAGGACGCATAGTTTTTCCTCAAAAACCTTAACCATCGACGATAGCACAACAATTCGTACAACATGCGAACAAACGTTCTGGGTAACACGTTCGCTTTTCTGGAAGAAGTATAATGGCATTACATTTATAAATAGACACATTTTCTGGATCACTAGCAAGCCAGCTATCGTTTTTCCAGTTGATTTTTGTATCGATACATCGCAGGGCAGCCTAATTCACGTCAAATTTCTGCGATCAGAATCTGATATAAACAAAAGCAGCTTCAAAAATGCACATTTGGACGGTATCAATTAACTTCCGAGATTTTGTAGTCGTAGATTCTCCTGTGATGTGTTGAAACCTACTCTCACTTATTCTGCAATCGCTTGATTATTTTCGATGCTGTCGATTTGGGATAACCCATTTCGTAATTTTGTGGCGGGTTCGAAAACAGCTCGAAAACACCGGATTATACTTGATCTTTGCTCAACGTTCGTAAACGAAACATGCTTTTCGATGAGCTTGTAGTGATATTCCAGAAAATACTGATGTACTTCTACTGCGAAGACGATGAGCGGATGTCCGCTTTGACAGCTCAAAGTTTGTCCGAATTTAGATAAGCCATGCTTTAGAGCTGTGCATATATAATGATGAAGACACTCCGATTAAATTTATGCTAACCTGAAAAACGCGTAACTTTAAAATCTAATGGAATTGAAGCTTAGGATGAGCAGAGTCTGTGGTATAGGTACGGATAGGCTTGTTCCACAAAAGGCATGTCGAGCATATCATATATCTCTATATTCTTCTAAAACATGTATTTATGTCAGAATTACTTGCATGTAAATTATTCCGTATATAATACTGAAGGCTTGTAAATAGCTTCATCTGTCAGCAAAAGATTTTTGTTAGTCGGAAGTACAGGCTATAGCTACCAGAGCTTCCCGCCGCGTTAAGTTAATACTCCGCCCTATTCAACGCACTACCGGAATAGAGAGCAACATTGACCTTTCCGGTAGAACGCTTTTTTCGTGGCCTCACAAGTTGGTCAGCTGAACAAGACCTTTGCTCGTTGCCCACAAGCTCTTTAAATTCAGAACATGTCAGAAATGGTAACAATATCTCTAGCTGGGGTACCGGTGCTATGAGATTTGGCTTTGAAAAAAATTTTGTACGGCTCAACTTGTAACTGCGAGAATCGTAAATGCGCTGGGTACATGTACTTGCAATCTCTTGCTTTTTTATTTTATTATAAAAGAAATAAGAAATTTTACTTGAAGGAAGCTCTATTATAGAAACAGTTTAGAGCGTATACATTTACACCAATTGGTCCATTCCCACTGCAAAACAAACTGTTGTGTATATACGCTGCTTGTTATGCATACAATGTGTGATAATTTAAGTAAAAATGAACAGATACCGGTGATTAATTGTCTTGTGTATCTCCTGCATTTGCTGTTCTGATAAGAATCTTCCGACATTCCCTGCAGTTTTATAGGGATATATCTTATAACAGACCGCCAATCTTTTGCGAATCTTTTGATTAAAGTGGAAACCACCGATTGCGCCGCTCCTTTTGGTAAAACGCCAAATGAGTTACGTCTCTCCGATTTTTAACGGTCTAAGGTTAAACGAATTGTTGTACCGTAGCACGGCTTCAGAGACTGGATACCGTCGTAAGTATTGCAACGGGCATTGAAACAGTCTATGGGAGAGAAGAACAGGTCAAGAAGCATTGAACTAATAATAAGTGAGAGCATGCAACAAACAACAGAAACAGAGTAAAAAAAAGATTAGCATCAAATGCGAAACGGTAACATCAGTTATATAGACAGACATATAGCATTGATTTCTAGATAAATATATTTCATGTCATATATACTACGTGTCTTTCCTTATCAACAAAATAACTGTTTCATTCTTACGCTAATGCAGGTAGAATACCGACACATGGATGGCCCCCAACATAATCAAGTGGAGACTAAACGTACACGTATTCCTTTGCTATTTAGAAAGGCATAGGATAGTCGATTGTATTGATTTCAAACAAAAGGCGGATTCTGTCGCCGTTCTCCTCAGTGAAATGCCACAAAGCAGTTACATGGCAATCAGCTGGCGTATATCCTTTGACCTTGTGTACTACTCGCATGCACCTACCCGTCGGCATATGGAGATGGATACGTTAAATAGACTAGATATAATTTTTAACCTTACTACTGAGTTTTTGCTCCAGTAAAAAGGTCAGTCCTGAAACTTCAGCTCAGTAGAGCATGTCTAGCTGTCGTGTCTTTATTTAAATAATCGTTGAAAAATTAATTTCGAATAAAAGGACGGCGATTAAACAGTATGAAAACATTTGAAACAATTTTCTCTGACTTCATACGCTATTATTTTTGTATTTTAGTTTTAGATGCGTGTAATTTTTTGTATGATAAAACACAGTCAGCACTGCACAGTGTAACTTCTATTCCTATACTTATGAGATATATATGAGCTTTTTGGTGAGTAGTTTCATTGTTTCAACACCGCCTTGCTGGCTATTGAAAAACGAATAGTTGAGCCAATTACTTGGTCGCTTCATGTTAAGACACATTGTTATAATACAAAAAAATTATGTACGCTTGTACCAGTAATGTCTTCCACTCATTAATTGCAATGTTTCCTTATATGTGATATGTAATCTTTAGATAATTAGGGAAACGTAAACCATGCTGTACGTTTTTCCCATATTCAGTTATCAATATATCAAACTACTTGCTTCACAAAAAGTATACTTTCAAGCTTTTTTAAGTTAAATCATGGAAACTTAAGTGCTGGAAACCGCATGTCTATCAGGTGAGATGGTATTTTCTATACGGCAGTTTTTAGATGCGTGTAAAGGTTACACAGACAATCAATCAGATGATCTAGGATGGCCTAAAGTTATTCCGTCACCCCTGTCCTGTCGTGCGGTAAATGTCAAACATTTTTATTTTGCTTTTCTTTTTTCAATTTTTGCAAAAAATATTTTAAGAAGTGATTCAATTTGGTGGGATCCCGCGGTGTAGTTTTATCGAGCAAAACACCAAGTTCTATAAAAGGGTCGCTTAACAGACGGAAGAGAACTACCGCGGGGGAAAAAAGCGGGGGCATACCTACATAGAGGAAAAATAGCTGACCGTTAATTAATAGTAGCAGTAATAAAGCGAATAAGATCATAACGCTATAATTTGAGAAATAGCCAACTAGTTTAGTTGATCTATTTAGTAATAATACAATGGTTGTTGAAAGCGCTTTACAAGATGCTTTGTGTTTTGACAAAAAGATGTTTAAACTTGATGGCTTATCAGTTAGACAATTAGCTTTCTACGCGGTGCAATAATTTTGAATGGGCACGTACGACGGTGCCAAAATTAGTGGAAACAGTTATATCTCGTAGACCCAAACCTGTACGGTAGATCTGATCACAGCTTTCGATAATGCGCAATGTTATTGTATCACGTTTTTGGTCGGTTTTTGCTAATTTGAACACGCTGTGGCACGCCAGCAGACGGAAGGGGAAAAAATGACTATCTCTTAAATCCTGACAATCTGATTGAAGAAGCGATCCCTTCATTTCGCGCAAGTAGTTCTGAGTCCCTCAGTAGCTACTAGGAGGAATGGCAGGTTCTCCTTTAGGTGTTTGTTTCATTTTCTATAATAACGCGAAAAAGATGATTTTATGAAAATAAAATCATCTTTTTCACACAGTAGATGATTTAGCAAATTACGAAGTGGAAGAATGGAAACGTTGCGGCGTGAAGAATGCTTCTTATTTTTCTGTCTTATTTTTTACTCGTTTTGTATGTATAAACGTTTTTCTGCATGAACTGTGAAACAGCCCGTATATATAAAGCAACATAGTGATAGCGTCAAGTAAAGGTCTGTGCTGGAGATGAAACTTTTATCGGTTGACTATTATTAGATTTACATTTTCACTATCGCATAACTACTGTGCTTGCAAAAATAGTTAAATGAGAAAAAGTATCTGCGTGTCGCAAAGAGCATGTGGTCCCAGGGCAGTTACATTAAATATATGTCAATGCGACCACATAAGAAACTGCAATAGCAACTGTAACAATAATCACGAAATTGTGGACTTACTGTTAACTTATTTTGTATTAAAAATAAACACTTATTAGTGTTTAGACATCTAGTATAACAGTAACGCCAGTTGACGCCGTTGCTATCGTCAGTTTGATTCTATGGTTGTTTTCGCTTTCACGGGCAAGGTCAAAGAAGCCTGACGAATGTCTATTATCGTCAAGCTAGCGAAGTTGTCTCTCAGTCTAGATCGAGTGCCACAGACGGTGTTAGCTTTGAATTACGCCCATGTTGAAAGACTTTTCGATCGCTTCGGGCATAGTTCTATCGGATTATTCAAAGAAACAGCTCTCGACAAAGAAATGTACCACGATCTTGCCTCGCAGTTCTTTATACTGTTATTGGGCATATTTTGTAGATATATTTAACGGGTGTGATGTACTATTATCACTCGGCAAATCTTCGAGCGCTCATTCTCCAATGATTTTTAGCCTGTCAAAGTGAAGTAAGCATTGTATCGGTGCCATTCATTTATTCGACGCGTTATTAATTACATTTGCAGCTGTGAGATCGGACATCTGTGTTTTAATTTATATTGATCAATCTTTTATGTCCGACATTTAGGTCTGCTTGACTTTAACAAGCCATTATTATTATTACAGTTATATCTCATATTATGTAATACATGATATATCAAGTTATTCTCCAACGGACCTATGAAACGGCATGGCAAAAAGCTACAATAACAATTTGCTATTTGCTAACGCGGAGATCTGAACCAGCGATGGCCGCATGTTCATTGCCATAAGGCCAACAAAAGGCTCTGTATAATTAGTGCTTATAATAAAAGCTCCTAATAATTCTGCAATTTTGTAAGGTATAGCAGCGATATCTTGATTTACGTTAGATACGTTCCCCTTTTTTTGCTTGCGCATTATAGCTAGCGCCCTGGGAGTTTTTCAGTAGATGTGCACTTCGATCTATACTACCATATTGAATTTAGTCACGAATGGCTCGTTTAGAAGGATGGTCGGCAGGACACGCTACATCGTTCACCTCTCACCTCACTACGCTTAGTTATCACCCTCCTGAAAACTTGAATCTGAAGTATATGCGGGCTGAAATCATCGCTCGACTCCGCTTCCTTCGACATGATCGGAGTGTGACAATGAGGTCATACGTTATCCTCGAGTGACCACAAGATATGCTGCCGACTGTTAGTCCATAAGACTCTGCAAAAATCAGAGATGTTTGGAAAGGTCGCTTTCGTTTCTAGCAAAGTCTCGAAACATCTCATGATTCTTATATCCATTGAAACTGTCAGCTTGTGCCCAGATCTAATCGATATTATCACCGAAGTCTGTTTCTAGTATATCCGCTGGGTTGGTTTATTTTTGCTGGGTAGTGCAGATTGACACATGTCTCATTAATGACGACGATACTCTCCGGGTATACTTTTTGCGGTAATGTCGTCTGACATCTGTCCCGGACTCAGTTCCAATTGTCTGTTTTTCTTTTTTTTCGTCCGTACCTTCGCTGCGATTTCTTAGGGTACGCATATTCTAATTTGCTTTGAAGCATCCGTGCTTACAGAAATTTGTTTTTTCGTTCGAAATGTGGTCATCTTTTCCGTGGTTTTCAGTTTTCCAATTTCCGTATATGAAATGATTGTAGTAATAATAAACCGATATTTCGCATCATTGCCCCTATTTGGGTCAGTCTTAAGTAGATTTAACTAGCGCTTACATCTTAGAAACAGACTTCACCACCGAGCGTCGATTATTAGCGTGAAGGGCTAAATTTAGATTAAATTTATCCTTTTACGCTAATAATTTAGCTTAGGGTGAAACTTTTTTTTTTTTTTTTTTGGTAACTCTGAAAATACTAAATTTAGTTTTATAACGGTGCATAGTTTTAATTATCTGAGAAGTTCGCAACAGACTAATAATTCAAAAATTTTTTAAATTAAAAAAAAAAAAAATTTTAATAATTTTTAATAGAGTAGAAGGAAAACATACTTGGCGATTAAACGTAAATTAAAGGATGCATAATGGGCCTTTTCACGACTTTTAGAAAAGCAAAAAGAATTTAGGTAGCGCAAAGCTGATGCGCATATTTAAAATAATTTTTTTTTAATTTTAAAGAGAATGATTTTATTTATTGTGAGTTTTGACTCAAAACGACATATGATGTAAATTATATCACCATGCATTTAGCTGTCGCTTACGTATCGCGACCACGGTTATGGATAATGATAACAAAAACATATTGGATATGGAAAGGCTGCTGATGTTACTAGCCTGTGAATCGAAAAGGGTCTGATGAATCAGCATGTTTGAACGGCCGTAAAACTATAATAAAGTTGAGTTGATGCACGAAGTGTAAATACACAGGTATTACTACAGATGTAAATCTTTTCTGGGGCTTGCAAAGAATGTATAATAATCCGAGGGTAACATCAAAACAGAAAATTTTTAAAACATTCTAGTTAATTTTTTAGCATTTTGCGTCCTAAAATTGCGTCTCTGACACATCGCGTGTCACTCAATTGACCCGATTCGTCCGAGTTATCCTCTTTAAAAATTGATTTCAGTTGAATATTTTCAGTCGGTTTAGAGAACATAGCTATTTAACACTTTGGTAAATATTTTTGGGTTTCTCAAAACGTATTGCCAAAAAAGCAACAAGGGTGAGCAGCTTATAGCAAAGTAGATTTCAACAAATCCCTTCCCTGCTTAACATAACGGAATATGTGGAGAAGAGTCAAACATTTTCCTTTTCTGAGGCCTGATTAATCTATTGAACTTAAGACGCTCTTACACATGAGTATTTATAGCTGAATTTTATTATTTCATAACTTTTTCGTTGCCTTTTTGAGTTTATCTCAATTTTAGAACCAGGATTAAAAGTCAGGTTTAGGAATCAAATTCACATGTCACCGTTAGCTATCGCTATTGCCTATTGGGGCAGACGATCTCTTAGCTTCCACCTTTCTCTTCAGGTTTATTTTCTAAATAATTATATTTTTTATACTCAGCATACGCAGTTCACTGTCTAAGTGGCTGCTTGTCGCGACGACTAAGTAGGCACTAGTCGCGCGATGGCCTATCAAAGCAAATGGTAAGTTCAAAATCCACATACCTGGGAGATCTGCGTTCTGGCAGTTCTCCGTGTTTCTGGGCGTGTGGGCTGTACGCCATTAGATGACATCAAGGTCAAATGTTTTGAAGACCGTTTTCAAAATCTAAAAATTGCTGCAAAACGCTATTCGATATCAGCACGTCTCAACCCTTAGGGTCTCCTATTTTCATAATAAAGAGTATAATTACGGTATAGTCTTCTGAGACTACGCTAGTTCAATATGCACTAAAAATAATGCGAGAAAAAGGACAGTATGCTCTTACAGAGTTGCACCGCACAATATAAGAATCAATCCAACGATCTTTCATTTAGAACACTCCTAAAGCCAGTGATTCTCAGTGGCACACCGCGCAACAGAAATGCAAGGGGTGTTACTGAATCATTTAGTGTTGAAGTAAAAGCAAACAAATATGGTTAATCAATATAGTTTATTCGAATGTTTTTGTTATTGGTATCATTATATTAGTTCATTTTGTATAATAGCTAAATTTGCATTCGAAAAAATAATTTTTAATATTACGAAACATGTTGCAGAGAGACAATGCAAAGATCAATTGGTATCTTGGAGTCTTCTGGGCAAAGGAGCGCGGTTTTTTGAGCAATTTGAGACTCGAATGGCAAGAAGTTGCTCTTGCTCCTGTGACTGTCACCTGGAGGCGCCTGATTCAAATCAATATAGCAGCGTTTTCCAGTGCACTTCTCACAATGAATACTATATTTAATAGCCAGCTTTGAAGGCCTAGATGAAAAGGTCCAGTGAAAAACACGAGGCATCATCTCTTGACGGTACCAAGTGCAAACGCAATCCACACAAGTATGTTCTTAACCCAAAAGTATTTCTAAAGGCCTACCAGTTGGCAGGAGTACGTTGTGTAGTTATGAATGTATCTTTACGTAAGAAGCATGCACAAGATGTTTGATTTCGACAGACAACCTATCGAATGGAACAAACACTCATTTCATAGATGTGCTAGCTCGTCGGAGAAGCACTCGTGTGCATTTGATTTATTCAGTTGAACAGTTATTCAGTGGATAATCCGAGCTGCAAGATATATAGCTCGTTGCCAGCCAACAACAATTCGAAGAGAGCTAATGTGTAAATGATGTGAGCTCTAAAGGTTTGTCGCCATTAAGATCAGTTAATAGAAAATTCTTCATGGATATTCTTAGATGTGTCCTCATTAATATAACTAAAGAAAGGCCACGCACTCCACTTGACGCTGAGGTAATTTTTGCCATTTTTCCATTATTGTGCTGTGAGTAGATAATTGATTTATTGATTCACAACTATACAATTGTGGGTTACTCCGTGTGCATTCCATATATTGGAGAATTAAGTATAAGGACCGATATCATACTTTTTTTTTATTGGAAAGCATACAAAAAAATAAGCAATCTAACGGTCGTTGTTAGGCACAACAAGGAGATAGCGCGAATTTATAAAAAACTCTTCCGACATCTCCTATTATGTTACTATGCATAGACTGCAAGTACGTGTCTGGTTGAAGATCTGGAAGAAAATCTCTAATCGCACACGTACTTTCTTGCAGTCATGTTTTTTCGCTTTTTTTTTTTCCTTAGGAATTGACGCCCACTGCTCGATTCATCGATAAGTAGGTGGCGTTTATTACGGACATCTAACAAAAAGTCGAATCACACGTTTCTGTAAACGGTTCGGCTTTACTTAAATATAATAGCGCTATTATCTATGAGAAAATTCCCTAACGGAACGGAAAAAAATAAGCTTACTCTTGATATAACTATTGCATCTTATCGCGGGGTTCTAACAGAACCTTCAAGTATATATAGATATAGATATATATGTATGTAGTTATAAATGAAATTGAGATGTGAACGAACGCCCTGCACGGATGCAGCTTGTCGAACAAAACGTAATGAATAAAGAAGTTTACGTGCATTATTACTTTTATTAGTTCATTATTTATTATATTATGACATTATATTTAGTATTCTACTTAAGGTAAAGAGAACGCTAGTTAGAGCTTGTAGCCAAGTGATCGTAGGGCTTTTCACTTTCTGCCTCCGTACGAGAGTGCAACTGCTTTACAGGCAGATATGACAGACTTGCCAGAAATGTCTTGTTGCACAAGCAACCATCTTGGTAATAAACTCGTTCTTGATCATTTTCTTTTACGCTTATGCTTCTGGTTCTATAGCTTCATTAATATAGGTAACGTTCGACAACTCCCTTGTCAATAATTGAATAACGATAGTAATAATTCTGTTTCAATCAACTATTTACAACAACGAAATCATTTTTTGAACCTAGCAAAAAGTATGCCTGAATGTTCTTTTAAGTGAAACTGTAATCCAATCGTGTGGATAA
Organism: Varroa destructor; assembly: GCF_002443255.2. Taxonomy (NCBI): domain Eukaryota; kingdom Metazoa; phylum Arthropoda; class Arachnida; order Mesostigmata; family Varroidae; genus Varroa; species Varroa destructor. The sequence continues at coordinate 49,178,156 of NW_019211455.1, read as the reverse complement.
TAGTAGTAAACGTCGCAAAATTAGCTTTCAGTATATATTAACTGTCGTTATAAAGTTTTAGAACAACTTCAACAATGAGCAGCTTTGTCAGCCAAGTCACTTTTAGAGTATTAATTGTGTGATTTCACATTTATTTTCGTACTATCCGTTTTCAGCGAAATTCCAGGTCCATGGCCATCGTTACCAGTTGTCGGCACCAATTGGCAATACTGGGGCCATAAGCAGGACTCCCAATTGCATAAGGCTTTTGAAGACAAATTACAAAAGTACGGGCCCATTTGTAAAGAGGAGTACCAATTTAGAAGGCCCGTCGTTCATCTGTTTGATGCGGAAGATTTTCCCGCTTTATTCAGGTAGGCTTATTTCAATTTGTGCGAATATTGTAATATA
>NW_019211455.1:49056506-49177666 GCF_002443255.2 Varroa destructor | reverse complement strand
ATATATATATATACGGGGAGTTTACCTAACCTCATACTTGTTAGAATTGTTTGAGAAAATATATTTCAAATAAGTTGTATGTGCTCAAAATGTCATTTCCACATTCATTTTTATTTTACTTAACTACGATTTACCGCTATTACAATTTCATTTCCGAACCTAACCACTCACTATGCATTTCTAAAGATTGTTTGTTTAATCTGGAACTACTAAAATAATACTAGTAGGTATAAACTCAATGTAAGTATCGCTCAAATGCGCGCAGTACAAAAAAAATTCCAGTAAAATTAAATTTTTAAGTCCATAACAATCCAAAAGACAAAAAGATGCGGAAGGCGCAAAGTTAAAGAAGGTAACCGTTAAAGCTTATCTGAGCAATTTAATTGGTATTCTCCTATTCAATATGGCCGTAAGTTTGTCTCAAAACCAAAATGTAGATCAAAAATAATTTTTTGAGCCTTTTGAATTAGCCCTAATTTTATTATCCCTTAGTTTACTTATAGTCCTGTACATTGGCCAATTTTTCTATTTTTCGTTTGATTTCTATAAAAAAAAATCTAGAGCTCAGGGAAGCTGCCCGATTCGTCCTCCCGTAGAGTTCGTTTGTAAATACCGTCGTGAAAATTCGGATCGCTATCCGGGGGTCGGCCTCAGTAATGCACTCGGCGAGGAATGGCACCTTCTTCGATCAACATTGGCTCCTGTTCTTAAACAAATTGGAGATAAAGCGACCGTCAAGGTTAAATTTTGACACGCATTTTATACATTCACAATGTCAGACAGATTTTCTACGACGGCCAAAATCAGCTAATGGAAAACTGAAGTAAGCTGTCTTAGTTAAGTACTGTCCATGTCCTTATCTGCAGGATACTTACGGCGCGCTTCAATGGGAAATTTGTCAAGATTGGGTACGGCACCTTGAAGATCAAGCTTCTAATAGTGGAGGAATCGTAGCAGATATACAAGACTCGTTATACATGCTTACACTCGAATGTTCGTAACCCTACTCAGATGTCTATTCCAAAATCTTTAAGTAACCGTTGCACGCACAAATGGCTGTTTGAAATTTTATTTTTACCTAATAATTTCTAGCTTCATTATTATGATGTTCATCGTACAACTAAACGTTAGTCCCACGACAGCATATGAGAATATATTCAAGATTTAGTTTAAAAATTTGAGAAGACCGAAAAGCCCATCAAAAATGAGCTGCAACACAAAATATTGAGGTACATGTAATCACGTGGCATTTCCTCGTGTTTTTTACTTGCTAATTTCAGCTATATTTGCTATGTGTTTAGAACGTCGATTGGGGTGCCTTGCTGGTGACACGAGAGCAGTAGAGCTCGTTGAAGCTACTAAGAAGCTGTTCAGTTCATATCAAAAGCTCACCTATGGAAGTCCGCTCTGGAAAAAAGTGCCCTCTTATCGGTATGAAGAGTACACAAACACCGAGGATACGATCTACGGGTAGGTGTTGCTTATGATTTTCTGTCCGTGAATCAGATACACTCTCACTCAACCTAAGGGCGTCACAATATATATATAACAGTATATACATATAATAATAAATGTATATATAAACGTAATAACGCAATGTTATTTAAAATTAGGATATTTAGGGCCTTAGGTTCATGATACCTTTGTCCTAGTCCTTGCGCCAATAAGTTTTTGAAAGCCAGATTGAAAGTTGTTTGACAAATGCGCTTTTAAAATATTTTCTTTTCAATGTTTTAAATTATATTAAAAAAAAAAAAAATAATATTCCACTGAAAACTCAAGGAAAGTAACCGCATGAATAAAAATAAATGTAAACATTCAAGTAGGATAAATAGGACGCAATACGGATCAACCGTCAGCCTTTGGTTGAATTGAAAGGCCAACTTCAAGAACAGAACAGAGGTAGAATCACATCAGGACTGGTCGAACTTCAGGCCGATTTAAGCGGTGCTCTATTGTTGTGGTGGTAGAACAATATGAGAACGTGTCTTTTGTGTTGTTTTATTTAAGCTAATTCCGGTACTCCTAGTTTTTCTTTATTATAGCTAGTCACCAGGAGATGATACAATTATCTGTCCCAGTAATAATAGTACAGGGATGTTTTGTCAATAAACATTAGGTACATACTAAATGTGGGTCATAGAGGTGGCTTAGGTTTCTGTCCTGGCGTAAACATACGTCGATCCTTAAACAATTGGAAGAACCATGAACATAATTGTCCCTTTTTTTTGCTTCGTCCCTTCTGATTGCCTCTATAGAGCAAGCTACCCAGACAGAATTTTATGGCAATATATAGTCTAGCCATATCTATGCTTCGATTGAAAGAAACCGCGAAAAGTCAGCTATGGAAATTTCCTTTTTACCGAGGTCGCGGTTATTGAGTAATGTAATAATAATCAAGTAATGGATGTATTTTAGAGACAAGTTGAGTTTTAAGCACTGTGATACTCTACCAATTTCGATATGCTTGAAACTATGTGTATGTTAATAACATATCACTTCAGTCTAATCAACCCAAGCAACAATTGAGCTATAACAATTCAAGACTTGCTCTATTAATATAGCTAGCGCAGAATGTAAGTTAAGCCGCCGCATCCGTACGTAAAAGTATTTAAGGTAATGCACACTTTACGTATAGAGGACGTACAAGTCGAAGAATTTATTGATTTAATCTGTTAATATTCGAAGGTAAGCTTTTGCTATGAACCAATAGAAATATGGCATGTCATTTAGAAGAGTAGTAATCTGAATTGAAACTAGTGTTATTAATAGACGTTCAACAACAGTACTTTTGCTGACTCTAGGTATTTCTTTTCCTGAGAAAAATGATGTTAGCTTTTGTACAGCATAGTTTAGTAAGATGAAAGAAGATAGGTACCTCTAAAAATGGATAGGTATCTTAGTTACTGTACTTTGCAATATGCTGACAATGAGAGGTAAATAGTAACAATGGCGCAGCGGGGCGGTGCAGTCGTCCAATCGGCCAGTGATTGGAGGCAGCGAAGCGATATTTTGCTGTGATTGTTGAGGATCAGTGGCATATTGCGATACAGGGACCTCCGTTGGACGGGGTCTTTTTCAGGAATCATAGCTACGTAAGATAATGCTGAGAACAATAAGTCCGGAAACGTCGGATTAGTGTTAAAAACCTGTCCCATCGACGCCAACACTGCTAAATTTTGTTACTATCACAGGTTGTCGAGTGCCGACAGGCACTTGATGACTCTAACGCGGATAACATTCATCGCTATCACAGGTCGCGCTGATGTCAATCACTTGGTCGCTGTACTAAGGATGATATAAATCTCAAGATTATGATTAAAATATATATTACGTCTTTGCGTCTCATATATGTTAGCCAGAAAATATTTAGAATTAAAACCCAATCTATACTGTAGCTCATAATCCTATGTCTATATCTAAGCTTTTGTAGTTATATTACTAATAGAAAGCACGAGATATTGGATTGGGCGCCATTGTACACCAGTTTAATATCCCACTTTCAACTTCTTCCAGGTTGACATCGGAATTACTGGCGGAATGTTCTGCTTCGGCAGAGCAAAGTCTACTCCTAAAATCATTAATGTCCCTGCCGAGTTTTACATGGAAAGATATACAGTTGACGGTCATGGACTTCATAGTCGGGGGCATTTTCTCCATGACCCAAACCTTAACTTTTTTCATACATCAGATAGCCGTGCATGAAAATGTGCAAGCGACAATCTACGATGCTTTACAGGACCAAGAAAATAAGCCAGGGGAGTCACTTGCTAGCCACCCTTATATAAAGGTATTAACGACAAAGATGCATTTTGTATTTGAGGCAAATGTACTGATTCGCCTAGCCATTAAAATCATTAGAGAGATACAAAATGTTTACATTTTACATTACAAGACTTCATCCGGTTATATTGGTATGATTAGATAATTCAACGTTAAGTTTATCTGAGCAAAATACGATATCAAAAGAATTACCACTATTGGGAAGCTTCCCTAACAAAAGTTTTTTTTTTTATTTGATGTGTATTTTGTGACCCATAGGCTTGCTTGAAAGAAACGTTTCGACTTTCGCCGTCCGTGCCCGGTCTGATGAGGATTCTTCCACAGGATACCGTACTCTGCGATTATCATATCCCCGCTGGAACAGCCGTCTTTGCAAATTCAATGGTCGCCTGTCGTAGTGAGGTATGTCAGCTTAATAACCGGTAGACTAAAATTCTTTTAGCTATCAATTTTTGTTAAATGGTGCAGTAAAGCGCCATCGAGACAGTAAGCATTGACAAGAACGATAAATATTAGCTTTATTAAGTGGCAGTTATATATCCTTTGTACCGCTTATATATCCTTCGTTGAAAAATGATTTGAGTCATTTATTCGAGGTTGATAAGTATTTATCTAACGGTTTTCATTGAAATTATCGCGTTTAAAACAATCTCCGCTGAACTCAACACACTTGTACAACCTTACTGTTTGTTCCTGTCCTCAAAACACTTTAGATTCGATCGTTGGGATTGACCTTGACTTAGTCCGCAATTTTTCTTTAATTTTTTTTTCTATGAAGTAAAGACGTTTCCGGCTCAGGCTTTCTTCAAATATTGGAATAGGAAAAAAAAAGCCGTGGGAGACAATGTCCAGCAAATACGGGGTTTGGTAACATATACACCGAATTTTTCTCTAGCAAAACCTGATGTACGAGTAGTAGAAGTACAGGCCAATGCATTGTCGTGTTGACCGCAGTTCTGGTCTTTTGCGTCAGATAGAGTCGCGAAATCTTCCTAAAGCTTCTCGATAAAACTCTTCGCTGATAACGGAACCGGAGCATGAGGCGTAGCGTTCAGCTAATTTCTATCCATATAGTTTAAGATGCTTCGGTAAGGTATCTAAAAGAGGACGCGGGCCTCATCCTAATCTTTCACTTTTCATACATTTTTTTGGTTGGACGAATCTTCTGGATAATTTATTAAATTGAAGACGGTACAGAGCAGTTGGAATGTTTTACTCTGATCTGCCTAATGAAATCGGTGAACGAGGGAGGACGCACGTTTAATATAACGTCAACATCTATATACACATCTATATATAAAAATGAAAATCAAACGTCCGATTTGCGTCTACAGTAATACAGTAGTACAGGCAAAATTCACGTTGATTTTACTTCACTTTGGATCTTTTTTTATTCGTTTGAACCGTTTTTGGGCCTTATGTTTTTCGATCATAGATCCAGCGATTATAGCGTTACCTCGATAGGATGATTTTGTTCTGTTAGACCCGTAATGAATCTGTCTACTATTTTTTAAAGAAGAGTAGCGAGATTTTGTCTAATGAGTCTGTTATACCGATATAGATATTTGGGTGCATTGATTGTTTTTTTTTTTTTTTTTTTTTCCAATCAGCTTCGGCAATGTCTATGGTAACACAATATTTATATAAGATACTAAAAATATAATTTGAAATTTCATTCAAACCCGCTGAACAATCCGCACACTACTTTATCTCCTTCGTTTTTTTGGTACTAGCACCATTTGAAGTCGCGCGTTCAGTAAGTGTAACTTATTACGAACTGTCTTGCGAGTGATTTTCCAATATAATACTTGCATCTAATTTGGAATGTTGTCTAAGGATAACTACTTAATTCCGTATAAAAAGAGCCCTATTATTTCTATCACAGCTATCCCTGTTATTTAATTCTAGCTGCCGCTTTTGAGCTACAGGACCTGGATCATTGGGTGCTTTTCCATGTTATTTCCCTGTTGGAGCCGTTGAAACGGATTATTGCCTGCATTGCTTAGATATTCAACTATTAGGTTTTGGCGGCTCTCTTGACCCGTTGCATATTGCAATTCTCACAGTCGTTGTAGACGTTAATTTTTAAAATCCCATTTAAGTAGTAGATCGTTTGAGGAACCAATTAGGACAGCAACGTAAAAGCACCGCTGAAATTTCTCCATATCTCTCAAGCACTGCGCTGGACTAATTACGTACAATACCTTTTCTACTTTATGGCAAAAAATTAAAAATATCAATTTTCGGTCCAATCAATCTGAAATCAATTATGCAATTAGTATGTGGAACTTTGATCTCAAAACGTTTCGCAAAGCCTTAACGATGGTCGAACATATTGTCCAAAAGATCACCTTTTTCTAGATGTTTACAGACTTTCACACGATTGTGTACAATCAATGTTACCCTACGAGTGTCTCAATAGGCGTGGAAAACGTCATGAGAAAAAAAGAACGCGTACTTTAATGAAGAAAAAAATGCAAACGGTGAATATCGACATTACTGAATAGACGTGCTTTTATGCAGGCAAAATCGCAAGCCTTGTTCCTTCAGCCAGAACAGAAGCGCTATTGACAAAAGAGGGAACTATCAGAACTCATACAGTCGATCACATGCGAAAACCTCCAGAACGACGCATGTAAAGTGTTTCAAACGTGAGCGTGGTAAATGCAGTTAAAGCTGTTTCAAATGGTTGCGATAACATCAGTTCAGTCGCCTAATTTCGTAGTACGATGCCAAGCTCCGATCGAATTATACCTCTGTATGTTTGTTACAGTACCTCTAATGTACTATAACATACAACTGGAGTTCTTTTTCGGCGACATTATTGAATCCCGACCAAGTATGATAGCTTTAACAAAGTCGTAGACGTATTCCGTTTCATGCTGGGCTCAGCTCGTTTTACGGTTATTACCTTTTAAGAACAATGCTACCAATATGTAGCAGTTATAAATTGCTTGAAAAATGTTTAAAGCCTCCACGTAGAATGAAATAGTCCAGTTAATATAAAATAATAATTCTATTTTATTTACTTTTTGTTAACAAATGTTATTTTACATGGAAAAATAAATGCACTTGAAATCGCAATGCAGCCCAAAAGTCTGCCGTCTAATAGAGTAATGCATAGACTGAATAGAGCATCGGCATATTTAAATAGATCCCCATATAGTATAAAGCATATAGACTGTAAGTTGTCTGTCGAACGCTTTTCATTACAATGCATGGACTAGGTACGCAGTCACCTGATGGAATCTCTATAATTAAGAAATTAATTCTTTCGTTCTGCCATAACGCATTCTCTTCTTAGTAGAGAATCTTGGTAGGGAAGTGCGCAAGCTATCAAGACGCGCTTTGCATATTTTTTTTTTGAAGATAACTGTTTTGGCAGTTAATACCACTACTTGGATCTCTGGCCCGAATTATCTTCGTACAGACAAAGCTCAAGTGGCGTCTAGACTGGCATACAGGTAGAATAATCATTTAGATACTTATAAGAGGCTGCTAAGGGCACCTCATTAAGGGTGATTGGTAACATTGGATTGTCTTCCCACTTTTGTATAGGGTAATATTAGGTCTCAACATCTCAACAACAACAACAACAACAACAACAATAACAACACCAAATTGATGGGCACGCATCTAAGTGCCGAGACACAATACCGACTGTTTTAGCACTGATTTTCTCTTACATCCTATGGAAAGTGTTCGGATTTTGTCTGCTTGCGGCGATCGTTCAGCCAACTGACTCGAGGCCAAGGCTGTAGACGGCACAGTCATATATCTAAGAGCTTTTAGATGCCTCTAGATTTGGAGGGATTATAGATAAAAAGGGCATAGGTGGTTTGAGTAGGATAAAACTGAAAACCATGCACACAACGGTCGGTTTTCTTTTCTATTATTATGTTAAAACGCCTGCCAAGTATAAATCGAGAGTACGTTGTTATTATTATTATTATTATTATTAATCAACTTTTTATAACGCTCTACAATCGGTGATCTGAGTATCTGTACATTGTATATTATTGTTAAGTTTCTAAAATTCAACTTCCTTCGTTAATTTATTAAAGGATAAAAGAAAAGGTTGTTTTGGACGCATTGCGCTTTTCGTTTATCTAAAGCGATTTTGATGTGAGCTGGAGCACCACTTGATGAAATAACAGCTTTACGTTATACGTGCGGTACCCATGCGTAGTCAAGGTGGAACACCACCAAAATCGGTAGTTAAAAGGACTTGACAAGATTTATATAAATAAGAAAAGGTCTTACGGGAACGCAGAATGCTTCTGTACATGAAACGACATAAGTGTTCATTTATATCGAATTTAGTGAAAACCTAGCGAGTTTCGAAAGCGGTAGGTCTTTCAAAATGAGTTTTATATTGCCCATTGTTAGGTCTGAATACGATCTTTTCGGTGTGCGCGTACATGAGAGCAGAGAAAGCTCACTGTCCATGGTGCACAGGATTCAGAAGCCTTTTCGGTTCCAAAAACTACGGCTCGTGTTTAAACTAGATCATGTGTTTGTTCGGCTATTTGGAGTACTTTGTGTATAATAGTAAGACGTTTCTGGATTCTCGCATTCGCGAAGTATTGAGTTTTTCTAGCAAGACTGTAAAAAATCTTCTGCAGGAGGTTTTACCTTCTTTTTCGTGACAATTTTAGTTTACTATAAATTAACATGATAAAGATTCGAATTAATTTTCAAACCCAAGGCCCCTTGTCTCTTGCATATCATATGTGAAACTTATCACCTACGACTTTGTACTTGTTTTATATACGACACCATTGGATCGTGTAACTTATTATTGGTGTTGTCATGGTGTTGCTAGAAGTTGCTGGGCATGTTGGACACATGATCAGCTTAATGTTAAATGTTATATTATTATCAGCGGTCATATTGGGCATCAATAAATTCAATGCGTTAACAATTTTACAAGCCTGCATTTGTGCTCACGCAATGTACGCTCGTTAGGCTTTATCCGTTTTTACATTGTATTGCTAGTTCATCGATTAAGCCATTTAAGGGATGAGTTTGGACGAATGTAAAAAAGATTACTGCCCATTTGAAGTCGAGCGACCTCCAGCCCCTCTTAACCTGCTAGGTGTGAACTCACGTTGCTCATGTACTCCGGAAAGCGGTGAACTCCCATAACGCGTAGCTAGAATATATATAATATACATGCAGCCAGTAAGGACGCAGACCTTAAACGAATCAACAACCGCTTGTAGAGTGACGTTCAGTCATGGCGCCAGGCGGGCGCCGGCATTTCGAGACAAGCTTGCCAAGGTAGGATGGTGTGCTATGACTCGCCGTAACAGCCACAACCTTAGACAGAACAACTGTAGGTTTGCAGTGCGCCCTGACGCCTTCTCTCCCGAAGATGCACAGTTTGCCATCGCCGACAGTACTTCGACAGGCTATAAGTACAACTACGCAGCCCGCATGCGGCACCAAAACAGTGAGGCAATTTAGTGTGATGTGAAGTGCTAAAGCGTAGCTAGGAACTTGCAAACAAACACATTTTTTCAACCACCGTGGACTTCAGAATGGCCTTCGCTATTCCTATTGTAAAACAAAACTACGCACTCTATGGAAATAGCTCAGCTGGAAGCAGCGGATTCAATTCAGCCTCCAGCAGTCCGGTTGGATCACCTCCAAAGGTTCCTGTCCATGCCGTCCCTGTCAAGCGCCCATTGCTGGCCCGCTCTGCGTCTGCCCGGACCGCTACTGCATCCGAAACAAAGTTCAAAAAAGACCTGACCCGTAGCTCCAATAGCTTCAATTCATTTCATGAGGCGCCCGTCGTTAAGTTATCCAAGGCTGTTCGTAAAATTAGCCGTTGACATTTTCTATACAACGAGACAAGAATGTACTATTTGCGTCGAACAATATTCTATAAGCGTGCCGGTTGGTGAGATCCTAAACCTCTCTGTTTAGGTGATCGCTGTAAAATCAGGTGAAGGTTTGAGACTTAACTTTAAGTCCAGACCTGTTCGGACTAAACGAAACTAGTCCGAACAGAGGCGACCGATTCAAATATAAAAGATCACGCGGTAATTCAACAAATGGCCTGCAGTTCTAGTAAAACTGTGGCCGGTGGCGTACTAATCACAGCTCAAAGGATACGGAAGTCTTATATGCTGTGTAATTCTAGTGCGAACAGCGGCACCAGTACTAAGTGAGCGTATTTGTTAGACAAGCAAAAAAAAAACGTTTTATCAATAATCTGAATGATTTGCGGGACCGTGGCATACTTGCAAGAACGAAGCTGCGTAGAGAATAACCAGCAGACGACCGAAAGAGCATATTGAGCAGACTGAAATTCAGGAATAAATGACGATTTCTAAAACGTTATTGATGTTTTTATTTAGTTTTCTTTATTATAAGATTATATATTTATTATTATAAGGGACTGCAAGTTTTCGTCTTAATGATATGCAGTATATCAATTATTTGCATTTTTATAACTTTTATGCCATTGTTACCGATAGTGCAACATGTAAAATCCAATCATTGACCTGATCCTTATTTGTAATGAAACTGACCTCGTCAAGGAAGTCTTCCAGCTTTAATTAAACAAGTAGCCCGTTGGAGTTTAACTACAGATGCTACATCAAGCGTAATTCATAGCTAGAGCGCCACAATAATGTGTGACGCTATTAACTAGCTAAAAACATTGTCCGCTTATCGGCATAAGTACCAGGCATAAGTCACGAAAAAGCCATGTTTGTTGGAATAGGAATAAGATATCTAGTACGGGCTTGAATTGGGTCTGTCGCTTGCTCAGGGTTAGCATCTTATGTACCAGTTACCGATAATTCATTGGCATCGAGGACTGCGACCACAGACCACAGTGAGCACGCTTGCCAGAAACTTGGCCCGCTATGCTGGCGCTCTTTGCGAGCTTTCATCTCCAACACCTAACTACCAGCAAGAATCCGAATGCGCATCACGTTATCCCATTACAGTTAGTCGCGTCTAGATGGGTTTCAGTGTTGTATACGGGGAATATCGTCGCTTCTGAATCTTTGTGCCTCGGTAGTGAAGGGTAGCTGAACCATTTACTAGATCTCCCGGTTGGACCCGGTTAAGAGTTCTGAATGGTTCTGACTGTTTCGGGGCTTCAAAACATCACATACCTTTGTTACGAACATGCGTTCAGTGGTTTATTCAGTTATTTAAAAGCGTAGTTTTAAGTTTATTGAGTTAATTTATTTTTCTTTTAATGGATTTTATGTCGATTGGACGCTCTCACATCATGAAGTTCTTTTATGTTGGTAACGGATTATCAGAGTTCAACTAGCATGAACTTATATTCCCGTAAATGTTTTTGTTGATACTTCAATATCAATTCATTTGAATAAGCTGCAGGCAATTTTAAGAAGGCAGAGTTTCAATCGACCACGACTGTGAGAATCGAAGGCATTCGTTAGAAGGAAACCGCAAACTACAGATATAGTCTCAAATGGGAAAGCTATGACCTCTAGATTAGAAAAACGTTTACCCGTAGCTAGAAAATATTTACATTTTTCTTTTAGCTGTTCACGTTTATTGCCACAGCAGACTATTACTGGTTATCGTAGTTTTCTTGTTAATGTGTGACTTCAAAATGAATTTCCACGTATTTATGCTGAGGCTAATTTACAGATGTATTTTTTATTTTAACATAAACAAACCCTTGACATAAACATTTATTTTCTTAATTATTTAAGCCCTAAAAAGCAGTCATGTTGTATTGAATATTATGGTTATATAAGGGTGCCAAAAGGCGTTTTTCTTGTGGAACTCGTATCATAAATTTAAAAAAAAGTGAAAGCATAATTCTGCACTTGCGGACCGATATGCTTTATCAAGTAGATCAAGCTCTAATGTAGACCTTACGGATGAATCGAATAATGATGATTCTAAATGAACGCTTAGTTATAACTAAGTGGACAGCTAAATCATACACGGCGGCGCCTTGCAAACGTGAAAACCAAAATTTTAAAAAGATACCATTATTCGATTGAAATCGATAATTCCTTTGTTGATGCAAACCCCATCAATAGCGTTTGTTAACCCAAAAGCCACTAGCGCGCACCTCAAATAAAGAGCATGTAAACGTCTCTATCTACATGAGATCTGGCGACTTGAACAACTAAGCCTCTAGTTAAAAGAAATTGAATTTCGAGTCCAGCCAACGATACACACAATGTCATTTGTATAAATAACGGAAGCTTTTTTAACGTTCTAAGGTTAAAGGAATAAATTCAACAGTTAGGTGTCAACGGCATGTTGTTGATTAAATGTCGGATCATCCGAGCAAGGGATGGAATCTTCAGAGTGCTGCAGAGACGGCAATCTGAAGTAATAGCGCTGAACGTTTTAATCTCTTTGAACAATGTTTTGAAATCGATAAGTGGCAGAAGCCTCGTCAAAGGTTGCGCATTAGAGTTAAATATAGCTATGGCTGTATAATTCGAAATGAAGGAAGTTGTCTTTCTGGATTCACCATAGACAAGATCTATTGGCGTGGCCAGGTGATATAATACTTTAAATGGTGCCTTGCAAACAGAAAAATCAAGGATATTTTGCATCGAAAAGTCACTGTGATAAATACTAGTCCTCAGGGCTACTCACTTACTCCATTGCGGACTGCTAGTGCGTCCTGCCAAGCACATAGTGTGGGTTTATTTTTAGGCGCTCTATTATACTACGCGTTTTCGAACTGATGCAGATCGCCGTGCGCTGAGTGTGCTCAATGCTTTCGTTTTCGCAAATGATTTTTTAAGGCATGCTTACATATTGCTAATAAACTATAGAATACAAATTGCGTGCTCATTATTAATTAATCGTTGTTCATATAAAAATAATGATTGGCATTATGACCATGTAAAAATTGCCAATACATGTGAATGTCAGCTTTTTATGTTTTAAGACCAATCCTAGTGTTTCCCAACCAATGTTGTGTTCTACTTTCCAAGTGAATTTTGCACAAATACTTCTACACGTCTCGGTAGGTACGGACGTAGTTTCCTAACAGTATAAAAGTAGTCCGTCTCACTCTGTCTGAATAGTATACAATCCGTTCCCGAAATAGGCGTGGCTTCTGAAGATGCACTATATAAAGCTACGAGATTAAATTATGCTCATTGCCTGTTTGATTGATTCACTTCACGAGAATATCTGTAATATCGAAGCTGTACGCTGTAACTAACTTCTTGTCCGCTATTCTCCGGGTACCTGTTGTAGCTGCTGTAGTCGATTTGTTGACATCTTTCTTGAGCGGTAGTAGCGGTTTGTCCCTGCAGCTTGTGCTGTTTAGGTCCTTGAGCTTTTTTCTGCTCTTCCGAAAAATTAGATATGCCTAAATATACATCTAGTACAGTGTTAGTTACCATCCGTAGCTACTTTAGGAGAACATACATGTTCCCATTCAGTTCAGCTGTTTTGTCCAACGTCAGGTATATCGGTCCTATTCATCAGGCCACGTCGCGGGAATATTGTAGGTCTTTATGCTGTCGAACATTCGAGAAAGTCTTGCTGCATTTATTGTTGAAGTGATCTTGTGACCGAAGGATGCAGCGTTTTGCTATGCGGCAATTTTTTGAAAAAGAGCTCAAAAGGGATTATTCGGATTTCTCTTTCATCCGTTGAGAGACAGTATCGTATAATTTCTGCAACAGGTTCTTCATGCTTAAGTCGGCGAATACATATGAGCTTCGTAGTGTAAGTGTGTATAACTGGTGGGAGCAGTCACCTCGCAGTCAGATTCATCTTCCCCAAGCAGACCTATTTGTCATGCCTTGGTGTTAATATGTGATAGTTTTAGTAAACGCCCTGCTGGTCAATCACAAGTATTGTCTATTGAAGATAGGTGCCAACGCTTTGAGAAATTTCAACAAATAGAAGCCTTTTTGGATAATAACATAGACAAACAAGTTTTGAGTAGCTGGTCTAAAAGGTCAAGCAGTCCATATACAGTTCGTCTCTATGTAGGAAATTCGGGAAATCCGATTACAGACTGTATAGTGCATTCAGACACGTTTCTACGAACAACCCGACATGAAGTCCAAATGTGAGACCGCCATTAAGCTCGAAAAGCACTCATCCTCCCCAGTGTTGTCGAGGGTCTTATAGGGTGAAAATTGCCCACCCATTAACAGCACTCCGTCGGTAAGGTCCACGCACCGCACGCAGTCTGAAAAGCGTGAGACGACTCTTGATTCAACTGGATGGAATATATATACATTACACCATGTTAGGTAATCTACGCTCTAGGTGCAAAAACTTAATTCCAACAAAGTTGCACAGCCAGTTTATGCCAGCTTTGTTTTAGTAATTAAATTAAAAAAAGACATAATAAAAACAAAAGCACAATCTTGTTTTATTAATCAGTTGATTCATTACAGTGTAGTGTATTTCAGTATAGTTAAATCTAAGTAGCGGTAACAAATGCAAATAAATTTGGAGATTAGATCAATAGAGGGGTAGATCTCTATTTTACTCTAGTTTTTGTGCTCTAGGTACTCTAGTCTTACGCTTGGTATCACCGTCAATCATTTCATCAGATGGTAGATTTCCAGCATGAAACAAAGTGCACTTATGACCATGTTAGAACTTAGGCCATAACATGTCCCAAATATTAGCAGGCAAATACGTTACCTGCTAAACTATCACGTGGACAGAGGCAGATCTAAGCCAGTCGTAGAGTACAGATCTTCCTTTAATACATTAGAGACGCCATATAGGTCAGCCTTAGCTATGTAAACGAAAGTGTTATTGCTATCGTAATAAACACCTAAAGGTATAAGAAGATCATTTTTATAGCATCCCGAGATAAAACTTATGTTGAAGAAGATAAACACAAACAGTTATCCTATTAATAACAAAATAATCGTTAAATCCTCTAGTTGTTGCTAGTTCAGGGTGGCTGCAGTTATAGAAACGAGGCTCGTTTCTACTACAGTTCCAGCAGTCGATAGAACAGTACGTTTATCGATAAATAGCAATTTAAATATCCACTGGTGGAATCAGGAGGTCTATAGTTATTGTTCGGAGTGCGTGGTTTTAATTTGTTGGCGTAGTTGGTCCATATCTTGTCAATGCACAGGACTTTATAAAGATTGTTTTCAAACTTTGTATCTTTCAAGATCATGCTTGACGGCCGTGCAGAATTATTCAGGTAGGTGTAAACTATCACGAATACGAAACTGGGTGATGGAAAATTTGACTTCTAGAAGCCCTGATGCTTATCAAACTGACATTCCGATTGCTACATAAATATAAAACATTATAAAACATGGATCACTTAGTGTGAAACCTTCTTCCCTGGATCACCTCAGCTGAAATTTTATCATCTGGTGCCGTTTTAAAGGGAATGCTGCGATAGGAAATTTCATAAAGTGTCTTTCACCTGCCCCATCAGTCCCGTAAGGACACGCTTCAGCATGTAGAGAAACTACTGGCTTTGACCGAAATAAATGGAAGCCTTAACTAAGTAGCATATAGAAGCTATCGAAGCCAACATCAACGTCTCGATTTCAGACTGCTTCAAGCAAACTGTTGATGATAAAGAATTATTTTACCCTAAGGTAAAAAATTAATATTTTGTTGTCCTGTAATCGGCGTGTGCTCTGATGGTCCTACTCAGCTATAGAGCTGATATTTGATAGAATTTTTTTAATACGGTGGCCCAGCTTTCCTACGTTCGCCGCCTATGCGTCCCCAGCCAGTTTTTGTTTGAGATTGCCAATTTTTCAGACAGGCGATGATAACCGATCAACAGTCACCCAGGGTCTACTGTAGCGAGGTTGTTCGATTAGTCACAGCATTCTCGTACCAACCCTGAAACAGTAGTTGTTTGCTCAGCTTCTGGGGTAACGTCCGTTGATAAAATTGACTGCTGGTCAAGGCTTTTCGACTATGGGCAATTTTGCTTCAAATGAATGTATCCTTTTTTCTATGCCGCGTTGATCTGTCGTAAATGGCAGCTTTACTGCTACGACACCTGGCTCGAAAATGCTTCGATACACCACGGTAAACATATATCTCTCACTATTTGGCACTAAGATGGTCATACTGCTCTTAACTTCAGTTTTGCAAAACTCTTTTCTAGATGCACGGTTATTGCCCCTTAAAATTCTGCCTCTTGGGTAACTTCGTTCTATGAAGACCGCTTAAACAGACTAGCCTTACATTGATCTCACGTTCTCGTGCTGCCCACACGAGTGTCAAGTCGATGTTGGGCCAGGTCTAGTAAAAGTTCATAAACCAGGCCGAGCAAGCATAAGACCAACTATAAGCGTCCACTGTCGTGCCTCAAAATATTAACCCATATATTATACAGGCCATGAGTAGTTAAGAAATGGCAGATTAAACGCTTCGCGATATCTATATCTACATACATATATGTGTACGCGATCCTTTATACAGGTATGCAGGCAGTTCAACTGAGCTCTGTTAATGAGTAAAATGGTGAATGTATGTAGTGTATATGTAATAATATGTTCTTTATGCATAGCTCAAAACGTTTATTGCTAATTACGTCTCTTTATTCGGATCCAGTATTCAGAACAATATTTCCTATAAACTATATTTCATACCAAAGGTTCGCTTCGAGAATGCGCATGAGCGGAATGAGGGCCTATAACGTTTACTCAACTAAAACAATTCAAATCGGTTTGCCGTAGAAAAAAGGCAAAGAAAAGATATACATATAGCGTTTCCTAATATGCAAGTTAGCATTTCTAAAAATATGAACTTCTACTTAAATGTGATCCTACTTATTTTCCATAATATTTTTCCTACGTCTTGGAGTGAGACCTAAACATCCATCAGCCACGTTTACAATCTATTTTCAACTGAATTTCAGAAGGTATTTCCGCGTGCGTTGGAATACTTGCCTGAGCGGTGGTTGCAGGGCCGTCCGCGATATCCCTTCGCAGTATTACCATTTGGATTCGGCGCTCGCATGTGCGTAGGTCGTCATTTCGCGGAACTGGAAATATGTTCAGCTATCGCAGCTGTTATTAGCAGATCTCAGATTTCAAGTCCACTCCATCGAATCCCTCTAAAATGGAGTTATATAATTGTGCCTGATGGCCCCGTTCCAATCCAAATGCGGACAAGGGAAGTTCAAGGTTCTAACTAGAAGCGAACGGTTATAAATGAAATACAAAGTGCTCCATATATCTGTACGCAAACGTTTCGGACTTACTAAATGTGAATAGAAAATAAAATCTTCCAAACTGCGTATGACTGTTAGGTGTAGAACCGGCAGAAAACTTCGGCAGAACAACAGCTACAATATGAACATTCTACAATGTGAACAAATGGCTTCAGATACCCAACGAGTGAAACATCTATTTATTGTAACTTTTTATACTATAAATTAGTCCAATGTTAATGTTTAAATTCATGCGCTTTGAAAAAAACGGCCACTACGATTAGCCCATAATAGAGAGAAAAAGTAACAAATTTACTCTGTTCATTTAATGAGAACAACCAATGCTCAAGTATATATATGTGGCTTCTCAAAAACACGTAAACGGAATGTTTTGGAAAAATGCAATGTAAGACGGTGACCCATAATAGGTAAACACATATATAACGAATACTTTGTATGATAGGTTCCTATTTTTCGTCACGTCAGATCAAACCTTCGACGCGAATCCAAGTCGACTACGAAGTGCAGAGCAAGCAAGTAGCCAGGACATTAAACAAATGTCCATTCTAATAATATTCAGGACTTTTAAGCTAGGTTTGCATATATTATGGATGTTCAATAGCCGCAACTTGGCTATCATTGTTAAAACATTGTTTTTGCGTAGACTGTAAGATATTTTGGACAACCGCATTTAATCATTGTGAAGGGTATTTTCATAGGAGAATCTTTGTATGTATGTATGTATGTATGTGTCGAAATAAAATATTGAATGGAGTTCGTTTGCATTTTCCCTTAATCATAGAAAGTATAATAGTTCTAAGTCTATTCGCCATCTCACGAACGAAGATGCAAACAACTCTGTTTGCCAGTATTGATATTTCCTTTCTGAGATAGTCCGTAAACTATTTTGAGGTGTTAAGAAGAACGGTAATGATAAATGTTCGGGACCTAGTGGTTCTAAGAAATATTCTAGCGTATGTGTCGCAAGGGGCAATCGTTCAGATTCCAATTGTACTCTGTACATGTACGTATGTTACTCACTGTTATTGTTTGAAAATATATAATCAAATGTAAAATATCAAGGACAAAAAGCGATTACTTAGGCAACGAATGACAGCTTTTTGGCTCATATCCTTTTCGGGATCCAGGGGAGCTATCAAGCATCCTTGGCCAGGTCAAGCCTTGTGCCTCTTAACGCTGACTTTTCGCCAAAAGAAATTAGGCAGCTTTAACAGGTCGTTAGAGTTGAACATTTCGGCCCTTTAATGGATCATCAAAATAACAGAATTACAAAGGTTTTGCTTCAATAACTTTCCTTAACTTTTCGATCTAGAGTCGTCAAGATGGTATGTTTGTGCTTTTTACACCTTCTATCGTGCAGTCTTTTTCATGGTGTGTTAAGAACTGAATAATGCTTACACCATCAGTGAGTATTTCATTTTGAAATTTATTCCCGTAATGGAGAAAGCAACATATAGAGAATACGATAACCCACGTTACCCACAAAAACAACACGATAACCTTCGGCTGTGCAAAATACGGCCAATATGGAAACCATAGACCTAGAATCTAGTTGCAATATGACAACTATTAGAAAATTCGAAAAATACTTGTGATTTCAAGCTTGTAAGATCTAAATAGGGCGAACCGATACGATCAACAAAGCAACAAGGTCGAATTATATGTAACACGGCATAGATTTTTCGTTTTCGTTTCGATTAATCCCAACACTGACCAGTACCATTTAGCGTGTCGTCCGCGAAGCGTCGTTAAATCACAACACTGACCAGTACCATTTAGCGTGTCGTCCGCGAAGCGTCGTTAAATCACAAAATCAGTATCTAACAAAGTAAGCATAATACATACCAAGATGAAAAGTCATGGAAAGTGCCTTCCGTTTTCTATATATCAATAGTAGTTTCATCATGCAGTGAACGGTATTTATGTTGCGTTCGGGCACTCAAAGCTAAGATTCCAGGTTGAAAGTGCATTTTCGACACTTACTCTGTTTTGCCTTTCGCTGAGATCAAAACCGGACGAAAAAACTTGGGTCATACCATGCGCAGCGAGGCCTTTGCAACTGAGAGGACTGCTCGAAAGGGCTTTCTTTGTTTAAGGATGGAATCTTAGAGTTGGCCATCTTAGATCGATGAGAAGCTTGGATGGAAGCAGATATTTGAATGATTTTTGGCACATGAGAATAAGTTTCAATAGGCGTATTTGTTCGATGGAACTGCCGTTCGCTTCGGTCAGGATTTCAATTCGGAGCTTAAATCGGTGACCAATTATTTTTGAAGATTTATTTTTTAAATTGACTTATAATTTCTTAATAGAATCCGTGAGTAAATCACTATTTATATGCTTAAGCTGATTGAAGTAACATTCAAACACGTTACACAAAAAATCAGGCGTACGTAGAATGAAAGAAAAAGCAATCGCCCGAATTCATTTGCATGATACAATAAAACAAAATAATTCCGATCCAAAGCGACCGCTAACTTATGTTTTGACATTCTAGGATCATTGGCAATGGCTTTTTACGTTTTACGGAGATCTCCCTCGTGTTTACCGAAATTCGCGTAAGACTGGTAACGATGTTGATCGTCGATTTCAAGCAACCGGGCAAAACAAGGCTTACAATCTCGGTAAGAATTCGTTCGGTGTGAAGGAACAGGAACCATTTGATCTTCGTCTACATAATGCGTACTAAAGATATACACTGGATGCTACTTACCACTATCTTGTTACTCTTTCTAATCTAGGCAAAAGCGATTTGAGCCTGTTCGGACTGAATTCGTGTTCTGAATCCATGTTTTAGCTAAATCAATACATTACTCGAATCATTACGGTATTTTGCTGCGTTGTCGCACTACCATGTTTTAGGGATTCGATTGTATTAACTTAATTATTCCGATATCTTTTTTCGATGATTCGACAATAAATCTGACAAAAATATTCCGGATGGAGGTATTCCGGATGGAGGTGTCCTAACGATCTCGTGACTCTGAAGCAGGTGGCTATTGAGGCATTACTGTAAAATTGCTCACAAAGTGACCCGTTCCGGTTGTTCCATGATTTAAGGTGCAACCGCCATATTGGAGATTCTGCGTACATTAGACCGTTCAAGAAACCAATCAAACAAGCAATATGACAAACAGTCATATATTTTTTATGATATCTCAGTTGGTAAGTGGAGTTAACCACTTGCAGATTTTATGGCAGAAAGACAGACTTTTTGAAAATTTAGTTTCATCTCTTTTGGGCAAGGTCCGTGAACCAACATTTAGATTCGGAAGTTTTAAAAAAAAGACTAACAAGGGCTCTGGGAAACCTATGCAAGGAGGTAATTTTATTTTCAGTTTCTATTTTTTCCATATTTATCCTATAAAAATTATAAAACTAAAAAAATTATTTTTTCTTCAATTATTTTAAATTTTTCTGTCGAGTTAAGACTATAAGCAAAAACGACAAATTCTGCTAAGGGTCGTTTTGAGACGCTCAGCACATATACTACCACCTGACTCGTCGATGAATATATATATATATATAAAGACAAATTTTTTCTCAGTACTTCGTTTTTGGAAATCTTAATAACTTGGATACGTTAGAAGAGTCTAAATTTACCTCGATTAATAGATCTATCAATTCCAGACAAAAATAATATTTTTCTAACAATGGTTAACAATGGCCGAAATGTTTTTCATTTATTTGTGAACACACAATAATAACAATCGTAATTTTAAATGTTCCACTTTTTGGTTATCTTTCTGTATATAAACATTTTTTGTATATAAACATCACTTTTTAGATCAACATTTTAGATAGTTTTTCTAAGTTTTACTGATATTTGATAGCCTTTTGATATATTAAGTATGTTATAACTCATTTTAAATTTTAGGTAAATAATATTACGGCACAATAAAAACTGAAATATTTTTTTACAACGAGTGTACAAGAATGTACAAAGAAAGAAAGAAAGAAAGAAACTAAAAGTTCCGTATCACTATTGCTTCTTAACTATACATGAATAGAATTTAACTACCAAGTTAAATAATGACGAAATTTCAGAGTAAACATACTTGGATAGCTACGATTAATTATAAAATGTAAAGTAATAAAAAAAAAATACTGTTGGTATTCATTTTATAACTCGGGTGATACGTTACTTTTGGTAAAGAAAAACATGTTTTGAACTTACACACTAACCAATTATGTTCAATTTTTTTGTTCCCAACTCAAGTGCATGGATTGGCAAGAGCCTGCACTTTGCCGCTATGTAGCCTAGAGAAAGACCTATGTAAAAAAATGATAAAATTGCCTGGAATCTTGATCGGTACGTCGCCATAGTCGATCGACATTTTAGAGTCTGACTTAAAAGGGTATGGCGACCACATTTACTTGGCCCTAATGGGCAAGACCGCAGGTGGCTCTTCCCTAAGTTAAAGTTCTTATAGTTTAATTTATCAAATGCTTTCTTCGCTCGTGTTGACCATCAAAACTATTTGGTATAGTAAACTTTGAAAGCATGTTTGTAAAACGCTTTCCTTGTGAAATATGCATAGGTTTTTTTACGTAACAACCTCTTCTACTCTAGAATACGTTCTAGATGAATAAATAGTTACCGTATTTGTGTGATGTTGTTACCCTTAGAAGTTGGAAAAAGCTACACTTTTTTGTCTCCCACTTGATAACAAGCGTACTTATTACTGCAACCGTTCATTACTTGGTTTTCGCTGAAAGCTCTTTTCACTAGTAAAATATGATTTCAATGATTACCAAACGAAACAAATCGCCGATATGGATGACTTACTCTTGTGCATTCCTAATGAATTTCACTTGTTATTTTATTTGTTCAAGTCTTCATCTTTTGTGATAGAGCCTGGCTAGTCATGTGGCTTTCTATATAGAAACTATAATGACTCTTTGATTACTGGAGCAGAAACCAAAGTGATTTAAAGTTGGCTCACGCAAACAGCTATGTTCCTGAAAAGGAAACGTAGTTGACAAAAGCTTCTAAGAGCAAGCAAATGCTCAGTGCATTTGTTCAATAAAACAAAAGGCAAGGACTTACACTACATCTTACCTTCAATTAGCCAACAGAGAAGCCAGAACATTTCTTTGTCGCTTTGTTTCCTAACTGTCAAATTTAGCTTGTTATTGTGCTCACACGACTTGTATAACCGTACATCATCAATTTCCATGTCCAGCTAAGCCTATTTTAATTACAAGATACGCTTAGCGCATACTACAGATAGACAGAAACTAAACTAACCAAAGTTGGCTAGTGCTGTATCAAAGTTCGTTTACAAAGTACATATATCCTATGCGTGGGGATGCAACTCGTCACAATAGGAACAATTTGCATATTTGTAATAGTACTCGTAGCAGTTGTGCGTTGAGATCGTAGCTGCATCGCCTTTAAAGGAAGTGCTGACCAATGAGGTTGCGAGGGCTTCCGACGACATCGCCGCTTCTTTAAACAGTTTCGACGTCAACTGGAGTAAATACTACAGCAGCCGGCGCTGATCATCTCTGCTCAGGAATTTCTAACGACGATAGGCAATGCGATATGCCCATCAGATCGAACTGCTTTCTTCTACTATCTGTGGTTGAAAATGAAACTTACCTATTACACACTAACAATCGACTAATGCATCAGACAAGTGAAGTGCTTTTCTCATATGGTTTTCAGTTTGTCGGCCATCGGCGTAGCTTGCCATATTTTTTGTGACAATGAAATGAGAGCACCATTTTAGTTACTTGAAAGTACAAATTCTTCAATTTTTTTTAATCAGGTGAGCTGTTTTGGTGATACGTGATATGAGTGAAAAGTACGCATTAAATTATTGGGTAGGCAGTGTATTGATGTTAGAAACGTGTCATGTAAAGGTCGAATATGCAACCTGTTTTTTTTTTTAAATTTTCAGATAAAAATATACACGTTTTTGCCTGCCGTGGTTGTTCTTCTACCATTTCCAAGAACATTCAGTTGGACCCTTAATTGATGATAAAAAAACAATACATTTACGTCGATTAGATTTGAATGATAACAAATGATACCGCAATGTTCTTGGAGAAAACGTGATCTTACTTGATAACTCATTTGAAAACGTAAAGGTACCGCAAACCCATAGGGTATTTTAGTATTTGCAAATTTCACTAGATGTTCTAGATCCGAGCTTGGCTAGTGTGGTGTGATCTTAATGCCTTGCCAGCTAGAGATGTTAATACATGGGTGCAGTCACATCTTGTATGTTATTTATTTAAAGTATTTCAATACATATTGAGCATTTACACCAACCGTGTGAAATAAATAAGCAGCTTAGATAACCATTTTAAGACAACAGTGTGCATCACCCTGCTCTATGTATTTGCCCGACTACCAACGGCTTAAAATATATTTAGTACTAGTATTGAGTAAGCTAACTTTATCCGATAGCTTGCAGAACGAATATCTGATAGCTGGTGGAAAAACGCTGTTTTTTTTTTAATAATGAGGATTAAAAAATATCATACTGATGATAATGAATTAATAATATAATGATGATAAAGTACTGGTGACAGCTCGCCTGGAAAAATTGTTAAGAAAACTAGGCCTTACGTTCCAATGGATTATGAAGAAGCAATTGATACGTGTGTAGACAGATGCATTTTTTAGCTAGTACTCCAATTACCTTTCACTTTGTTGTACTTGCACAAAACAAAAACTATTGTATTATATTTAAAATAGTCTTCCGCACCAAGTTGTCCCGCATTTTTCAAGTTAGCATGTGAAACGCGATTTGAACAGTGGAGTATGCAAAAGCCCGAACGGGGGATCTGTCTTTTCTCTCCGAATAATTCACCTTAAAAGTTGTGATTTTATATTGAAGTGCCCGGTCAACAGCAGCTTGTTTGTAAAATATGCTACATTGGGTTTATGTTATAATGGCAAGCTGAAAATATAGTGTCTAGATAGATACTAACTCTTTTTTTGGGAAAGAAATCTCCACCCTAGATTAATAGACAGGCAAATAAATTCAACACAAATGACATTTTTGGCATTGGTAACAATTCGAGGTTCTTGGGAAACGTATCTATTCAGTGCTGTGCCAGTATATGTCTGCCAATATGAAACAGATATACCCATATGAGGCGCTATTAGAAATCTACAAAACTACACCATACTTATTTATACTATACTTATGTTCGTTTAAATTAGCTTATTATAAGGTTTTCTACGTTTTTTTCAATTACATATTAAAAACTGACATTAAGGATGCAAAATGCGCTCGATACGAATCTCTTTTTTTAAATATTATTAGTTGGCAATAGTGCCCTACTTCTTAACATATGTATTAGCAGATGGCAAGAATATTAGTGATCACTCAGGTTGGCGCATCGCTTTTCAATTAGGCTGTCATTCAAATGTTCTCGTTCGTTTTAGAGTTGGGAAAATCTACTACGCTATACTAAATTGTACTCATATTTGCCTGTCTTGACAAAAACACCTATAAGTACTTATTTTTATGCTCGATTCTAACTGTCCTTTTCTGCAGTTACTGTTTCCCCAGTTAATTACTGTTATGATACTATTAACTGTTAATGTTTTCAGCAAAAAGTACAGCACTATTTACCTTCTCAGCTCGGATTGCCCACCTACCAATACGGAGATGTCCCTTGAAAGCGTCGAGGATCCCGCAATATGGCGAGTTTTAAACGACTTCCCTAGAAAGGGCCGTGACTTTATCAGCAGCACGGTGAGTTCTATATCGTATCTTTAGATGATCTCGTCGTTGGTCGTCTTGTCCGAGCCTTTCAGAATTTTAGAAGATGACGGTAGTGTCTGAAGATTTTCCAAAACAATTTGTTGGACAGTACACATGGAAGTAATGCAACACTATGTATTTGTGAAATAGCCCGCAGAATCAGACAGTTTCCTTATTTGTGTTTTTATTCTTGCCAAAGTGTATAGATACGGCTAAATGAGACAGGTCCTACATAAGACAGAAAACAAACGTCAGTTTTCGAAATAACAACAAGGATGTTCGTCCGCATTAATATATCGTCCTTTCTAATGTGACGTTTTCTAACGTCACATTGTTGAAATACGGGTAAAGTAGGATATTCAGCTTAGAATTCCGTTCGTAATACATTTACGTGTATGCATATTTAAGAATCGTATCCCTCCACCAGGGTATAGCAGTTAGCGCGATTATAGGAGAAGGGAAATATCAAAAGATCCGATATTTCTCCCATCTTTATTCAATCATTTTCACAGCTGTCACAACGACCATTTCAACTTAATCAAAATCCTCTTTTATTTTCAGTAAAAATTATGCTTGTAAAACCTATTCTAAGATTTTAATGATCATTTCTGTATGATTACTCACCTTATTAGAAAAACTAAAACTAGATGTTTTCTCATACTACAAACCAATTGAAATTTTATTATGACATGAACTGTCTGTCCTTGCAATTTCAAGCGGTTTCAAAAATGCCCATATAAATTGCTTATTTCAACTAAAAAAATTTAGATTAAATCTAAGTTCCAATAATTTTTTCAAAAACAATATGCTTATATTATAGATTCATAAAAAGGTTCATAACAAAAAATGTCTTGTTATTTAACATCTTTATGGCCATGAAACTTGACCTTTGACTAAACTAAAGAAAATATTCACCGAATAACAGCTATAGCGAAGTTCTGCAGTCAGCACTCTTTGAAATATTGTAGTCAAACACATTCTAATAAGAATAATAATGAAATAAACTGTAAAAGGACATTTTTCAATATTTGATAAGCAGATTTAACAGTTTCTTTGAATGGAAAAAAGGCAAAGTTAGTGTCGAGAGTATTTGAGAGCACCGGATGATCCAAAAGCATCGAATAAGTAATCACGTACGATATTGCTCTCTTTAACTGCTATTTTTTAAAAGCTTGTAAACCTTTGGCCATCCGGTTGGTAATTTTGTGGAGTGATTCTGCTACATTCCTAGTTTTACATAAAAGTAGGGGACACTTATTAACTTCAGTATCAAATGCAGTAAATCTTGTGAGAATGAACTCACACAAAACATTTAAATTCAATATTTCCACGTATTATTTGAATCACCCACAACTGGACTTTATATATATAAGACGACTTATTAAGACTGTTACAAACATCATCTATTAGCACGATATTTCGCTATTATGTTGCATCCGTGATGCAAACTAGTTGGGACTTAAAATAAACTGCAATCAATACCTGGTGCGTCTCGTATTATTCTTAGACGACCAATGAAGGAATACGCGTTTCCTACCTCTAGCTTGCAGATGTCAGAAACCTATGCACTGGGACACCTTCTTAATCTGTGGCGAGCACCATTACGGGCTTTGCAAACGGTAGTTTGTTCCATGCCACGTTAGTGCATCGGATTTAACTGCTGTAAGTGTTGAAATAAATGGCTTGATGTATGACAGCGTTCACAGATACTTTATCTGTTATAAGCGCTACTGGGCCCTGCCAGTGGCTCGGTTTTAGCCAGTCATTAACGCACTCGACAGTCGCGTGAAAGCTTCGTAAAAGCCTTAAAGCTCGGTAGCGATGTTGCACTATGGGGGGTCATACTGACGTCGTTCCTTAACGTCTTTTCGGATTCAGATAAAGACTTGATGCACTCTAATTGAAATTCGTTTTCCTGAGTGGACATGAGCAAGCCGTGTAATCATTTCACACGTGTTTGTAGGGCCGTTCTTTATGGGCTGGTGTTTTCTGTGGGAATTGCTCAAACAAGCGAGCTCTGAACCCATTCCACTCTCTCGTGGTGTTTACAACCGAGTCGAATCATCTTAGTCTATGCCTTTCAGGATTCCATTGGCAAACCATAGGGCAAAAGAAAATTAAGGGTGCTCGCGTAAAGCGAAAAGCAAATGTCCATCTTTGGGTATAACTTCTAGCACGCGTACGATCAGTCAGTTTCGATAGAGCTCGGCAGGCGTAACGTTAATAATCATTTCAGCGAAAAAATTTTAGAACACAGACGTTTGTGGAGACTTAGCGGTTTTCGCAGGCGAACAATTTACCCATTTGGCCATAAGGTTAGCTGTCAATCATTAACGTAATAGAAAAAAACTAATTTTAGCACTTGCATTTGAATGCAAGTTGGAAACCTATATATTTTCAACGCTAGCTTTTCCCAATTCCATTATATTCAGGAGTACCTGCAGGTGGCTACTTAGTAAACTATGATCGCATATACTGCTCGGCTGAACACGTGTTTTTGCTGGTCTGAACAGCTTTGTCTCCCAGGCAATACATTAGTACTGTTTGCGAAAATAGCAGACATAACCGTCGTCTAAAATGTTGGAAAGGCCTTCATATACTAGCGTAAGCATCCTAACTGATCCTGTCAGCACTTCATTAACTATACCAAGCACTGGTACGTTCGTGCCAGCATCCTAACGTTTTCAATTGTGGCTATAAAATTTCTAAGATGTAAGTCGTCATTGGATCCCAGCCTAAAAGTCCGCCCATTTTGATATTTAATAGCAGAAAGTACATGATTTAAACGAAAAATTGTTGCAATATAAGAAAACAAAAGGCAAGTAAAAAATACCAACTAGATACGTACTTTGGTAAAAACGATTGTTGTTTTTCTTTTAATAGAAAAGGCGCTTTGTTGTCTTATATTTTTCCATTATTTGACCGATCGACTAATAGATGGATTTATGTCAATATGCGCATATTTTAACTGATACATAAGTAATAGCTATTTAGCTTCAGCGTTCTCCCTCTCCTTCTCTTTTCCAATGTCTGTCCACTTCTATATAAAATTGCGCTCTCTCATTCGGAAGTTTGTTGTTATTTCATTATTTTATATTCGGCTCAGGTTCCTAAGTTAAAAACTCCAGGTTAGAAAAAAAGACGTTTTCGATATCTATCCCAGTCCGCCTTTTGCAAAAGTGAAAAGCCGTTGAACCTTTTCATGATCTTTGCTCGTGTACAGTGAGGATCCTATAACTAAGAGGACTGCTAGATAGGGCGTATTTAGTTCAAAGGTAAAATCTTGAGTCTGGAGGGTTGCCTCACCTCGGCCGGCCACCCAAGTTCGAAGAAAACCCTGGGACTGGGAAGATAAACTACAGATACGGCACTTTGAATGTATGAAATTTTCTGGTAAATTAAGCTCTGAGGTGTACTATAGCCTGGGTACAACGCACAAGGAAATACGGCTACTCATTGAGTCTCGACATCTCGTTCAACACTGGATAATGTCCGGTCTCTGTACAAATCGTTATTAGTAAAAAGTGGTGTTTTCACGTCAATATGACATGGAAAAAGAAAAAGTGAATATTTGCATTAGAAATGCGTAAGTTCGAATTCAGCGAGATCTATATCTCTAAGAGACCCTGGTTTGGTGGGATAACTTGATCGAGGAGGGGAAGCTGGTAAAAAAAGTGTTGCAGAACATATAATACATGAAAGTATTGATAAAATTCGAGCGGAACGGAATCCGCGCTGTTTGTCAAGGTAAAAATTGCCATCAGCTCCAATCAGTTTCAAAATGGCATAAGTTCCTAACACTTGACGTTAAAATCCTATGTTATATTTTTACTTTCATTCTGTATGCGAAATAAGATTCCGCCCTTTACGTTAAATTTAAATCTTTTTTTTTTATTTAAGCCATCCAAAATATGACTGGCTGTAATATATTCTGCTCTATCTAATCTTGCATCACCTTCTCCGCCTTCTCTCATAAGGCATGTGCAAGTCACCTTTCCTTCAGACTGAATACTTTTGGTGTCGATTAAAAAATTTACGAAATTCCTAAAGGATGGTGGTGATTTTCCAGGTGACGTTATTTTTTGACAAGTGTACTGAACTTTTAAAAAAGTTGGTATCGACATCGAAAATATTCTAGTAGCTGTATCTACAACTGTTGGTACTGGCATTTAGCTCATAAATACGGTTTTAGCGGTACTTCTAGTGGTAAATGAAGATTATCTCTCAAGATTAATTTTTGAATTACCACCGAACGCGTCTAAATCCTAAGAATCTTTCTACTTCCAATTCGCCTCACTCCTCTTTCTTGAAATGAGTATACACGACATTTATATGAGTATGTGGTTTACGGTTATGCTGGTAGTATCTTTAAACCTTTTTTATTGAATGATTCCGAACTTTGTTATCGCAGATTTTAGCACTGGTTTCCCCAGTCGCGCACTTTACTTTTGACTGCATGTTATAATCGATGTTTTGTGAAAACTTGCTTTTATCTGTTTTGGGCCAACTTCTAATTTTGCATTTACCAAAATGTTAATTCGACCATTTTGTTACTAGTTAAAGGACTTTTTGTACAAATGAAAGCCTTGTACAAATGTTTCAGTAAGACCATTAGTCTAATGTGTATAAACTTTCATTTTCGCGCATAATTTTCTAAATTGACAACAAAATCACTAATACATTTACGGGGTTCTTGTCGAAGGAGCCTAACTTCACATATCTCAAGAAATTGGTTTGGCGCTTATTTTCATCAAGTATTTTAGCAAGCGAAAAATCTGTTTTTGGTTTCAATTAAGGGTGTAAACAAACCGTTTTGCATTCTACTATGCCCCGATGTATAGCTATCGCTTGTGCTGGTAGGTCTTGAAGATATTGTTGCATTTTTGATGATATACCTAATCATACCCTGTATAAGTTCTATCGTCATCAAATATGGAAAGCATACACTAGGCCGTTCTTATAGCGAACGTATTATCGATAATGTGATTTCTGAACAATGGTTGCAGCATTTCTGTAGTGAGTGATGATCAAATCGTCCGCGTATTACTTTTAATCTTAGTTCTTTTCCTTTTTCTACCGCCAAGTTAATCAGAATTTCTCGAGTTCATTTAGAGCTTAATGAACTGGTATAGGAGAAGCTACACTTTTATCGCCGCTATTTATGCGCTAATTTAGATTCGAGTGTTTTATTTTGAACGTTTTCTTAACCTTATCAGAATTAGATATGAAAGCCGTGTCCAGAACCTTACCGAACAGAGCCGGGTATGCACATGCATTATACACCCCAGTTGCCAGTTTCTTAAACCGTTCTTTCGAATTTTAACGTTTATCGTTATTCTTACACTTCTGCCCTATCTATTAAAGTCACTCTATTTATTAATTTATCACTAAGCAAACTTGTCGGGTATTGATCTTGATAGTTCGAAAGGTAGCAGATTTTTTGTAATTGAGGAGCACGTGCACGGTTCATGGGTGACCAGTAGCAGTGGCATGTTTAGGTCTCTCAAGTGCTTATCGTATTGACTAGACTAAGCTTGGTGCAAAAGCTCGATTGCAAACTAATTCGTAACGATGTACTATTGTTTTGCTTTAGCTAATTTTAATTAACTTCAAATAGAAGGTGCTCATTTGTAGAATGTTCCTGGCTTTCCTTTTGCAGAAATATAAACTGCTTTTACGAGAAACTGGACATTCTTTTATTAGATAAACTACATATCGGGGTTCAGACTTTTCAGTATATCAACAGTAAACCTACCAACATTTTTTGCCTTTGAAAAATATATTGAAAATTAAATGTAGACTGTCTATGAAAAAATTCAATAGCGGTGAGATAATTTTTACGACGAATGAACGACTAACTTGACTGCTATTTGTATTAATGCTAACTAGTCGGCTGCCCTGAAATGGTTTAGAATTGCAAACGGTCGATGGAATTTATTATGTATTTCCAAACAATTCTAATAGCTAACATTGTGCCGGATTCATGCATTGTATAACAAACCCAGTAATTGGGTTTGAATATTAACTGCCTCGTTTAAGCCTTGTGCAATTTAAAGAATGCAAAATATCTGTTGAAATATAGTAAATATCTATTTTTCATATTCCACCAAAAAATCATTGTATCAGAACGCACAGCGGTACTACACGCAGGATTATCTTGATTTATAAGGAAAGTTTCGGTTACATCATCGTGGAAATGTTACGGTTTTCTCCATACGTTATTCAGAAACCCTGTTAGTATTGTAGTTTTCGCGCCACATAGTGTCTTGACCACATGCATGCAAAGCCTTGCAACTTAAAAGGCTTTCGTTACAATCGTGATACAAAAAGATTGTTACCTTTTTGTATAACGATTGTAAATTTATAAATAACACTATTATACCCCATGATATACTCATATCCGTTGTAGCGGTACTTAACTGTATAATTATTCGAAATAAAAAGTTTGCTAGTTGATCGTTGCGAGTTGCTAACAGCCGTCAGGCTAATAGGCTTTATGCAATACATCAAACACTAATTTCTAGTAAATCACTCATAACATTTTCCATAGATAATTCGTATTTTATAGTTTCTGCCTGATATATTAGTATTAAAAAAACATCTTTAATACACTGTTGATTAGCTGACTCTACCTAGCCTAATTATCTAGCAGTACTCAACGATTAATTCAAAGATGGAACATCCAAAGATACAGTATACAGTATATTTCAGATTATTAGAATTATTTTATCCTACGAATTTTATCCTTACTTTCAAGTTCTCATCAGTTTTTCAAAAATGATTATACTCTTTTTAAAAACTCAAGCTCAAAACGTGATTTGTGCTTTTACCGTTAGCAACATTACCGCGCTTGCGTAAAGGTTAAAGTGTTTATGTAATTGAATTTCATTAGACTTTCAATTTTCGTAGATCTTATGTAGGTCTGCTAGTAACACTATTGTTTTCATTTATTAACGTAACTGTACCAGTACATTGTTCGTTTGAGTTTTTCGTGGCCCCAAGAAGGCCATTTTGGCTCTGAAGTAACTTGAAATAACATTGTTTCTAAATATTCAGCTACGATAATAAGCTCAGATAATGATAATAGCGATAAATGAAAATCGTTATTGCAAAAAGGCCTCAAGTTCCTTGTTGTAACGAACCTCATGCTTCAGCAGTTAATTGATTCCTGCCGAAATGTAAAAACGAGTATGGCATTATCCAGCACGAAAGCCGTTGAGTTCGCGTTCGACAATCCCAAATAGATCGTCATATTTATTACGGACGCGCGTCCGAGTATAATCAGACTGTTCAAGTATTTGGACTAGGTCAATCAGATCCTTTCGCCCTCGCCTCCACTCGCCGTTATTATGCTTTCTCTGTCCAACTAGGTTCAAAAGAAGCTTGATACCTCAAAAGTCATTAAAAAAACCGACCTTATTGCACGCCTCTACACAAACATCTTACAGTGTATTGGCGGTAACGTTTACTCAGTCCTTGCTAAATAGAAATCTATGAGAGAATCGTATTATAATTTCATATTAGTACACAGCTAACCAATTGATACGTAGTTCGTCGCCAAGGATTGGAAAGCGAGTTTTGGAAGCACTCAGCATTTAAATGAATCGTTTATCGTAGACTTGAAGGCTGCTATTGGTATATGTCATTAAGGTTGTCCATCTTATATTAGCCATTCATTATAAATTTCTGAATTTCTATTATTATTGCATCACTATAATGTATCAGAGCTATTTAACTATACTGCATCGTCGACACTGATAAAAAAGCAATCTACAATAGTCGTAGTAAATATTTTCTGGAACATGTGCCAGACCAACAGATTAATATGTTACGGGATATTATACGGTCTTAAATAACAAAGCGTGCTGATGGCATCATCTGTAAACGCTATCTATATTTTGTTTCTTTCTTAGACACGTGGATACAAGGCACTGCATAGATCTAAAGAAGTCAGCGGAAGTTCTCCAGACCAATACGGTCAGCTATTTACTAGCAGATTAACAAATTAAGATGAAAAAAGATTTTGAAGTTTACATCTTGATTTGGTAGTGGCAGCGCAAGGACTTTGTCCAGTAGTAGAAATCAGCAGACACAATAAATTTGTTTTTTGGTTTTTTTGGTAGTAGTAGTAGTTTCGCCTACTGCCTTGTATTATGCTGGCTTTGCGAATTTTATAAAATACATAATAATAATTAAGTAGGATCGAGCTGTGATGTACACTTATCCTAACTAATCGTTTTTGAAAACAAGTAACTATTACAGAATCAACTATTAATATAACTTATATAACAAAAACATTTTAAATTTCCTTATTATCGGCGTAGGTTAGAGCAATGCGTGCCCATTAGAAAAGGTAATTTACAGAATTTCGAAGCGCACGGAAATCTTTTATTTTTACGTCATTAACACAAATGGCTACACGAAATCTGTTTTCAATATTCATACGTGTTTACCCCAAAGGCTGTAGCCAACTAAACGAATAATGATTTTTTTTTAATTTCAATTTTGTAACCGAAATTTAACGAAAAATGCTTCAGTGGCCACAACTCGAACTTGCATCGTTGTCTTATCATAGGAAGTTTAAATATTCACTATGCGATTGGCGATGATTTGCAGATGCTTCCCAATTCGGAAATTCAAACAAAAAATATAATAAATGTAAACTTATTGCACACTTTCTTTTTGCTTGGGACTAAAACCTTTTACCCGTACAAGAATAAACACCATTAAGAGCGTATAACGGGTAATAATATATACGCTGGTTAAATGCAACAGTGCTGAAATGATATCATTTTATCGGAATTAAGCACCTAGCTAGGAATCGACCTCGGCGCCTCTAGGCCGTAATTAAATTTAGGATCTTTTCAATTACTAATATCTAATTCCAACTGTGTCATGTATAAAATATTTTTTGTATAATAAACAGGCAAAAATAAAAACTGGAAACTAGTAGTTTAGTTAATTTGGAAACGGTACCTCGGTGTCCCAACCGGAGAGCCACGGGTTCAAGTGCACAGACTCATTTTATTAAACTAAAAATTCTGCTATAGGCGTGTACATAAATACATCGAGATATTCAAAGGATAAGAAAAAGTCTTGTATAGCGTCAAATTATTTTGCAGTAGAGCAGTCTATTACAGAGTAATCTACCCGAATATAATTCACGTCCGCACTGTCTAAAGTAGATTTTTTTATTTCACAAAATTGAGCTTATACTGTCGCTGTTATAATGATAGGAAGAACACGTACCAAGCGTATTAAGCTAGTCACCCATAAATAATAAACCTTTTTAGAAAGTTATAGAAATTTACAGACTGGAATTTTACCAGTTCTTTGTGTAAGAACAGAGCAATTATTAGGACACTAATAGAATTTATATTAATGTCCTGAGCATAAAAATCTTGTCTCAATAGCTGAATAAGGGATTTTATAATGAACTGCATTCAGCGGCGACCTCCCACCGAGACAATGTGGCCATCGTTGCCGTCTACAAGGTGGCGATCAGGTAAGGGTCGTTATTACTTTATCTGGTAATAATCTTGTGAGATCACGGTCACCGGAAACGACGATCAGAAATTCATTACTTCATACAACGACTCGTTTGGAGAGAGAAAACAGAATCAAAGACGCTTTTATTAAACTGGTACACAAAAACGCCGGCGCTGAGAGAGAGCACTAGCCGATTTATTACTTGAAAATATTGCCCCGCTGTGCTATGTCCAAGATACGCAGTTTGCGAAATGGTTCTTAGAACCACTCTCTCAGCAATATGTATGGGTAGAACCAGCCGTGAGTGTAACGAGTGCAGAGCCAGCGGCGCTTGCTGATCTATCCTAAGGCTGTTCTGTATTTAATGAGCAAATGTCTGCGTATGAATTGTGTGAATACATATAAATACATTCATACGAATTGAGCGTATTATTTTAGTCGACGATGCAAGTGATGTTATTTAGCAAGGTGCTCGAATGCTACACTGAAAGTAACCAACATGCACACAACTAGTGCATTGTTTTACCTATCACAATATTAATAACAACTATTACTTTTTCTCCTAAAGCTCTAAAACGAGGAAGTTTTCTAAACTAGGCATCATGTATAATCGAATGGGACAAACTAAAAGTAGAAGTTGGTTCGATATA
The DNA here is from genome assembly GCF_002443255.2 of Varroa destructor. NCBI lineage: Eukaryota > Metazoa > Arthropoda > Arachnida > Mesostigmata > Varroidae > Varroa > Varroa destructor. The sequence continues at coordinate 49,142,852 of NW_019211455.1, read as the reverse complement.
AGCCACCATACTCGATATCGTATCGAGAATAGGTACCTTCCAATTTTTGATCAATGGCTTTTCTGATGACGTCGTGCAAATTACTTCACATATGTGGTATCCATTCTATCAAATATGATTATAGCGGGAAACGTCAGCTTGGCTGGGTCATGTCGGGCTAGTTACGAACCTATGCATTGTCACATCAGCCTAGCTGGTGCGTCTGAAGCGCTCCCGCTACACTCTTACTCTAGCGCCATAATATAACTACATTAGAGCTTTTTCCTGAAACGTCACGCTTCGACGGAGTGCAGAATCTATCAAACCCTGTATAAACTCACATTCTCAAACCAGAATTTTCCTACGCGAAGAAGAGCGAAGTTTTGGCATACTCTTAATCTGTAGGGAGGTGTCAATTAGCAAATATACAAGTAGACTAATTCGATCCTTTTTTTGAAGCGAGATATATTGAAGCTGCGAACATTTTTTCTGTACTTCGGCGACTAAGTCCAAACTGGTTTGTTTTTGTGTGCTTTTGGAAATACTTGGATGCCATCAAAATGCCAATCGAACATCTAGAACAACGTGTAGTATATTTTTTGCTGCAACTTCTTTGCGGTATATGCAGTGGAACTTTTTTTAATTAAAAAGAAATTATTTTGTAAATTAAACAAAATTGGACCAGGTGGTTATATTGAAATTAAACTGTTAATTAAATTAAATAAACTGTCGTCCACCCTCAGTTTAACAAAAATGATTAATTTTTACTAAAGAAACTGTGTGCAACTACCTAGAGAACTTCGTTCACCAGATGGTACAAAACGTCACGCTGGTAACATAGTTGCAAAACTTTTCCTTTAATTACCTACGGTAAGAGCTGTACAGTGCCATCGTTTACTAAATTCATTTCCTGCTTTTGAACTTGCTTTACATTTAATATGGAAAAATATACTAACAAGGTAGGCGGGCAATGTTAGTCCCACTATTTTCAGCAACCGCTGAACGTTTCATAAATACGTGAGACCTGTATATACTAGAGTACTATTGACTTTCTGTGTAATAAGTAACACAAGTACAACCTTTCTATGTAGAACCGTGTTAGTTCGTCTGAACAAAACTTGCAAAGCTGATTAACTGCATCTATGTGATCTTATCTAATGATTCAATTAGCCAGCTTCGGCAGCAGCTACTAGCGCATTTTTGCAAGCACTAGAATTTTCGGTAGTCTTCATAGTAGTCAACGGATAAATGAATTTTTCTTTTTTAAAATTTCTTTTATAAAAAAGAAATTTGTGGTTGTTGTTATGTCATTGTACCGATCTAAGATAGCCATGGTGAATAAATTTCATTATGGTAACCACAGAATGGAAAGAGCTTTAAAAACGTAACAAAATACATATATATATATATATATATATAGACTGCGAAAAACCGAATAAATAAATAGTTTATACATTAGAGACATGGGCTTTAGTTCTCGGTAGTAGTTCTATGGTACATACAGAGTCCCAGGTTCCGTTCAGTCTGAATAAACCAAGACTGCGCGAAATAGGACTGCGCGACTAGGAGGCCAACCGCCTACGATGCATGTTCTCCTTTAACAGTGCTTACAAGCTGCCTCCAGTGAGATATACCTGAAACACACTACTCTAATAGGATATTAACTTGACCAAGCTCACAGGATCACTGAGTCACGATTTTTGAGACGTAAGCCGGCGAAGCATAAATACCGTAGTAAAATAGTTAAAACGGGATATTTGATTGGGTGTAAAACGAACCAAATTGTTTCTCTTAGAACAATTGGCCAAGTTGTTGCATAAATCTATTAGGGAGCGCGATACCTGCAAAAGTACAAGTGCATAAACGGAACAGTGATAACTATTGGTGTACACACGTGCTGTAGTGCTTGTTGAACTTGATTCAACATCAGCCATCAGATTAGTTAAATTAACATCAAAGCAGTATAGGATCTTGACAATTGGACACATCCTTCATTGCTACGGGAAACAAATTAGAAAATAGTAGAATAGGATCTACGCTGTCGCCTACTTCACCGGTCCCAGATGTTATTGCTACGGATGTAGTATTGATGATAGGCACTAGGTCTGCTTATTTAGTCGGCACTGTTGCGTGTGTATAATATTCACATTATTAAAGTTTGCTACAGGATTTAGCCTATTTTTATTCTTCTTTAATAAGCCCATAGACTATGTTATGAGAATGGTTGTCTGGCATTAAAAACGAAATCTTGCTGTTCGTACATAGAACAAGTTGAAATATACTGCAAAATAAATGCAGGTGACATCATTCTTTAATGCGTGGCACATGATGATCTTGTTCTACTGTGAGCATAAATACATCCTTGAAGAAATGTCAGAACTGAAATCTGGTATTCTTCTAACCTACGTTTATACTGAAAGTTTTAATCAGTGCGAGCCTTAAAGGAATATGCGTACTCCGTAAAATACAGCAAACATTTGATTAATAATACATTAGTTACACGGTAGCTGCCAAAACTAGAAAGTGAAAACTCCGTATTTTCACTAAGTTTTCACTTAACTCTTCTATTTAGCTAGACATTAAATAACTAGTTGATTGCACCAATAACTAATTCTATTTAGCTTAAGGATTACTTTGTTTTTGTCGAATACACGTGTTAATAAATAGGTTTTTCAAGCCAGTTATTTTTGATTCGTATATTTCACAGGGTCCATGTTGTTTCTACGAAATCAACGTGATGTACTTAGTTTACTTTGATAGCAAGCTTAAATAATCTACCTATATGAGTCATGATTCTGGAACAAATCGCAGTGAGTGAACCAGCTTCAGCTGGTATTGCGCTTGTACCAGCCGGCCGGCAGCGTTAATATGATTACTAATAGCATGTAAGCTAATTTATTATACCTTTTTCACATCGATGTTCCGTCGAACCTTCTAATTTCTTTACATTTCACGTCTTCAGCCGAATATCTGTGATAGATACGAGGCAAGTGTACAGTGTCATTGCAGTTTGGATTTCGATAGGATGCCTACTGCTGAATCTTGTCTTGCCTAATAAGTAAACTGATTCTTAGAAATCAGCTTACGAGGTTGTACTCATTTTGAAATTGTCCAGAAACTGGCGTTGGGAAAGAGGACCGTATCTCTGCTCTCATTTGCATATTGGTTGCAGATGACTTTGGCTTTGAAGGCAGAGCCAATGAAATACAGCCTTTGTATCTTTATTTGCTATTTAAAACGCGACTGCGGCGAAGTTACATCGGAAGATATCATGCGCAACCACAAAATTAGCCATCTGAAAAGCTGCAGGCTGTGAGTATCTAGCTAAACGAGTATCTGAAAACATCACATTATCCCAAAAACCAGACATGCCTTGAAAAGATAAAACAAGTAACAATCCGTTTAAATCATTTGACGGGTTGTTATTCGTTCGACTTTACACCTATAACAATATCACAGGTTCAGGTGCTACGAACATTTTTATTTCGAATCAAGGTAGTAGCATAGTGTATATGTAAAATCGAATGGTATCCGTTTTAGGTCAAATTAACCTTTTTCTAGAGCCACCTAATGGTTTGTAACAGAGTTCCTATAAATAATTATATAGGTTATGTACGATAACTATTACATCTGATTAAATGTCAATCAATTTTTCAACAATTTTGTTAAAACATAGATGTCTAGGCAGTTCCTACGGTTTACGAATTTCTTTCTGTTGTGTGTGATACGTATATCTTGTACGATGTCTTACGATATTGACTTCTACATTTCTGATTTCCTGGGATTGTAGTATTCAATAGAGATAATATGTCAATAAAACAATCGTTTGTGCCAAACCTAGGCTTGAAATACGGGACTCCACGCCTCACCTGTAGAATGCCTATTTTTCATATATATATATGTGACACCTTATTGTAATGCTTTTTAGGTTAGCTACCTTAAAACATGCTCACATGTAGAATAGTAGTAAGCTGGAACCGTCAAAAACATGCAGGACCATTATTCCACGACACAGCCGATATAATAAATATACATATGAGCATAGCTTTATGTTTATTACAATTTTATGTTTATTGCACTCCAAAAAAACGCATCGCAGCACCGACGGACTGAAAGCAAATTTAAGAAAGATCAATCTAAATGTGCTTTTATGGAAGATAATTAGATAATTAGAAATGTTAGACGAACAATGCTCAAGAGATCGTTTTACATACCTTTGCACCCGAGGTATCTGTCTTGAGAATTCGTTTAGTTGTAACATTTGGATTAAAGGCATCCTCAGTTTCATTTGTCGATGTGACTTTCATTAGATCTGCTACTTCGAGGTCGTTTATCCCCGTTCCATTAGTAAAATCTCCAGTTGTCTTACTAAATGACTTTTGGGCAGCATCAACGCATGGACTGCTTATTTTTCCCTGAGCTGTGTTAACTGTGCTATGCTGGCGCGATTCTCTACACGAGTTAATAGCGGCAGCTAATAATTCGATGAATTTCGTGTTTTCTTTCTCCACCAGTCTTAAATCGAACAGTGGTACCATATGGCAACTAATGATGGTATATACAACAAGTAGCGAAGATATCGCGATTGACGAAAAAATGTAGGATTGTAATGCTAACTTTATATCAACAAAAATGAAGCATGCACCGATCATAAAATTGATAAGCCAAGAAGAAAGGCTAAGACCTTTACCACAGATGTGGCTTCGAATCGAGGCCTTTTCGTCAAGCTTGTCACACACAAGAAGACCCAGCACACTACCCAATGGTCGCACAACACTAGAAATCCCTCCTTGAAATTTATGTGCTCCATTGGCCGTTAGATAACAAGGCCGAAAGCCCACAAGCAGTGTGCATATCATTACTGCAGCCACACAGAGCCAAATCTTCGATAAATGCATCTCATACCATTCCACAAGTGTGCACCGGAATTCAATTGCAGTAAGTGCAAGTAGGTAAGACAGAATAAAGGATAGGATCATGCAGTTACCGAATGGGCAGTCCAGCAGAAAAGAGACAAATGCAAAGATGATTGTACACACATTGCGACGAGCCGAATCAAACCAGAGGGGCTCATAATCTAACAATACATGCCAGAAGCAAACAGTAGTAACAGCGGGAACTGAAATTGACGTCCTTCGACGACAAGGAGATCCTTGTGGTGATCTGTGTAGAACATCAGAATCCAGGGCGTTCTTGATTAGCGAGGATGCCATTAATGCTGTGCAAGTCACGAACATTAGGTATCTGATAAACCATACAAAAATTTTACACGGGTTCTAAATGGCCCTTTTTAAAAATAGGTAGATTGGTGATTAACGAATGCAATATAGTCAAATGGTTCGATTTTATGATAAGTTAATATCACCAAAATAGTCAACAAATTCAATGACTATTTTTTTTTATTAGATCAGATCTGTTATCGTCTCTACATAGATATATTAATGTTATATATAGCGATTGTTTTATGCGTTTAGTGAGGACAATAAGATGAATATGACTAAATGACTGCGGCCAAAAAAACGTCTTTATCGGAGATAGGCCAATGTACTTTTTCTAACAAATAAGAATTTATTTGGTACGTCACACTGGCCTCTGTTGGAATTCTTATTACTATCCTCAATAATCGATGTATTTTTGAAAGTAGCTTGTCATTTGTTATCATTTCAAGACGTTTTACAATTCTGTTCTGTTGCAAATGGCGATCTTAGAAACACTGTTGAAAAAGCGTCTTTAAAAATGATGCGTAATAAATACATTCTGGGGACTGGGTCTCGGCTACCGCTCAGTTTGTGACAGCTCAGCGTAGTTAGAAGTGGTTGTTTGGTTTTGCTATATATATAAAATTATTTTTCTTTTATTACTTACTAGTTAATTTACTCTAGCACTTTCTCAAGTTTTTCTTTCCATTCAAGTATGATGCTTACTCATGATAAATAAAGGCAAAAAAAACAGAAGCAGGCTCACAGTTTGGTAATTCTCAAGGCTACAATTAGAAGTAAATAGACTTTCAACAAGAAAAAAATAATTTTATCTATCGAAAAAAAAAGATCGGTGTCAACTTTGAACCTTTTCATTTTATAACTATAAAGTTTAACAGGTTATAGGTTCATTAGCGCTCCCCCACGTTCCTTTTAGGTGTAGTCGTCCAGACCATGATTTCATAGAATTGTTTATATTGTCAAAGAAATCACTTGTTTATGAATAATTTTGTCATTACTTCAAAAACCGAGAGGGTACATAGAGATGTTAAGGTCTTACAAACCCTTGTAGCGTGTTATTGTCCTAGATATAATTACATATCGTGACACCAACATACGGTGGCAAGCAAGCCCGTGGCAGAGCATTAGACCTGTGGTCAACGTAATTTTGATCTTAAGTGGCATTATAGCCAAGTGTACATAGTGGCAGAAATTCTCAAGGAATACGGTTCGTTTGAATAAGTAGAGCCATCAAGGCGTACAAACTGATCGAATCAACGAAACTATGTGCAAGTACGGTGTTGCTTCGAAAGTCATGGTACCATTCATTGTTATAAGATCCGCATTACCGTTCTAAGTAATGTGATAAAGCTCGACACACTACAAAATTGTTGGACCCGGTATTCGACTAATCCGGGTGAAAATACGAGAAGTCTGAATTGGAGACCTAAGGGAATGCTTACATACTGCAAACCTAGGTGGTCTCAATGCCGATGATTTGTAGGCAAATGAAAATTGTTTTAGAAGTAATAACTACGGTGAAACAACCGAAATTTAACAAGTAACTGCTTAAATTAACTAGACCGTTATCCTATTCCTAAGAGTACTGAGTCGACGGTAACAGATAATATCTTATTGTAAAAAAATACACCACGATAGGTTCTCGACAGATGAGTTATGACGGCCCATTAGATATTTATGTATGAAAGAACATCGGCCTAGAAGGAATATTTAGACTTTGAACATCTTTTGAGTTTGTTTTAGGAAGTTTTAGCTTGAGTTACATTTTTCTCAGCATTTTCACCTTTTTATATATAAACATCACTGTAACTAGCCTATCTTCCGAAGAAATTTTTGAAGATCTTGATATTGAGGAAATACGAAAAACTGGTGGATTATAATTCGGGTAAAAACAACTACTCGTCTACAACATTTTTTTAATCAAATATCGCCACTGTATTTGGGAACTGTCTATTTTATTACAGAATAAATAACGACAGACGCGATAAAGCTATCAGATTTGTTCGTTAAATGTGTAGAGACAGACTATTTAAATCTACAGTATCTATGTACAGCTGGTGCTCCCCGAATATAAAGTATACTTACCTGCCTCTAACAGCATTCCAGTAGAAGATGAGGGGTAGAATATACGGAGCGCACATAAAAAGCCGTGAGAACCACCATGAAATCTCACGAAGCGCGCTTTCAGGGTAAGCAGTGATTTCAAGTAAGATATCATCTATCCAGGAAAACCCGTTCGAAATTCGTCTCACCAAGAGGCTCATCTCCCTAACGTGGACGTATTTCGTTGTTCTAAGTTGATAATGCATTTCTATATTTTCTGTTTTTGTTAATTTATTAAAAGGCAGGCTACAAATCTTACAGCAGTTACGACTATTAGCATACAGGTGGAAGGATAATCGTTTTTACAGGCGACTTTGGGCTGTAAAAAGGCCATCTTTATTCCAAGGCGACAAGATCGCAAACGCAATCTCTTTGCTTTTGTAAGCACTAATTTAACATCACCGATCGACTCCAATAGCGTCATTTGGTTTGACCACTTATTACAAAAGAAAAGAATTCTTCTAAAATGGAGAAGACGTAATCTACGGGTACAAAAAAAGAAAACTCTATTAATCTAAATGTGCACTTATGTTTTGTGGTAACAAGCGCCGTTTATATATGTCAGCAAAGCTAGCAAGTAAGCTGATGATGCATTCCCAAAAACAGTTGTCGAGAATAGACATAATACACCAATTTGGCTTCGAATAATCAAAGTGGTACCAAGTGGTATGAGCACTTTATAGCCCACATTTGCGCGGTTGGAAAGCTTGAGGCTCTGGCTTATACTAAGGTATGACTCTAATCTAAGCTTAACAGCTTGCGTGAATTTGAAGGTATGGAATTGGTGCGCCTGTGCAAGACACCGGAACACAGATGGATGCCGTGTCTGTTTCGGCATTTGGAACACCTCAACATGTGGCCCTCAATTTGGACCGCAAACCAGACTCCTTAAAACTCAGTAAGGGCTCCTGAATGTTGTGTGGAATGTTGATTTGAACAATAGCGAAGGCTAGCTTTTCCGTTGTTACTGGCATCATGGCGTAACTTCCACTTCGGTGAGCTCTTTCTGAAGGATAATTATGTGCCAAGCAATAAACAAAAAGGTATATATCGATACTAACCGGGTTGATGCTACGACCCTAAGCTAGGAAAGGCTGGTTTGTTCTCTCTAAATTGTCAGATTTTAACACTGGCCCTATTCAGTTTACAAAAAGCAAGGATCCGGAACCTCTTAGTAGATACATTAGCAGCGCCGTACAATACGATGACCACGAATCCAGAAGGCAAGGTTGTCGTAAACATTCTCGAAAAGCAGCTTCTCTACATGAAAAGCGGCATCAAAGTGCGTTGGCCTGAAAGATACACGACGATAGGCATACCGAAGCTTTCTAATGCACCCACTTGTCATCCTCAAGGTTCGCCTTAAATTGAAGTAGGTATACATGGGCCTGATTGGACTTACCTGTTATAGTGATTGCTCGACGAATATGGGAACCTGTCTGAGAAACTAAAAAAGTATCCAGACCGCATCTTTTCCTTTACACGGTTTCGACCGGCAATCAAGCCCTATTGTATGCACGTTTCTGATAGAATATTTTGGCGTTGAAGGGCACTAACTGCTGGACGACGATGTAGTAAAGCCGTCTTCTGGCTTTAATGTTTACCTACCGTTCTCTTATGAATGGATCGATTTAGGTTGTGCCTAGATTATCGGAGATTGGTGGTCACCAAAAAAAAAACGGCTTTCTTGCCACAAAGCGATGATACACTCGACATGCTAGGGAAGTTTAAATATATGTTATCCTTGACCCAAAAAATAATTGTCAACGGATGTTCATAGCGCCTAAGGGTTGAAAAGACCTTCATAGTCCTAACGACTTCTCTCGATTTAAGAATGTTTTTACCTAGCTAGTGAATGCCCCAACAACTAATAAATCGTATTCTGAATAAATTAAACGTTTAATGTCCGATGATATTGTAGTGGTATAGTGGGATTTGCAACTTTTCGGCTGGTGCTTTCTGTTTTCTTTGTTGCGACAAAAGCCGACCCCATCCTTCGTATGAGTCCAAGACCATGTCGTTTTTTTGAACTCTCAGAGTGGCGGCCAGCATTGAACACCTAGTCGCTGCGTGATCAAATTCCGCAGGGAATCCTGCGGACGACGCTTCCAACAAAGACAGCTCCTTGAAACTACACCCCTCTTGCACCAGCTGTTTAATCCAGAGAGCTCATCTTTCTACGCCATCCTCGTCAACAGCCGAAAACGTTACCAAAGTTGCTGGATGCGAACGTGGATGGAACGTAGGAAAAGCGAATCCTGTGGGATATTCGGCGTTAATGCAGGCCGACACTGGTGCCTCCTACTGAACATCAGGAACAACTGGGCGTGAAATGGAGATAGCCCAACTTGATGTATATTGGCTTTAGCGTTTAGGCGGTCCACTCAATCTTCTAATAAGCAATTCAAAGCAATACATTTCCTGCATATGCGTTTTCAATGCAGGTGAATCTCGAAACCGGTCAGCAAGCCCTAATAGACGTTTGGGCCAGTCGTGGGCATGGACACCGCTTCTTTATTATTTTTAGCAATTCTTACAGCAATCATAATAATTAGGTTCATTGCTAGTTTGCACTCAAACGGCAATAATTATACTCAGCTCGCACGAAATATGAAGTCTTACGGCCATCTGTCGAATTACGATATATCGAGATATAGACGATTATATATAAATAACATTAATAACAGTAACAATAACTGTAAAAATAACCATGAGGATACTAACAATAAAGAGTACAGAATATCACACTGACTGAACAGATCGTGTTAACAAGACAACTTTGCCACGTCGATAATCTGCTGTGCGGGTCTTTGCGGCATTGCCAAGGGGCGGGCGGCCTTTAAGAGTTAAGCGAAATGCCACACGAGGGGCAATTCTAACTGATCACTGTACCAAAAAGGCCACTGCTCTTGCGTACTCGAATAAAAAGAAATTTCGACGAGAATCAAAATGACGCACACTGCGCTTCGCTTGACGAGAGGTTACAACAATGTAAGTCATTCGTATACGTCGCGTACGAATGACTTGCATTACTACAACAGTGACCGAACTTTGCATCGCCAAACAAAAAACGCACCGGAAACGAAATTGAGCTACGTCGCCTAAAACTGTAGCAATGCCTCTAACTGACTACTAAAGAAAAGTGTGCAATGTCGCTTTGCACTTATATGCAGTTATGAAGGCTAGTGGTTCAGCTTACTTGCTTTATATGCGTCAATCAACGCGGAAATGTATAAATTTGTTATTCTTTATGCATAGATCTGGATTGTCTGAAAACTATGGACACAGCGCAGCTCGGTGGGCATTGTTGTTACTCAAGCCGAGCGGCATCACCTGCGGTATGCTGGTTTTAGTATATAGTGGAGGTGGTTAACTTTTCCTCTGCAGAATAAACACCTCTTCAGACCGATGTGCTTATCGGGGGGCTGAAATCGGATGGTGGCGATCAGTATTGACAGTATTACGTTTAGTAATTGTAGTAACACCCAAGTTGATTAGACATACGAGACAAGGTTAAATCGAAAAATCAACTGACTTTCAGTTGAAGAACAAATTTATAGTATTGCTTGGGGTTCTGGTTTTTTTTTTAAAATTATCCATCGAAACAAATATTAAATAGCCTGCTGCTTGATATGTATCAACGTTGATTTAGCAAAAGAACTAATAGTGTTTGCTCAATGCTTAACTGAAACCTTCATACTACGGTTTAAAGCTAACAAAAAAGACGTAGAAGCTCAATAAGCTTTACAATGCTGTCTATACAAACGTATATGATTGTTTACAATAGAAGCTCGTAATATATATGAGCATGGCTGATCTATTTTGAATCATCTAGCAACAAATACTATTCAGTGATTGCTAAGTACTGTTGCTTTGATGCTCCGGTTGTCAACATAACGCCGCGTTAGCAAAATCCATCAAAAATTCTATAATAGAATGTTTATTGAATTCAAATTACTGATTTCGTAATTCAAAGTTGCTTGAAGTTATGTTTGAGCACTAATCTTGTCTATCTACAGCACTGTGAAAGTCGTTTTTACGACTACGTAATAGAAAACATTTGACCTTGCCGATCCCTAGGTGATATTTGAATGAATGGTTGATCCAAAATACGAGCTACCATAAGCCAGTATTTATTAAACGGTAAGTATCCACGTCCATTGGAATCGACCGGTTTGAAAGCAAAATATATCATGCATTGCAATTGTTGCGTTTGTTCACTACGTAACTTAAAAGTTAAGCTACTGAGAAGTTTCTTACAAAAATTGTTTTCATTGCGACAATATCGTTTCTAAATGACAGGCACATCTGCTTGTTGTGATGATGGTGGAATTTATGGGAGAAATGTAAAAACAAAAAAATTGTTGACTCACTCATAACACTTCTACAAGGAGGGTCTGCCAGAAGCGTTACCCTTTTCGGAACAACGACACGAACTCTCTACGAAGGGCAAATCTGCCACCTACTTCAATCGACAGGTACCTCAATTAAAAAAAAAATAATTTTTGCTTTTCTTCGTTTTTTCACACAGAGTAACATATTTGATTACGTTGTGTTTCTCTGCTAGTTTCAACCAATGGGTGCTAATAGTTATCTCGACGTATATTCATCTGGAAATCCCACCGCGGCTAAATTCGGAAGGGTTTTAATGCTTAAGTGACTGCGAATAGCAAGCTCTTACCTGTTTTATGTACGTTATTTTTTGGTATAAAATGTTTCATAATCCAACTTTTATTTACTATTCATTTGCTAAATAAATAACAACCATAAAATGATTTCACAAATATTATTAAAAAAAAATAATGTACTTATTGAAATTTAGAATATTTCGAAATATATTGGGATTTTATCACATATTTAGCGGAATTTTCTACAGAAAAGTTATTCGGTATGAGTGTGCGCATTGTTTGATTATGTCGAGTGTAACTGTAATAAAGGTTCTACATGAAATTCATGAAAAACATAAAGACAATGTTAGCCAAACATTTTTTAGTAGTCGAAAAATATAAACGATAACAGAAACGTGTAAGATTTCTTTGCGTAAAACAAAAGTATCTATTATCGACCAGAACAGCCTTTAGTAGTCTACCCGTAAAAACGTGAGGTTACTTTTGAAAAAGTTTTCACGATTTCTTTAAACTCGGCTGTTTGCGTTGTAAGTGAGAAAAACTATTCGTAAAGCGCGTTATGTTCTGTCTCTCCTATCAGCCGAACCAGGAAAATTGAGACCCTTCCCCGCTGACTCAATCAGTGTTTGGTCAGTCAGGTGGCTTCTTACCAGCTCTCAATGCGTTGGTGTTCTTTGCGAAATGTTGAGCGACGCATTGGATCGCTAGGCGTGACACCCGATATCTAATTTGTTTGGTGTATTGAACACGTATGTTTAAGCTTAAAGCTTTTCTAAACTAATTAATTATTATTATTTTATGAATTTCTTTATTATTTACTTGAGCCTAACGTTTGACGTAATTTATAGTCATCCATACGAAACTTGACGTTCACGATGTGATCTATGATAACTTGTGAAACTGATGGAATACTCTCATGACGCTGATGACAGTCAATATTTATTTAAGCTACTTGGGATCAGCAAGGCCTGGTAAGTAGGCGATTCGATGGATGCATTATATAATTAGTTAACCTTATTCGTTAAATCTCCTGTTGCATACAATATTAATTGGTACTCATTGAGAGAAACGCTGTTAGTAGGAGTCGTGGCTAAAATCGCTGCGACTGACTATTATTGATGACCTTTTTGGGACAACAATTAAATGACGACAGAGCTCTAACCGAAAAGGTCTCGAGCCTTATCACACCCGAGCCCGCGCGTCGCTGCCCCTGTTAAATGACCTAGTTCGACTACATTACGCTTTTTAAGGTTCGTGTTTCTTATTATACCGTGTAAAAAAACTGGCTAAGTTCATAGAAACTATTTATAACAAAGATACAACCAAATCAAATTGCACACCATACGAAACGCGGAAGGCAACGTCTACAAGCATTTCGCAAGTGCTATTTAAGTTTTTCTCCGTTCGATCACGTGATGTTACGAGCTCACTTCTAACGCTAACAAGTTGTGCATTTTTCCATTCGAAGACCAGATCTTTTTGAAGAAAATATCTAATTTGATGTAAATAAGGCTTTTTTTTTTAGTGTAAGTAAATCGAGCTAAATTCTATAGCTATTTCATAGACGTCCGTAAAATTCGGCTCAATCTATTATGCCTAAACTCACTCTAACGAAAGTTACGATGTGGTAATCGCGCACATGTGTAACTGTGATAGAAAGCTACGCAAGTATTCAGTTAACATTCTCTGCTCTTTTTCCGACAATAAAGTCAAAACTTGGCGGTTCCTCCTTGCCAGATTACTTAATTTGCAAGTAAGATATCCAAAGATTTTGGGCTTCTGGACGGATTTGAACGCGATAAGCTGAAAAAAAGTCGATTTTCTTAGACAATGGAGCATACGCATCTGTACTGCACAAATTAACTATGAGATAAGTACAGTTAAACACGACCTATGTGCGTTAAGCTAATGGCTGTTGTTTGCGCTCTCCGTACGAAATAAACGGCTTAATGTAGGAAAAAAAAGTTTTTTTCTTTTACTGCCGTGCCGTGAAACTGTTTAAGCATTTATGATAATCAAGTTACGCCACGAAGGCACTAAGAAACGTTTTCTTCATCCAAAAATTATTCTTTATTGGTATGTGTCGTTAGCGGGACTTAATACAACATCTCTGAGTTTGTTTCAAACAGAAGCTAAATAGTAAACATTTACATCATAATTAAATTATATGATTTTCATAGCTTCTACGCTTGAAAAACATCCGACGCATGTCTAAACGGTATATATACTATCTATGAGACGGCTGACTGAAGTGCGCAGCCTTCTTTGATTTTGGAATGGGGAAGCCTCCGTTGATTGCGATCAACGCTCCGCTTATATACTGAATTGGGCAACAACTATAATCTATCCCCAAATAAAACACTGGCGCCATCAGTGCACCTTTCCAGAATCAGAATTCCTCGTCGATGTAATTGGGACTGGTAGCTCAAGACGAGAGTGGTGAGAGGTTTGGTGACGTGATTGGTCACCGCTGTTCAAAGCGATGCCAGCCAAGTAGTCCAGTGGAAACAAATGTATATAGAAACGTCGATCCAATCTTCAATCTGATTGGCTAAGAATCGCGGCAATGCGCTTGCTGATACCAGAGCCACGCAAAATATCGTAGAATTTTATACTGTCTTGAGATTCTATTTCTCTTTCGTTTTGGCATTTTTACTTACAATATGATCAACTGTATAACTTTGCTCCCAATGGCTTTCTAATTGTAGCTATACTATATCTATGACAACAGTCCAGTTTTAATAATAATAGCACAAATAATTTATATACGCATTCAGATGCCACGATTCATTAACAGTCAACATTTTATGTGTGTGTATTAAAAAACAATTCAATAAAAAACGTGGTATTATTGATATTTTTATTCAATACTTTCTTTGAATTAAAGCAGATGCTGCCACCAGTCGTTGATGCCAAGACAATTCTTCCTGATCGGAATCTCAATCAGAGTATCAGTGAATATTATTAGTGAATTTGGTGAACCCACTTCATACGAAGAGGACGAACTTCCCATACATACACACGTGATCGGATCAGTATCCTGCGATATGTCTAGATCATTATTACGAATTATGCATGTGGAAATCATATGTTTTCGCTTTTGACTGATACCATCTATCTTTACATCGTGATAAATGTTTGAAAAAATATCTTGGAAGGGATTCTCGTAAACATTAAAAGTGATTGCGTGACTAGAAGCAGAATCGTATCGAAACGCCATTTGTTCTTAAAGACACCAACCTGTATGCGTCTTAGCGTACCGAAAGAAAACAATTGTGATATGATCCTGTTGCAGCTCTGCGTAAATGCACATTGGGCTGGTAATGCCTCTAGTTAATCTGTTGTGCTATTACTGTGTTAAAAGGCGCCTGATGCAGACCCAATTGAAGTAAAGTGAAGTTACCTACGTTCCTGTAAGAAGACATACAAGGCGTCTCAAGACAGTGTATGAACTCCGTAGCACCGATATTTAAAATTACTGCCCGTTGTGTCGCGAACCAATCGTTTATCACAACGGAACAAATTCAGGGATTAAGTGCATTCAAAGGTGATCGTAGGTCTATCGAGATGTTCGCTACAAAATACTATAGGAGCACCGAAACCCTGGTAATGCTGATCGTTACAAGTACAGTTAAGAAAATAATGAATATGTTGGGCAGAAAAAAGCTATTTTAAATAATAACTATTTCATAAGTAAAAAATTATGCGGGCTTTTACTACAATCACGTACTGTAGGCCTAATGAAGATTTACATGCATAGATTTGTACTTCATATACGCAAGCTTATATCGCCGTCTTCAAAATTGCTTCTTGAGCTCATTTTTCATTATCAGCTCTATTCTAACTGTCTGCTGATAATACTAGATATATGTACAAGTAAACTGCAAGGAGTGTTCTCTAAATTGTTGAGAACGATATAGTACATACCTATGACTATTCAAAATCGATGATGATAGTAAACAATTCATAATCAGTTATCTTAGAATTGTTTCGCTTGCTGATGTAGACGAAAGGAGGAAAACTCGTTTTATGAGGGCTGGAAGCTTAAAAATACTACACCTATAATGGCAACATCAACCAATCAGCTTGTTAAAATTGTGACCTATTATCAATATTGCGTAACAGCGGCTACTCTTATGTAGATTAAGGCCTTTTATATGACCAAGCGAACTGCACAACACAAACGTCTAAAAAAATATTATGAGACTGGAGTATGTTGATGTTCAATTCAGCAAAACGCAGCTGCAAGGCAAGCTGAAATCAAGACTCCAAATAGAGTTTGAAGAATCTCTGAGCCTCGTTAGGGAATCGAACGCAGGATTATACGATTGTATGTGCAGCTCTCCATTCACCTCATGCCGCGTCGTTTTACCTAAAACAACCTTTATCCATTTTCAACTTATAAATCAAGTAGGTTATGCTATTATAACGCAAAGACGGACTCAATCCATCCCATCATTGACATCAAATCAAAAGACAAGGTTGAAAATTACGAAAATGATTGCTATAGCAGAGAAGTTTCTTTCGTTGTTTCAATTAACTATGAAACTAGAATATGTGTATCTAATTGCACAACCACACGTTAACTCAGAGTATTAGTTCGCAGCGCTGAGTGAACTTCCCAGGGGGAGTTCAGCTATTCTGTAAAATGGTCGATCCTGTGGAAGAGGCAAAACAAAGCCTCGTTACTGGAAAGAAAATTTGTTCAGATGACCTAACTTCAGAATTGCCTATACACGAAAGATAATAATAATAATTTATACATCTAATCAGACATTGATACCAACCAACAAACGAAGCCGTAGCGCACTGAGAATACTAATTTACTGTTATCGACATATTGTACCGCGATGCTCCGAGTATCAATGGTAGTTTCCACAATCTCACTCTTTCTCATACATGTATATACATATATATGTAGTTGGTTCAACAACAACAGACAGATTTTTAAACGAGAGCTGACAAAATTTAGGCACGATTTCGTGAACTTAATGAAACGAAATTATCTTAAAATATACATCTTAAATAATATATGAAATATTTAGAACTTGTAGATAATACATAATTACAAATATCTAACATTTAAAACAATATCAAAAACAAAAATACCTAATAATAATAATAAATATCTCAAATATTTAAAATATCTAATAATCTACTAAATTAATCGTAAGTGTATATTAACCAAACCATGAAATTATTAGTGTACGGGTAAACAAATAAGCGTCCTCGCTCAAATATTACAGAATAGCTATGTATGGTAGGTGCATCTCCGCACATCCATACTGAACCGAAGGCAATCCTATATGTATATATATATATATATACATATAGGGAGAGCGAGATCCCATTTAAGCTACGAAATAAAACTAAAAGCATTGTTGTTTTGCATACTGTGGCGATACCAAAATGACAGCAAAGTAAAGAGCGTTTCCCTATTGTCTCAACTATAGCAACAAGTTTTACCTAAATCGAGCTGTACGAACTTCAAAAGTATTACCGTATGTTTTCTACAAAGTAATATCTTTTGCCGAAGAGCAATACGTTTATTCTGGTCTTCGCTTTCGTGTAGACGACATTATTTGCTACGTTTGTACGACAGTGTGTCGACCATCCTCGTGGCATGTTATAGTGTTGGACCACAAGAGCGAGTATGTGAATTTTCTGACAAAAGCAAATTTTCTGTTTCTTTTTAGATTTAGCTTCAATATAATATACTGAAATCGATAATCTTCTTCACAATGTGTTGAAAATGGAATAAGATCTTGTTTGAAAAAAATCGATCGATATACGGGTAGCATGGCATTGCTGCTTGCGTATTGCAGCGGCTGTTCCTGATGATATGTCGTATGAATGTAACCTGAAAATAAGACAACGCACTATTTATGGCAACCGGGCACTTGCATTTTGTAACAATGTAAGTTGCATTTTGTTGGAGGCAGACGATTATTATTATTATACTTTAGAACAATTTTTTTTTCGAATTTTATAAATAGAGGCCTGTACTGAATGCAAATTCATACCTGTGGCTTCGCCTGTCTTTAGCACCGACAGCTGTTATCTATAATCTCAGGATGACGCCAAAGCTGTGCACTGCGTAGTTAGATTTCGATGTAAAGTTTAGATGGATGACATTTAGCTAAATCATTAGAGGGCACGTAGGTTGAAGCGATTATAATTGGTCTCTCTATACCAGGCGCTAGATTTGTGAAACAGGCTAAACTCGGTGGGTACTCTACTTCTATTGTCTGTTGCGTAGTTAGAGCCGTTATTTCGTGGAAGCCTTCTTTGATTTAACCACATACATCTATTTGTTATACACTTTTAGTAACTAGGTAAAAAGAAACAGGCAGCCTTCAAAAGGAGCTTTTTTAATCTTATTTTAAATTCCAATATTCATAACGTATCTCGAAGAAATTTTAACTTTTACTGTTTTTAATAACAACATCTTCCAGCATAAAAATGCCTGATCAGATGGTAACGATTCTGTTCGAGCAATTAGGTACCGAACACTGAAGCACGTTTGCTGAACCACTTTTTAGAACAAAATTCATCATTTGGTGGGTAAACCCAAAGTGAACGAAAGGAGCCAATATTTGTATGTGTATATGTATGATAATAATGATACTTAATCTAAAAGAAAGCCAATACATTCATCTGGTTGTATTGTAATTTTTTTGTGGTTATGTATTCAATACGTGATACATAGAAAAAAAAAGAATAGGTATAATCGATTATGCACAAACATCATTGAATTATTGCCATGTGACCTTTTGAATCGCGTCTGTCGATACTCCTTCTCATGCAATAATAAGTTGTAACATTTTAGGTAGCTACATAGGTGACAGGATTCTTTCATTCTCCTAAATTGCTATTGTTCTTAGAATATCAGTCTACGCTAAGAATAATGTATGATGAAAACCCGAGCAAAACAATAACAATGAGCTACTAATTACTAAAGTTTTGTAATGCATTATTCCACAGAAAATTTTACTTTCACAATATAGATCTAAAAAGTCACCGCGCAAGAGAGTGGGTTGGCAGTAACTGATGCGTTTCCTTCTCATATATTTATTCGCAAAGGTAGCAAATAAAGATACGGGAGTAATAAAGGCACGGTGAAGCCTGATAGTTCTGTAAGCGTGACAAGTACTAGGGTTAAAAATGGCTTGCTGTGGATTTATTTCTTTAGCTTAACCTGTGTGCTAGTAATAATAAAACTGATTCTAAAGCTACACGTTCCAATTGTATTGTGTCTTCTTTAAGCGGTACTACTTTGTGCTACGAACACTAACTGCAAGGCACGTATTTGACAGCTCTAGCAACAACATGCATAGAAAATCAAATTTGACGATAAGCCTAGTCATTTTAAAGCTTTGCACTGCCCTTTGTTGTAATATTATTGTTGTTAAGCTAAATAGTAGGTTCCCTCACTCGTGTTACTGCTCGTTCCTTAAAACTAAAAATCGTGACTTTTCGCACATATTCTAAAAACATCTAATATAATCTCTTACGGAATTCTTGATATTAATCTAAGATTTATTTGTAGTGCATATTTTACTTGTTTCTTGACTTATGGCAAATAAAACCAACATATTTAGGAAAGATTTTGACGTTCAATTGGGCTTGGCAGTTGTAAAAGGAAAAAAAGGAAAGAAAAATTATAATGCTACAGGCACTACACAGATCTATCTGGTCTTTTATCTGCAAATTAATTTCTGAAGCTTATTATTAATATTAGTTTTTTTAGTATAGTATACCACAGTTATATGCGAACCTAAAACGCAGATAGGTCAGTCCAAGCAGAAAAGTGAAATTTGTGAAGTGTTTTTTTAAGAGACAAACACTCCCCTTGCTTCAAAATGAAACTTAAGTTGCAGCTAATTTAGCTGCAGTCCTCCAGAACCCTTATTTCCGATGTGGCACGACCCCTATTTACATTTAGCTGAGGTATAGCGGCGCGCACGATCATGGACGAGGCTTTTGCTCTCCCTCGTTCTTCTTCTTGAATAAGGTTGCTCAGCTTTAGCTAGCGAGTTTCGAAATAAATAAGGAAACAAGAAGATTTCAGCGTTAGCAAATAGAAGTATGCGTCTCATGATTAACTCAGCGTATTGAATTCAATGTACTTCGGTTAAGGCGATTTAGGCCACGAATGTGACAAATATTCTAAGAACCGACAGTATCTAAACTACCTTAAACGTTAATGTACGGCCTCTCCTCTTTATTGCAGTTGGCTATACCTCTTCTGATTGGGCGCAATGTATCTTGCCCTGATCTCCGACAAGAGCTGGAGCGGCAAGAGCGCGAAGAGCAAGCACAGCAACAGCAACTGCTAACTTATAAAAGTTTAAACGACTCATCTTCGGATATGGTCGACCTCATCAGCACGGCAGCCGACAGAGACATTGAGGACAACGAATTCAGAGGGGGTTTTGGAGTGCGACTACCTGAGTTAGGCGTCGACATAGGCTCAATGGAATGTCTTCTAGCGGACGATGAGCTCGCCCCGTCACCCACCCCTCTTGAAGACTGTAACAAGAACTCTTCCGGTTAGTCTGAACACTATCACACAATGAAAACAAATAGCAAAGGTGAATATGGAAACGGATAGCTGTTCTTTATTTGGACGGATTTAATAAGCTTCTGCATAGCCGTGTAAGTGTACGACAATTTTATTGCAAGAATAATATTCTGTATTATTTATCTGAATTACAGTAAATTATGTTAATGGTTTACTGTCGAAATCCTGAAATGTTTTCAGTTCCTTGGTAGAAGCTGTCAAAGGCAAATGCAAGCCTGTCTTCGGGCTATATTTATTATAAATATTTGACTGGGTTTATTTTGTTTGAACAAAATACATTTAGTACTACGACAGGTCAGTTGACTAACAGCACTTAATTTCATCGAGAAGGAAGCAATACCAGGCGCAGTTTTAGATCAAGGACCTAGTGAATTAAGTAACATGTGATTTCCTATGTAGTTCATTGTACAATCTTCCAAGTAATAATAGTGGGTAGTCAATGGTAAAAATAATAAACCGATTATTTGAATGGTTTTCGTGCAAAGTTGCAAAGAAGTCCATTTTGATTGAGAGCAAGAAAACCAACCAAAATAAGTAATCCAGTTAATTAACTATGGAACTATGGAAATAGCTAATGGAACTACTGGTGGATCTAAGCTTTATTTTAAGCTGTTTGTAACAAACCTCGGTATTGTAGTTTTTGCGATAGCGGTGCGAACTGAAACATAGTAAGTTTACAACTAAGGATTATGAATACGGGTATAATTGGCTACATGTATATATATGTGCATAAGAAAATCAATAATCAAACAATAATTTTGACATATAGAGTTCGATTAACGGTCAAATTAAAATTTTTATCATGTACTGCGATATCAGTTGGTAACTAACATTACGGCCCTAAACGAAACTGTTTAGTACATCATGGTTAAGGAGGAAGGATCGAGCCTTTTATACGAACAAAAGACCGCCGTAGTCGAAAATCATTGGGCTCAGCGTGTCTAAGTTAATGGAGTCATCTGATCCGGCAGAGTTGGCATATATCTACATTGATCGTCAGCCATACACACTTTTTGTTTTTGCTCTCGATATAGACTCGATATAGTCTTGATAATTTTTTTTTAAATTTTTATTCCGTATGTCTGCTTGTTTTCTATATCTGTCTACAGTTTCCTTAACTGCAAAAACTATTGCTTGTCTGACAGATTAAGCTCATCCCGTATGTGGCAACAGGAGCAACTTTGGAGATGAAAAGTCGCAAACCACTTAAGAGGGTAATCTTTGAAAGTTAAGTATTGAGAACGAAATTCTCAAAGCCGTTTTGTACCATCGGCCATAAGGATATAGCGTTTCACGCGCCTCAACTCTGTCTAAATTTCATTGTCACGGTTCTAATTTGCTTAATAGTCGGTCCCAATTCTAAGAACCTGGCCAAGACCTCCTGCATGTGAATGCTACTGCTTCTGTAAGTAACTGAATCGTTTGCACAGAAGGTATTTACTTCTCGGACCACGTATCTTGTCAGGAATCCCCTTGAAAAGACCTAAAAGAGGAAGGGGCTTAGGTTGTTACCTCGGCCCATACTTGTAGTCCGGAAAAACACTAGCGGCTCTAAAACAGCATCATCGAATGTTACCCTTTTCTCTTGGATTGTCTGTGTTATTGGGTTAAGCGCTTCCATAAAAACTCCGACATCAACGAGGATGTTTAGAACTTAATTGATAGGGCCGGAGTCGAAGACAGTTTCAAAGATTATAAACATTGCGTAAATATACTGCCGAGGGATACTTGAAATTCGTTTGATATTTGAATTGCTTTTTGAGTATCGCTTTCACAGTCTCCAAGAACACGTTTAGTCTCCTTACTAGCAGATAAAGAAAACTCATAGTAGGCGTTTTTCTTCGCGATCCCGCGCCACGGAATCGGTTGGCTTGAGTCGCTTTTGCTTTTTGAAATAACGAGAAGCATTGCATTCTGCTACGGAAGAAGAACCAGTTCGGAACGAAGACATTTGCTGAACAAAGCCGTCCACGAAATTATGCGAGTAAACTTTAACGTCAGCTGACCCGAGGCGTCTCTTCGAGTCCGACTTACGCAATAAAGGTTTATTCCTTCAGGTCCTGAAGCAGAGATCTAATCCGAAGCGAAGGTTTAATCTGACAGAAAGGAACTGTCTTTTTTACTGAAGAAATTATTCTCTCCTATGTATTTGATTTTATCTCTACTCTGTTCGATGGAAAGACGTCTACGACAGAACTTTCTGCAGGATCGATAAATATTGGCGCCGTATTAGGGTTGATTTTCCAGCAACGATTCTCCATTAGGATCATTCCCATAGGATTAGGACCCTGCTCAAGGTTGGCTGGTCTAGGCGCACGTTGAAACTTCTTGCCACGATAATGGTGGCGCGAGAAGTATTGTCTGCTATAGCTTGTATGCCGTCGACAAACTTCTCTATCAGAGTCAGAATGCACTTGTTGACACCTGCTCACGCAGATATTGCTTGCATCTCTCTGTGCAAATTAATGGATAACATAAAATTCCGGTAATACAAATGGGCCAGTTGCCCACGCTTTTGTCAATACGAAAATATTGACTGTATCTCAGGCTTCCGATACGAGTTGCGCTAAGACAAAGGCACCCCATAGTTTCACTAGATAATCTTTAGCGTCACCTCTACTCTGAGAATGTGCTGGCGATCGACTGCGAAATTCGAAGCTGCGATCAGGACCTGGTTCAGAAAGTCATTCGTCGTCGGTGATAGCGGGAGCTGCGGCACTTCCATAGTGGTTGCTAGCATGTTATTGAATCGATTTCGACGACAAGGATTCCTTTTTGAAAATCTGGAGCGGCGATGATCTGCCGGTGCGTCCCCTACAAAACTCACAGATGTTCCGGGCTGTTGCGTCTAGGTCGGCAGACTGCACTGTCGAATCTCACTGCGGCGGGCCACCGGCGCTAAAGACATATCCCTGCAGCCCGTCTGCAAGCCTCCTTTAGTATCCTCTTAATCCTCAGCATTAAAAAGATGTTTAGTTGCTTTAAGAGGCGTTCACAGAAACAACCGGTAACGTGAAGGCAGTATATGAGTCTGGTTAATTGTTCTTCAGTGGTTTGCTATTAATATCTGAGTTAGAGTGAAACGCCGCTTGCCATGGTGAATACTTGCTAAGCTAACAGATTTGATAGTTAAATACATTATATTATTAGAAGGCTTCGCATCATTATTATATTTTGTCTGCGAATACATTACTTCAAATGTCTATTATTAACGTTGACTAACGGTAACAGGAACAATGCCATTCACTAGGATAAAGAAGGATTTGTTGTAACTGAAAGTAATGCAGGAGCGTTCTTTCTCTGTAACTAGCTAAACGTGTTTGGCACGTTCGGCTAATAATAATGTCATCAATTCTTATATTTTTTAAGGTTTCTTTAAACCGACAGCGACGTTAAGACGCTTCATAGCTATATAGATGCTATTACAGGTTTTTCTTGTCAACAAGAGTAGTATATGTCTCTTAGGACATTTACGTCCTAAGAGACATATACTTTCATTGCACGTCCATTAGGACAACAATTTAGCGTTTTGTTTCGAGTAAGATCGATGCTGCCGATTACATAAGCCTTGTGAAATCAGCGCAGTACGTATCACATTAAGATACTTTGTTGTAGTTTTATTTACATTATCTCTCTATAAATAATTTCTATCCGTAGATGTTAAAGTCAAACGACGTAAAATTACGCGAAATCATGAAAAATGTTATTATTATTATTATTATGTTCGATATTATTAAGTGTTCACCGCAATTCCTCATTATAAATATAGAAATTTGCAGAATCGCCAGTCTAATTTTGCTGAGAGCTGTTGGCTGTTACATAAATAATGTTATTAACAAACTTATACAGCTTTTTCAATTTTAAGAGTACACTCTAAGACTTTGGCTTCGCCTGCATGCTTTATAAAAACTAAATTAAACGAGGCTTAAATTTACGTTGGTAACTTTCACGCGATACTTATTTACATTTTGAATGCATTTGTGTAAAACTAACAGAGTACAATTAACATTAAAAACGTTGAGCATTTAATGCCGCGCTTATCCGCATTTATACTTATTTGACATGTAACATTTTACAGAGTCTCACTGCAGGTAGAGTGCTCTATTCGTTCTACTATAGCGAGTCAACTGACGCTTGTAATTCACAAGGTTCGCAGATAACTGTTACTGCATTTGCGAAGGTTATCGCGCTCCTTCAAACATAAAGTAATTCAGCTCCTAGCAAGTAACTTTCGATACTCATGAAACGTCAGCAATCGGATTATACAAAAAAAAAAAAAGAAAAAGATTGTCTATATACAATTTTAGATAAATAAATTCAACTAGGACATTTAGCGTGGCCGAGTCCGTGATTGACCTGCATCACCGATACGCAATTGACAATCTAGTGCTAAAAACCTTTTAATGTTTTTGAAAGACTTTTATTTGCTACATGAGACTGGCATTATCTGGATGGAGATTGACTTAATTTGGATAAATCTTTTATGCCTATGCTATCACCAAATGATTAATTCGTCTTACGTCAACCTATGACATCCATTATTGTTACAGGTTTTTCCTACAATCAACTTTTTTGGTGCAATGGGCCATTAACAAAACTCGTACAGTCACCTGAAGAGAAATCAACGGTCTTGTGACATAGTAAAGCTATACAAAATGGGGCATAAACGACATTGTATGTAATGTAACGTAATTTTGTCTAGGCGCATTATTCGACCATGCAGGTCTCATACTCGGTGACGTGAGTATGCTTGCTATACTTCTGCTGCAGACTCTTGGGTAGCAAGTTTAAAGAGCTTGCATGGAGAGCATGCCGAACAAATAGGCGCATACTAATTAAGCCAGGCCTTGATCACGCCAAACGATACGACAACAAAGTGAACTAACACATTATTGACAGCCTAAAAACTATGTCATAATGACGGTGTTAAACTTATCGTGCTCATGTAATCTGTATATTATTACTGGCAGTAAGTAACACATTACCACTGCATCATCACAGAGACATTTTCTCTAATACTGCATTCATTCAACAAGCAACGCTCGTTGCTAACTAACAAGCTAAAATTCAATAATTAAATTCATATCTTTGAGGTTGTGTCATTGATCCAAATACACAACATAACTTCTAAACAACTATTAAAATTTCTAATAATAAATTTCATAACTAACACAAATGACTATGATTAAGCCGTGGTTGAAGCGTGATAGTTTAGTTGAACACTTTTGCGATTTTTTATCAAACAAGCAAAACCACAAGACCAGCTTAAGAGTGACCTGTGTCGTTCGCCATATGCGTCCATAACTAAACGGGCTTTTCTCAAGCTTCCGAAACGTTTCCGCATTATCATTTTGGTCCGTTTTGCTTGACTTGCATTAATGGAAATCATTTAACACATCTCACTGTATCGACTGCAACCTTCTATCACAAAATGGGGATTGTGACTGAACTGGAAAATTTAGCTAACACGATACAAGCGTTGTTATGGCGTCTACCTGTAGCAACGCGCGGACTTCATAGTTGAATAACAAACTAGTAGGCGAAATACACATACTAATAGAGCAAGTCAAGCTACTATCTTGTTCTCACGCAGCAGTTCATGAGAGACGCCGGCGTGTGTATGACGACAGGCCTACACCACTCCACCAAGTACTGTACGATGCTCGGCGCCTTACGTATTTGCAGCGGACCTCTCAATAGCACCAATAAGCAGCTCAGTACAAGGCAATCCCAATTAGACTTGAAGGAGACGCTGACATAATGCTGGGTCTCGGCGTTTTATGCGCATAAACAAATCTTCTTACCCATTTTTAAAGATTTTGTCGAAAATATATCGCACAGCTTGATGATTGAACCGGTTCAGACGAGCAGTAGTATAATACGCTTGACAAAGCAGACTATTTTGTTTTTTTGAGGAAACGACATCTTAGAGACCGGCTTAAGGATAATTGCCTTGTGCCTGTCGGACCTTCATGATCAAGACCATTACGTTTGAGTCGGATGAAGGCATGAGTGCCTCTGAGGTTCCTTATGATTCGTGTTTAAGCTCCGTCTTTTATGCAATTTTCACGCAAAACCCAGGCGTGCACTTTCAACAGCCACACGTTACATTCAAGATATACGTTAATGATATCAAAATATACAGGAGGCCCCGCAATTGCAAAAACATACTGAACATTTAGAACGGAATTAACTTGATTTTATTTTTATGAGTGTCAAATAAATGAAAACCCCAGTCCTGAACTGCTCTTCAAACCGCTCCTGATAGCACGGTATACAACTTGTATTATTAGGCTATTAGCGGAATAGTTCTACAAAAACTTGAAGTTCGTTAAGCAACTGAAATTCCGAAATCATATTATGACTAAATCTAAAGCCGTCTCCTGGACTAGCAACGTGATCCTCACGGTGTTTCAAGTGTTAGAAAAATTTAAGTACTCACAAACATAGGACTTCTTAGTTCACTTAAATGGACATTTCAAGCCCCCATACAGACGCCTCATCATTACAAATGCATTACTGCTTCGACGCATAATGCTACTTCGACATCAGATAGAGCTGTAGGGCATGTTTATTGACGGAAAGACATTTCCCAAGGCCAAACATTCTTTTTAACCTGCTTAGCTGTAACGTAGTATCTATACTCAATTTCTGAAAATGGTTAACTTACGGACGTTTCACAATTCGAGAAAAACAGTCTGCAAAGCGAGTTTTCAATTCAGATACTGGAGGTGACAGTCGTTCTCTCGTTTGGTACCTGGCTTGCCATGTACATACGCCAGGCCACCGCAATTGTACCATATATTTCCCTCAGTAATAAAACGACCCTTTCCATTACTATACAGTTATTGGAGCTCATGAGCCAGATAGTAGGAACAGTCAATTATGTATTAAAAAAAGCTACTAGCAAACATACAGAGCAATAATCAAGCCACTCCGGTTGATGCGTTGTATCGTGTTGCAATACGTTGCTCAATATTTACTTAGAATAAAACTAGTCAGAGTTAAGACTCCTAAACGCAAACAAATGATATGAGTGATGCTAATAATAATGTTATTTAAGATCATATATTTATTCAACTTCTTCTAATATAGTCTCTATTCAACGTTAGACGCTTTTCAACTATTTTACGAAGCAAGTGCACACGTTATACAGGTTGATTTGTTAATTAGATTAGGCAATACGAATTTTCTTTCACTGTTTTTAGCCATCACAGCCGAGAGAGGTCTAAGATTGCACACTGCCGAAGTGAACAGTATGTTTTTTTGGCTACTTGAGACCATTTGGCGTTAACGACTGCTCAATCTGCTTGGTGTTATGAGCTCTCGGTAGGCATTTATAATTCGTATTCTAGAGCCAGTCTCGATGACCTTTTCGGTAAAGGGGAATCTCTTTTGACCAGCTTTAGGTTATTTGCCTTCTTTGAAAGCAATTTGGCACCAATGGCTTCCAAAAGTATTGTGATGAGTCCAAGTTTCATTAAAGACAATATATAAGCGGCTAATATAGTAATGTCCTTTTATATTTCGTCCGTAGCGGTTTCAAAAGACTGCCTGATTGTCCTGAACCGCTATGGACTAATATGAACTAACAAACTAACCGTCTCTATCTAATCTAACCAATAATTTCCCTCAGAACTACTTTGTTTCGGCATATGAGACCACCGAATTTTTAGCTTATAGCTGGATGAATAAATACATGATTAAGTGGAAATAGATAAATGATAGAAGACTGCAGGGAGATTGGCTCCATTTTTACTTTTGTGGCATTTCCACTTAGGCCTTTTAAACAGGAGCATTTAATTATGATGTGAATCTTTGCTCTACGCACATTAAGGAAAAGGATTCCGCGTTACTAGAAACGCGTCAGAAACTACCACGTGCGGAGCTGGTCAGCCGCAACCAGGGAAATAATAGGGAAAACCGTGGCATACCTACACTGCATTATTAAGGTGGAGGCCACTTCGAAGCCGACAGCTAGAACTTGGACCATGGAGTCACGCGCGGTGAACTTTTGCAGTGCAGCTTTTTCTTTAACACAGGTATCCAGCTCTTGTAAAGGTTATTCTTATACATCGCAATTCTCTTCATGTCCACTCCATTTGAATTGTTGTTCACATCATCTGTCATATATTTCTATCTATATCTATAATATATGACATGGGCTGTGACAAATCTATATGCCTGCCACGCGTTACAGTTTTTCCATGTTTCAAATCTTAGCAATATGTTATAATTAATGTAGACTATAGATAAAGTTTATTGGTTAGAAATCAAGGCGATTCCATTTTGGGAATTTATTATTTTTGTTCTCCGATGACGAAGTGAGTGGCACAGCTGCTTCGAAGTGTATAAGATGTCACCGAGTACCATTGAATTCAGTTAAATCTGAAAAGCATCCTCCACCTCTCTACGAACGTCCCACCACATTTTAAGTTAGCTGCATGGGGGCCTTGAGGGTTTAAAACTAGAAAAGCTTGCGTCCGCTGAGCTAACGTTGATTCAAGAGGCATTTGCAGTTGATATTATGCATAATGCCGAATTGGTATGATTGTCGTTTTTTCTCTATAGATATAAGCGAAGTAACTATTTTGGTACATTTTCTTTGGGATTCCACCTATATTTGGCCGGTAAGGAATAAAGCCTGCATTTTATATTCTACTGAATTGCGATTTTTTTCAAATTTGTAAGCGGATAAAACACACACGCCAAGACAAACTTAAGTGCGTTCAATCATTTCTTTATTATTTATGTCCCAAATACTACGCTAGTTGCAACTTATTTCGAATACTGCTATGTAGCTTTCGCGCGCTTTATAAGCAGAGAAGACAAGCACTACTACTCCGTGCGTTAGTCTGCGGGTTAGTTAGCGGCGGGTACGTCGAATGGCGTTTTTCAATTTCTGTTTCAGTTTTCAGACGGAGTTTGGCAATTTTTCCTGTCATATAAAGTCGCACCAATGTGGAGGTCTATGTTGGTGGCTTCGGTGGTGCGCACGTGCGACCTCCCGTATGTAAGGGGCTAATTATTACTATCTGAGAATTGACGGTCGGTAGATTTTAACGCAGTAAACTCTCGGTATTGCGGTTTTATTATGCCCTATTTTTAAAGTATCTGTTTCTTTATTTGCTTCGTTTTTATGATTCCTCAGATATGACCGTCCAGAATAATACCTGTAGGACTGGACGAAGTTATTCTTTACGATTTTACTTTTAGCTATTTTGAGCCCGAAAACGTCGTCAAAAAGCAAAGTGACAACAGGGGTTCTTTTTATTACAACTAGTGAACAAATGAAAGAAAGTTTTCTTTCCACTTACATGGCAAACATGTTCTTTGTCAAGTAATGATCCCGTTGCTCAAGTTGAGTGAAATCAACAAGTTCAGTACATTATTTTTGTGACATGTTGGTTAGCAGGTATTAATAAAGCAGAACTTGGCTTGGTGATATTATCGCATTAGATATTTAAAGTTTTAAATATCTAATGCGATAACAGTGAGTGATAAATAAGTTAAAATAGATTTGTATTGGGGGGATTGTTTTGCATTAAACTAACCAAATTGTTTATTTATTGTCAAGTATTTATTTCAACGGCAAAATATGTCATGCACATTTTCAGAGTAGATATATTAAATATTAGACTTTACTGTTTCGTAATATCACATTAATACACACAAACATCTCGAAATTGCCAATTAACATACAGTTATTACACAAACGTTCAGCGTCAAAGGCAGCATAGTTAAAGGTGCAGCTAATTACGTAGAATTTACCAAATACCAGTTATTGCTAAACAACCTTGTCGAGTAGATTTAACAGTCTTTATGCCGAGTGATACTGTATATATATATTTACACAGAATACCGACAGTACAGATCACTCGATATTCTCTGTATGAATAAAATAAATAAATAAGCTTTTTTCCTTTTACATTGCCGCTATGTTCCTAAATCTAAATGTTCTTTTTATAAATCAAATATGCATATTCATTTTTAAGCTATTTGGGGTTCGACAGACTATGTTATGGTAGAAATTTGTCTGATTCCATTGTTTCCTAACATCTGTTACGTGTCGACTCTGTCCTATCCCCGTGGCGTATCAGCAACTAATAAGCTCTATTTTCTGGAGG
Source organism: Varroa destructor (assembly GCF_002443255.2). Classification (NCBI taxonomy): domain Eukaryota; kingdom Metazoa; phylum Arthropoda; class Arachnida; order Mesostigmata; family Varroidae; genus Varroa; species Varroa destructor. Next base: position 49,112,212 of record NW_019211455.1, on the reverse strand, counting down.
TGGCTTAGTCAATACGAAATATTACTTATTTTGCTCAAACGAACTTGCCGTTTTCAGGCGCTACTCAGGTATAACCTTGAATAGAACCATTCCACTATGGCAGCAAAGCCGTTGCATTCGGCGGAAACCACTCGGCGGCGACAAGAGAGAGCATAAATAATTGTTGGCTTTTCACTTGTTTCCATTCCCATGTCGGTGTTGCCTTAGCTGAGTCACAAATCACTCACTCTGTAATGCGATCCTGCGCAAAACCAAGGCATATTATGGAATAGTGTAGTTGTGTTCAGGCTACGTTGTAATTGAAGCTGTTGTGAAGCGCAACGCTAGATTGTTAACAATATGAAAGTTGCACCCGAAGTTTTAATTACCGATCTACGACCAACCGTTTTAAGAAACAACCGCTGCCACAAAGATGACCCCGGCAGGGTATGAGCATGATTATATACAAAATTTTGCTGGCCACAGATAGCTGTCACACTTAAAAGCAGGCATATGGAAAGAAATTTACACTACTGTGCCGTTTAGATTCGATTACGGAGATTCGTCGGACGTACTAATCAAGCGCCTGTTTGTGATCTTTAGTGAGCCCGCCTGCCGAGCATCGACAGAGTCCTATACTGTCTATACGCTAGCCATTGCTATGCAGTGCAATATTCATCTGCATACTTATCAAGCGCGTAAGTAAACACGCCGCATACTTTATGTAAATATAACGTCTACTGTATTAGCCAATGTAAGCGAGTTATAAGCTGAAATTTCGTTTACTTTAGATTTGCATAAATGTCAAGTACTTACAAGTGTCGTTGGAGTACGTGGTACGGTGAAATGGAAATAGAAGTATGTGTACCAAAGTTTTCTATTCTTGCACTTATAAAAGCACCACTGCATCTGCGAGGGCACGATTTTTATAGCTCTATATATATATATATATATATATATATATACGTTATATATTACGTTTCTATTCGAACGAGATACAAACAGGCAAATAGATTTTACTAAGAAAATTTTTCGTTTATGAATTCATTCCAACCCGTATCGAAAAGCAATATCAGTTACGACTGACATCAGCTCAATTAATGCTTGCTAACTGGTAATATATGTTTACATACTTTATATGTGGATGTAACGATTAACTTCCTAAACGAAAAACAAGAAAATAAGAAAATATAATTTTCAGAGACATTTGAATAGAAAGTTATTTTCTGTTACTTAAATTAGCGGTGTGGCTATGTTAATGAAATAGCCAAGTGACGATGGAGTTATCAAAAATTGCTAGAACGTCGTTCTAGCAATTTTTGTGGCAAGGATTTAGTGAAGAGAAATACACTATAATCATGCGAAACAAATATTACATTGTGGCAGACATTTATCTGTGTTCGACGATTTTGGATTAGTGCCGGATGATCTTGCATTCCTAAAGTACAACCCTTGCACTTTGAAGTTATATACTATTTAGTGCAAGCATGTTTCACGTATAGAGACAACGTAACAGGAGCCATTTATTTACGTATACACATAATTCATCACCCTTACTGCTCTACGAACGTTTGTTTGCTTACTACGAGTGTTTTCCACGAACACGCTCATATAGTGAATGAAGAAATTGTCAGCTAGGTGAAGTCACATGCTTACAATAAGATCTAGGCAGCACTCCATGGTGGCCACTTCTTTTATCAAAACAGGTCTGATCTCTTGGAGTAATCTGTTTCACCGATACTTCTAATAATTTTCTAACCATTTATTAAGCTTCCCGAATTATAATATTGTCTGCTTACTATGAGGGCAACAGGTAAAGAAAAAAAATTGCCAGTAAGACGGGTTGTCTGTAGTAAGCCTGTCTACCGTTATACAGACTTCTTAGTTGTCTTACCATTGTTGTCCTTCGACAGGGAATTGAAGAATCAAACCTTCAAGGTCAGTAGCAAAACTCAGCATAGTCCGGGTTTTGCGCAAGTTAGCTTGAGTGGAAAAATTCGAAGAACTGAAATACATTGAAATAAAGAGTTCAGTGTAGGTAACAGTATGTTCTGAGGAAGGCTAATGAACCGTAACAATGCTAAATGCAATTGAAGAACTAACATAAAATTGCAAGAAAGCAATTTTAGTAAATGGTTGTTTATATAATGATGTAGGGATATACGCATATATATGCACCCGAAAGTATTGCGAGACTAAAAAGACCGACGTGTAATACTTTTCAATCTGAAGAATGAAATTCAATTACTGAAAAACGACGGCCGTAACCTAAGTTCTAGCTGAATCGACGTGAGTTCAGAATTTTTTATTTTTAGAGTAAATCTAACTAGCCGCAGTATTCGACAATTCGTTTTAGATATAAATATATTCTCCTACTTTAAGCACGACTTAAACAACTTAGATTTTAAAACGTGTTAAAGAAGAAGATGGGATGTGACGAAGGGAATTCAATCTTATTCATTTATGCAATTTGCGCAATATATAAAACTAGTGACTCATACAAAAAAAGCAGCCAAAGAAATTATTTTCTTTTGGCGCATCCAAAGGATTCCTTTTTATCATCCTTTTCTATCCATGCACGGGACCGGCTTTTCTTCGACTGGCTGTTCTTCGACTGGCACACTTACCTATAAATTGACCCTGCGCACTACAGCACACACCAAGTAGGCAGACTCTGCTGACAGCTCGACCTTAGATACATTCCGATTCACCCGGTAGTCGCGTGCAAGGATCGCGAGAACCGTAAATCAGGCGGCAACGGTACGGCTACGTATGATTCTTTGATGCACCCCAGCAACGCCTGGAACTGAAATAGAGATACGGCACACTCCATTAGAGACTGCTTCTTCCGAGTGGAAGTGAACAGCCTTCAAACTCACGCATATACTCCTGTCTAAGGTGGGGCCGTTTGTGAAAACCGCTAGAAGGGGGCAACATTGAGCTTATCCCTGTATCGCCTTGCTGCCCGCAGTGGATTCGAACCGGGACTGAGCTAGACCTAAAAGAAAAATCCATAAACAACTCCAAACATATTTTTATACGATCAGTAATAGACACCGTATGCTGTCTCTAAAACTCTATTCGATCGTTCATACCTCCAACACTAAAAGAAAAAAGTTTGAAAAACAGAAGAAAAAGCAGTTTTGGCGCCTTTCACATTCGCTGTCAAAGGCTCCACAAAAGACTGTAGCCTTGCAGCTTGGTCGACCACTTAGCACATTCTCCTGAGAAGTCGCTTTCGCTCATTTCCCGTTGCAATGATGACGCACTAGTCACAGAATGAATGTATACTCAATCTGCATTTCGTCCTTATGTAGCAACAGCAAGAGGGAATACATACTAATGTATATATTCTCCTTTTTCACTGTGGTCATATTCTTCATAGATGTACTTAACATGACCTTCAGAGGTTCTTTTTTGACATCTTGCTACAAGGCATCTTCTACTATTATATCAAACGCGACAGCTCATATGAATCAGCACCATAACCATGCTTGAATGAAAGAAAAGCAACAATGTACCATATTTGTACTTCTAAGTTATCAATAATATTTAAATAATATTGAGATGTCTTTTGTGAACGGAAGCAGCTCCTAGTTTATTTGGTACTCGCTTAACTCCTGAAATTTACATGTGCGTTTCCAATACATGTAGACATTCTAGAGATAGGTAGACTATACCTAATAGTGCTTATATTGCTTCACAGGGCTGTTATAAGCGTTGCTGACAAACGCTAATTGTTGTGGTCTATGTGCGATGCCCCTCTGTTGATCCTTTTTATTTTTAGGCAATACAGTCTTAGACTATAAACTGCTACCCTGAATTCCTTTAGACAACGTCTCATAATGTATATCGTTCGTTTATGTAAATTCTAATATTATCTGACTATATAATTATTAAGAAGGAAACCAATTATAAAATTAAATGCTCTGTTTATATTAAATTATCGCTCTTTGTGATCATATAACCGGGCTACGTAACAGAAAATAGTGTTTAGAATATTATCATTTTTCAAAAATAAAGCTTATATCTTATTTATAATAGTGAGGTGCTTTGATTGATTTCAGAGTTAAGCATTCGCAAACTCGGCAATGAAGATAGTCTGTTGCGCACGTCGCTTCGACGTCGCCGAGACTCAAATTCGATATCTTCAGTGGCGTCTTTGGCAGTACCAAAAATCACTGTTAGTGATCATTCGAAGAAGCGATCGTCCATGTCATCATTTACTGCTTCGGTACCATCTTCCAAAGCACCCATCATGTTATCCTCTAGCTTTAGCTTTACAGAGACGGGTATTGGAATGAAAACAGCAGACAAGACAGGCAATCATTTGAAAGATATTACAGCCGCTAATGTCAGCAGCGCGGACCCGCATAGCGGCGAGCAAGTGAAATTAGTGAGTGCCTAGGCGAAAAAAATTCCAACACCTTTAGAAATAGATTGAGATGCCGAACTTCAGCGTTTCTACATTATATATTCTGCTTTAGTAGCGATCAGCAGCACCTGGCACAAATATCGCTAAGTTGTCATCTTACGACAAGCGAAAATAACAGGAACCTTTGCTAAAAGAACGTATGTAATAAATATGTAATGCATATGATACAGTTATTTAGGTAACGCTAGCAGTTACCACGCTAGCAGTTACGCTAGCAGCGGTTTGATAGCACTTGACTAGAGTAATTTATTAATGATACTTCGATGATCTGGTTTTCGATTTTAGCTTTGGAAGTTAAGTAAACTGGCTAAAAGATGGTACTGCCAGTTGAAAGAAGATTTTTCGGAGATGCGACCCTTCGAGATCGAAGATAAGCCATTATTCGAAGTCGACGAATTTTCTATAAAAAAGTAAGTTCTCGAACGGAATTGTTTGTGAATAAGCTACAGGAGAGGTCGCAAAATTATAATTGGTTAACTAAAGTCGTGAATTACCTGTTTTGAACAACCTATTTCTGAGACCGTGAATCATAGCTGTAAGAGACAATTTGCCCTGAAAAGTCTTCGAGAGACAAGAAAGTCGACAAAACTTCGATACAATGAAGTGGTTTTGGTTCAGCGCATGCAAATTTCGAAACATTTATCCAGGTAATAACTTACGAACCATATTCAGCTTTATGTGGAATTTGAGATTCACAAATCTATTTTAAAATGTAGCATAGACAATGATAGGCTTATTGTTTAAATCGGAATGTCGCCTAAAAATGTTAAAGTCAGTAGTTTTATCTGTCTAGATGGGGTTGTCAAAGAACTATTTACAGTTTCTAAGCCCAGACTAAGCCTAATATCTGTTTCCATTTCAAGCAATACGAAATATATGCGACTTTCACAGATTTTTTTTGCTATTTATCTATTAACACCATAATTCCATTACTGTAGGACTTCTGTATTTTTAGAATGAAAAATAGGGTAATTTTTGCGTGTTCACAAGAATACATGATCACATACGACAAGAATGTGCGAAAAAGTGTAATATAGAATTTATGACAAAACGCAAACTGACGCCAGAAGATGATGCTATGTGTTTGGTGGGATCAGAAGAGATTCGATAAGTTGCTGCCGCCTGGCAAAACGATTGTAACAACTATTTTAGGTACAATAAGCCATTGAAAAAGTCGACTGGAGCTAGTAAAGGGAAGCAGTGCCGCTTTCCATCGAGATAATACCAGACCACACATACATCTTTAGCAATGCAGAGAAAATTATGAGAACTTGAATCGAAGGGCCATAAACAAGCTTAGAGTTGAAGCAAAACTAAAAGCCGAGTAGTTTTACCGAATATCCGTAACTGTATGCGTAAAATATACAAATTATAAGCGTGGGTTAACTGACCTACAATTACAATGTTATGGAAAGTTATTTACTGTCACAGGTGATAATTAGCTGGTGAGTTACGGAGAGTTGCTTGTTATTTTGTAAATGATATTTGTGTTTGATGATGAAGGCAAAAGAAGGCATGGTTCAGCATTGTGATCTACGGCTTATATTTTATTGTATAGCGAGTAAAGCTGATTTTATCAATTTGTAATGCTCATCTAAAATCTTGTGTGGGATTATCGCAGGCCGACAAAACTCCATTTTCATAGGCTCTTTGTAAGTGGGGCTCGACTGCTCTGCTAAAAAAATTCAATAATAAGAAATAAAAGAAATGCAGTAAATGTTAATACTTTTGACGGAAGTAGATTCATAAAGAAATGGTTGGTCGACAAGAAGGGATCGACGATTATTGGGTCACTCAACAAACAACGTTTAAAACAATTCTTTGGTAATTTTAGCTCTTTGAACGTAATTATTAATAGTTTAGGTAGCTTCAGTTAGGATACAAATTAAATCCAGCACCTTTAATCCCTCAGACAAGATAATTACGTGTAGATAGCTCTTATCATTGTGCTTAATCTAATCGAAATATGTAGCCATAATACCGTACATATGGTATACTATCTTCACTTTAAATCAGATATTTTTTTAAATTAAACTAAATATTTTGCAAATCAAGCTGGATACTTTTCAAGCCAAAATAAATGAGCGGTCATTGCGTTGCGGATCTGGTCTGAACCTAGAGAATATCTTTCTCCAATTGGAGATCATAAGCAATTATAATTTTCGATCAAAAATGCTTGCAAGCAACCTTTGGCCACATCGCTCTATCACAAATAGTATTTATGGTGCTTCAAACAAAAAAGTTATGCCTTGTATACTCTGTTGTCCTAAACCGTGTCCTTTCCGACAATACGCTGCACCAACTAACCACTATATCTGTTTACTTCGTTCACAGTACAACGGATGCACTCAACCGCTTCGGTAAGTAATAGCTTCAGATGATATCTTACCGTATGTGTTTTCCTATCTGCACACGCACTAAAACTCAAACATGTTGCCGTTAAAAATCACCATAGTGCAATTCGATTGATATGCACCAATTTTGTACAATTGTAAATTAGCTTATTTGCTAATATGACACGTTTCAATACCGTAACGATGATATACCGTCTCCAATTCAAGACTGATATAGGACTCATACTTTGGTCGCGGATTTCCAGTCGAATAGGTCTTAATCTCATGTCACTTTGCAGCACGTTTAGTGACTCCTCCCTAGATGAGTCTGCGATTCCCGAAACAGATAGGCAAAGCGTGTCGGCGAAGCTTTGAACGACTGTTAAATTTCGTTGCCATACTCCGCCCACACTACTAGAGCTTTTACTGAAATTATCAGCCCCTTATTGAGGCGACTGTTTCTGATAATTTTACCTGATTATATGCTGTCCAGTCTTTTCCTATTTTTCTTTATTCCGGTTCAAAATTATATCTTTGGTTTTAGGAATGACGAGTAAAAGTATTGTCAAATTCTTAGGACTTGGAATCCAGATCTGGCAATATGCCTTGAATAACCGATTTCAATTATGGCTTATACGATTCTCCACCTATATAGCCGACATTTAGAAACCTGCTGGCACGTATGCTCTTTTTTATATAAAGCAAAAGGGTATAGCACATAATAGCTGCAATTGTTCATCACTGTACTGTAGTAAATACATGTATATATGCAGGTCTGCCCACTAAAAGGCCCTGGAACGAATAATTTAGTGTCCTTTGTGACCTTGGATAGCGCATGCCTCTCTATTGTACCGAGCCAGTGATCGTCAAGGTCTATCTATGGGAACGTGACTCGCTACTGGGCTTCGCCCAGAGCCATGACCCGAAAATATCGCGTCGCAAACTATAGGCCACTACCATTCCAACTACCAAGCACTCCTTGAATACCAAATATGTCAACAAAATAATAGCAGTTAAAGTAGTAAGGGACCTGACTTAATTTATAGTAGCTGATCTTGTTTCAACCGATTACACTGTCTAGACATTTATTCGTGTTTTAGAAATTTTTCTCTTAGTAAATGAATATACTAGAATTGGCCAGACTGGCCAAAAGTCTTTCGGTACACGTTGACGTTCTGGGTAAACGGGGAGAGAAACACAGCCAATTCGTTGACACCGTAACACTTCTTTAGTTGAATCAGCTGCGAATTAGAACGCCTAGAGTCCACATTTTTCAACAGAACCGTCGCGACTCCCAAGCGACGATTCTTTAGAAGAGATAGGGCAAAACAGGCGACAGGCTTTAATTCCGCTATTTCTACTTGACACTCTAAATTTAAACACACCTGTCAAATAGGAGATGGATGTATTCTATTTATCGTTGGCATTATTATTGCTCTGCATAATAATCCACCTGTATAATAATCTGTATAATCTGTATAATAATCGGAGTACAATATCGAATTCCCTATTTTTTAATGTTGCCGCTTGGATTAGTCCTTTTGTTTGTGATACAACCATAGGATATAGAGTAAACGAAATTATGATGCATTTAAAGACCATTTAGTGTTCTTTTCTTAAAAACTTTTCTTATTATTATTAACAAAGTATTAATAAGATCGCAATAACAAACTAAGATCGGGCTCAGCCCTACGAAATATGCAAATGCTTGTTCTAAATAGCCTTATTTTTGACCCATCGGTAACTTGTATGCAACGCTACCGTATACAAACTGCACACAGTACTTTGCCATGGCTAAATGATAAACCCAGGCAAGGAATATACATATGGATTAAAGTTTGTCCAAGGACCGCCATGAACTTATAAGTATCATGCAATATGCGCAATTCAGATATTTAAATAAGATGATGGTTAATATATAACATTAATAGATCGATGCACTAATATAGGTTAAATGAATAAACTATTACACTTTATTGAAAAATGTCTTGAAAAATGACTGATGAAATAAATTTCTCGCCTATTGCGATAAATATAGGCGAATATTATTACCTTGCGCTATTACATGGTACTTATCCTTTCGCTTCTAGTTTATAAAGTCTGTATATTAGGTTCAAGTTGCGTCAAGTGATTGGTAAGTGCGGCTGGCGGTTCATGTTTATTTTTCGTAAAGTGTACTTTTAAATCAGGGTATTATAATTTCTTTCAAGCTAACAGGAAGCTTCATGGAGTAGTGTAATAATCTCTTTAGAACTTATATCCTATCGCTGCTATTTCAGATGATCTGTTTGCTGCTCTGGTTGACGGTCCTCTGCGTGATTCATATAATGAGGCGCTTCGTGTCACACAGTGGACGTACCCTTTACAGACACTTCTTACCCTCATAGTGCTTTTACATTCCCTTTGGATGGATTACCTTGTCGCATTAGTTTTGGTCTCTCTATGCGTATCTTTGATTCGCAACTACATGATCGCTCAGGGCTGGATAATTGAGAAGGACCGTATGGATGTCGATACTCGCCGAAGAACCAACGCCGTTCGAGTGACCAAGCTGTTCCAACTAAATCTCCGTGTAGTGGTATGTTGGAACTGTAAAAATATGCCTATGGAAAGAAACTGAAAAAGGTACATTGTACTTTTGCAACCATCACTCTTTTTTTCTACATAAACCATTGTAAAAGAGTTTCAGTAATAAATTTCGCTTAGGTACATTGAATACATTTGGTTGCTTTATGCAAGCTCGTGAAGGGAAATGAAGGTATCCGGTGTTTTAATCTTCGTCTGTTCTGTGTGCACTTAAATTTATTTTCATCATCCCAGCTCGCCAGGTCTTGTTTCATGCATACTAGAGCGGTTCGTGCAAACAATACATTTTTAAGCAAATTACATACAATTAATTTGCGACACTATTTTCAAGGATAATATGAAGCAAATCATGGAATATTTTAATCGAAACGCCCACCGTAACTATTGCTATTTCAAAATTTCATATAATATGTAGTCACGAAAGCTTCATTTGCGATTTGATTTCCTAATTAAATTCGTTTGTAAAGTTATTAACAACTTCGCTAGCAAATGTCTACGACTGTTCTAAATGCTCGTACGTCTATTTTAAAAAATACTATAAAGTTATAGTAGAGAGCTGACATATATCTAATTTACTTTTGAAGGTCGATATTAATCAGTATTCTCACAAGTAGAGTAAATACATAACGACGCATACAAGGAGTGTAGTTCACTTTATTACCTAATGTTCCACGCCCACACTCCGTATAAACCCATCATTTACCAACTGGATTCGATTCAGTTGTTCCAGCGGACCTAATAGTCAGATCATTCCTGCGATACTTAAAACATGATCAGATGATTATAAGTTAAAGTCACATATGCGTATATATATGCATCTTCACGTGTGGTACAAAGGTCAGAGCAAGGGTTTTTATAGATATTGCTTAATTTTTGATTAAGGTGTATCTTTCATGCAGTACATGTAAATATGGATATAGATATAGAAACCTAAGGCAAGTGTTATGATGATACCAGATACACGTTGATTTAATCCCGGGAACAATGTTTCCTTTAAGAGTGTACCGATGCTCATCCTATGGGAACCATAATAACTATATCGTTTTGTCCATTGAAACATACTGTTATCGTTGGCTATATGTAAGGTTTGTCGTTTTTGAAGCGTATTAAGAGGTTCGGATAGTTTGAACTCGTAGCGGTAATAGGGGAAATATTTCGTACTTTATAGAAAACGGAATCTATTTGAACTAACTGATATCCGAACTAAGAATAGAAAGTAAAATTTGTCTCAAGCATATAATACTTTGCTTTCGCGAAAATATCAGGTATACGTTTATGGTCGTCCTTCAAACACCAGATAGGTTTCCTTCCTCTCAAGTATTTATTTACATACCCAAAATAGTTTAGCGTTTAAAATTACTCTGAGTTTTCTTCCGCCTTCCATAGCTTCTGTACAACTGATTTGGGTCGAATTCCATTATGACTTTCAATTAAAGGACATACGCTATCAATTTAAAGGTTGCATTTTAGTACGTGCGTATTAACAAAACTATGCATAGAATTCACAAAGCTGTCGCACGTGTCCCTAATCCTAAATCAGTTCGAAAGCAAAAATTTATTTTATTTTCTCTTATATATATATATGTATGTATATATATGTATATACGAATTCTCAGTGAAAAAAATCTGATACCTCACCTTCATACATCAAACACCTAGGCGAATATCCCAACTTGGACTTAGATTGCTTATTGCGGGTCAGTTATCTTTAACAATTATATTCACGAACAATAGAATTCTAGATTTAACTGATTTACCTAGAAACAAAGTTATAATGCCTGTGACAAATTTGTTTTCAAGACAAATTCTTTACGATGTGTTTTTTATGTGTCACTTATAGAAAGTGTTCCAACTCTTGACGGATGGAATGGATAAAGGGTTGGCCTTGTGGACCTGGAAAAGGCCTGAAATAACCGGGATCTTGTTTGGGACACTAGCTGGTGGTGCCCTCTTATCAGTTCTTGCCCCGGCAGGCCTCCTCATTAAATTCGTTGGGACCGGGCTTCTGGCGAAGTTATTTTTGTTCGACTATATCTTTTTCCGATTTCCTCGAGTGCGTGCGAAATATGACCTACTCTACAATTGGTTTAAGGAGTTGCCTACCAGTAAGTACCTTCCCTAATATAGTTGCAAACCAGCCCGAAAAAATTGTTATAAGAATTGACGTGGGCAGTTGCTGAATCGACGTTTTAAATTTATCTCAGGAGTAGTAAGGTACAAAATAAAAAAAAACTAGCTGTACTCAGTATCACCCTAAAAGCAATATTGTGGATTCTAATGTTTAACTAAAGGAATAATAAACATTTATTTACGAAAAATTTCTCATGTCTAATTATGAAATTCGGAAACTCAATTTCTAAGGCACTGTACTGTACATGACCAAGCCTAGAAGAGTTTAACTGGACGAAAGATTTAATTATAAACCTAATTAAATACTAACATAGCATGCGCTTACTGTAATTGATTGCAAATAGTTAATACGCAGGCATATTTTTTATTAGACTTATCTTTTTATATTCTAGGATTTATGTTCTTACCGAATAATCTAATAGCAACTATTAGGTAAATCTTCACGTGTATTTCAAGATAATTATATACTGTTATGGTGCTATAGTTAGCGTATGCAGTTGACCAAGTATTAAAAGTAAGGCTGTAGATTTAATTTGTAATGTAACCTTAAACGCTTTATGGGTGTTCAGAGTGAATATGGGATGTATGTTTGTAGGAAAAATGTCGTTCAAAGGACTAAGATCAGAAATAATACTGCCTCATATTAGTTACATAGGTAATTTATTAACCATACAGCATAACACAATATTCATCTGAATCGTAATATACTGGAGACACCGGACAAAGTTTTTGGGTATTCACATATTTATGAAAAATCAGAAACACCGAACTGCGAATATTTACACTAATATGTACACGCGCGTAGTCACCTTGATATACTGCATGCCGAGAAATCTGCATCGTTAGCATCTGAATTAGCAAAGCATGATTTTGCTGACAGGAAATGTAGTCCTGCCGGCCAACACTTCACACCTTACGCGGTTCTTATATATATCTGCAACCATACGATTCGATTTTTTCTTTTTCTCAAGACTATTTTGTTTTTTAGGTCGCCTTTTACGAATTCTCTGTAGCTGGCTTTGGTTTCCATTATAATCGATGAAAACTTTATTCTTATCGAGTTTCAGCTTTTGGTGCGCCGGCAGCATATTAATATATTGTTCAAAAATACGATCACGATCATAACGCAACATTTTGATTTGAGCCACCTTTTCTAAGCGAGAGAGCGAGCGCTCCTTAACACCCCTGCAGTGCGCATCAAATGCCTCCTGCAGGGTCATATGATCTTGGGTGTCAGCGCTTTTCAATAGTATTTCCCAAGCGATTCCCCGTTCTTCCGAACGAGACCGTTGAGAAATATTTTTTTGCGCCTCTCTGCTGTTATCATAACAATTGTAGCTTGAATTTTGAGCATGCAGATTGCAGAATGCCTGATCTGGCCCTATTCCTTTGTCGCTTGTATTTGGCATCGAGTCTTCCGAGGAACCCTCGTTGCTGTTTTCTTCTAAGGAGCAGCCTCTTGGTCTTCGTAGATCGTTAAATATATGTGCTTTTTGTCCTGCCCGAAACTCGGCAAAAAGCGGTACCGCTTGGCCGTAGGAGGCCATCTCCCACAAAACGCCAATTGGTTCTACTCGAAATAGGGTTTGACTATGCGAATTTTTAAAAAGTGGTCCTCTAACTTCCTGCACCACCCGTCTCTTTGAGTGTACATACTTGTGCGAATTGCTATTAAGGTCATTACAGCTGCGACTTGTTTTTAATACTTCAATAGCCGCCGATCTTTTGAAGTGAGACGGAGGGCAATGCAATGATTGTGTCCCTTCTGAAAGGATACACTCACCACCGTCAGAAGTAGTTCGAGTTCGCGTAGCTCCTGGTGATATCGATAAGAGGTTTCGCAACGGCCCGGACTCTTTCTTTATTTCTACCTGTTTGACCGGCTTGATAGGCTTCAAGTCGGCGGAGCCCTCAAAGCTTACACTGCTTAACGCCTTAATGATTTCATTGATAACTGCTGTTTTTGACTGAACCATTTCTGGCGCTTCTCTACAAAAGCTGGAGCTAATTGAAGAAACACTATCACTCCTCACTGTTAGGCTATTGAGTGAATCACTGTCGTCGTTGTCGGCTTCGATGTCTGGCCGGGCTGGTTTTATTGGCTTGCCATTACCATCGAAACATAAGTTGCATTGATTCGGTACTATAATTTTCTGTCGAATATTTTTTTCCAAAGACTCTCCTTGGTCTGTCTCGTACGAGAAAAAAACGTTACCGTTACCATCAAACTTTGTCGTAGAAACATTTAATGTAGTTAAGACAATTTCGTCATTAGAATAAAGTTTAAGATCACTTAAACGATCAAGTTCTTTTAGATCCAGTTTATTATCATGTGCTGCAGATTCAACCTCGGTACTGATGTCATTCATACTACTAGATCTTCCGGGTACTGGTCGCTGCTCGACCACTCGTTTTCCTTTAGCGGTGCCCAAAGGTTGTATTTTTTGTTGATAACTAATATTTTTGCTAAAAAGTCTTGATGGTAATGATCGCACACGTGCACGTCCCCATAGAAGAGCACTGTCATCACGAGTAATTTTCTCGACACGATTCGGAGGTACAACACGCGCCCTTAGCGTTCCACTGAGGATATCCCCAATTTGGTAAATAGGTCGTTTATGCTTCTCCAGACTAAAACGCTGGTCCATACTTTCCCAATGAATTATATCGTTAACAGTGGGTGTCCAAGTCTTATTGTGTGATAAATCTGTATCAGCAGTTTCGTCCGCTGCGCTCAGCTCCATAGCATTAAGTAGAAGTCCAATAGTCACATCTCACAAAAGCACTGATGTCCTTCGCTCGATGCAAGCAAGTGGCTATGCCAACCGTCGCCTTATTTCCGATGTAGAATAATAACGGTATATCTCGCACTTGTGCGATCGAAAAGCAGTTCCCGACTGTGGCAGAGTTTCGTCTATTGTTGTAAACACGGACTCAAAAGCGGCACAAGCGGTCAGACTAGCTGCGCTTTTCTGACGGAGTCTGTACCGTTATAACCCGGACTGGATGTGCGTATGTCTCTCTATGTCACCTTCTGTCCCTTCGGCGCCCTGGTCACAAGCTGCAGTGTGATATTTTTATCACAGACTGGGTGAAATTGAGGGTCGCGCTCATAGTAAGCGGCTTTCAGTGAGCAAACTTCCAGCAGCTGTGATAAAAACAGCTGACGAAGCAGGTGACAACATTGGAGCCATTGTTCTTGTCGTTCGTGACAGAATGTCTCACTATCGCCTTGAACTGAAGATTTTTTTGAGAGAAATTTTCGTTTTTAAGGTTGATTCTTACAAATGGCTTCTCCGCCTGTGAGCAGCGACTAGTAACTAGAAACATTCGCACATAAAAAAAAAAGGTTATTTTTATTGCGTGGTTTATGACTAAAGGGAAACTGAACAAAAAGTCTAGAAAGCATTTTTTTCGTAAATATTTGGACAGGCGAGTAAGTACACTTGAGAAAATTTTCGACTATGTAGGCAAATGGTTTCTGCTATGAATTCGATTGCGATAGGAATCATCGTCTATGATGCTCGGATTGCGATACAGTCGGTTACTGCGACTTTTAATTTTTGTATTTTCGCTCCGTTCCCATTTCTATTAAGTTGATATTATGGTGACGATTGCTTAGTGCCTTAAGTATGTTAAGCCTTACCAGCGTGAGCTTGGTTTGAAGCGCTGTGGCTCTACGAAGGTGTAAACATTTACTTTAAATGTGTTTTGTTATCTGCAGTTAATCATGAATCACTACATTTTTATCCCAGGTTTTAGTACCACTTTTTCCTACTCGCATTCACTGGACTTTCACTCCATTTTGTTCGTCTTCGTAATTAATTTGTTTTGAAGGTGCCGCAGTTCATCGTAAACCTGTCTCTCTCGTTTTGGCGAGCTGTGTATAAGCTGATCGCCGCCCTCGTTCGTGTTCCATTCCAATTCGCGTGCAATTTTCTGAAAGCTTCGTTGATTTTTGAAATCGTCTGCAATCACCGTACTCGTCTACTACAACCCCTGTAACCACTACTGCGTTAAGCATGATAACTTTAATGCAGGTTTGTACCCCGCATATGGCTCGCTGTCTTTGTCCCACTACCGTTGCCAGGCCTCACAGACAGGTCTCCTTTCGAGTTTGTGTTCTGTGCGTCGCTTTCCTTGTTCAATATTTGCGCTACTCGTACAGAGAGTTCATTTTTAGTTGTGCGCCGATATTGCTATCGTCAGTACCACCTCGATCAGCAGAAGTCTATCTGCTGAAAACTGGCGCGCTACTACCGAACTACTTGGTGAGTGTATGGGTAGATACGCCTGTCATCTTTGATGCATGGCCATCGCAGAGCCCTGTAATAGGAAAGGGCCAAGTATGTGATGGACTCGCCCGCTCTCAAGGGTGAAAGAGAGAATCCCCACGTCAGGATGTAAGAGTCTAAGGTGTGTTGGTCACGCATCAATTTAGGCACTTTTGCGCACTTTTTGAATAATTTTCGGTACGCTGAATAGCTCTAACTGTACACGGTAATCGGTTTGATGTGTCTTTAGGGAATAACAAAAGCAAGGGCCTGGATCCGCATACTAAGGCTTTTGACAAGAAAAGATACATCTATCTAGATTTTAGCTTATTCGAAATCGTACCTGTGTTCTATTTACTGACTATAGGGATTATGCATTAGGTGCGTTTTTTAATTCGTAAAATTATGCTCGACATATATTATAACTAATATGTGATTTCCACATAAAAACAAGTGATTTTTGTCCCAAGTAGAAGAGAAATAAGGTTGCTGGAAATCATGTGCGTATGCGCGCTAGGAGAGAAGCATTTGAATAGCTTCTGCATTTGTTGTTGCGTAACTAATCAAGGGTATGTCAAATGTCTTATTTGTGCGATTTAAAAGAGAAATAATCAGTCTATCAGTATAATATAAATATATTAAAACTGTATTTTTCACTTTTGATGAATGTCTGCGATTATTGAAGCATTTTTCACAATCAGCAGCTTTTGATACTTTCTTGAAAACTTTATCATTAAGATTGTCTGTGGCAAATTGAGCGCAAATTTCTGCTATGTTTTACTTTCCCTATTGAAAAGCCGGACTGTCAGTGAAAATTAGTCTAATTTTCACTGACAGTCCGGCTCCAAAATGTACATTTTGAAAAACTTTAAATATTTACCATTCGCATAAGGCTAAAATTTAATTTGCTTCTTCTATTAATCTGGCGGTAGACTTATAGTGTAAAAATAAACCGTGGCGTAGGTTCAAAGCTTACTTCTATTTCGCAACAATAATTACGGTTAAAATAGCATCTGTCTCAATTGTCAACCTGCTTTTTTTCCTTTATTCGTTTGCTAATTGCGAAATGATATCTTACTCAAGTAATTTCCTGCTGCTTTCCTCCCCTACTGTATATATATCTTGCCAATTTTTCACATGAGAATATTGCATGACAATTAGCTACATTCATTATCCCAAATTACGTTTTTGCTACCTTCATCTATCTTTTTCGAATTTAGCATAACTATTAAAAAGCGAAAAAGCACAACCTTTCTATATAGCGCTCTCTATGCCTTTGTTTGTCAGCAGGCTATTTCTTTGGGCTGAATAAAAATTCTCCTCACATTATTCGGTACAATATTAGAAAAGTGCTCTTTGAGTTTGCTCAAATGCACGTGCACTTTGCTATACCAGCGTGAGGCAATAAGTGACAAAACGCCAAAAAAGAACGCCAATAATATTTAAAAAAAAAAAGCGTCTGAACATTTAAAAAAGATATATCATTTTTTAGGTCGGGCGCCCAAACCGGAAACAATATAGTAGCTTCAATAAAACAGTTTATTTGTACAAAGGAACAATTCATATTGATGTTGACGCAAATGTTGGCCCTACAGCCAGATCGCCACTGCAGACGAGACACTGTGCCCAAAAAGTGGAGAGACTCGCTCTGAATATGAACTTCAACTGGACTGGAAGTTTTCCGAGGCACAACAAAAAAGGTGATATAGTACAGCGCATAATGGATGATGCACCTCCTAGGATTGTTTCTGACCATTCTGTAAGAATGCTTCCATCAACTAAATTTGTTGCCTCTGGCCGAACCGAAGATGGCCCAGTGTATCTCATAGGCGTTTTAGCATATGACATCTTCAGTTAAAGTGCCGCATATGGACGTAAAGGAATCATCATGTCATGACGACTTTATGGTACGGCGCAAACTATAGGTGCCTATCGGATAAGTTTTATTTTATTCAGCTGTTAGTGGCTTTGGCTACATAGCCAGAATTAAAAATCTTCTTACGCTTACATGAATTTTACTTAGACAGTACTCGTTTCCAATACAACAGTGCATAAAAACGGTGGGATTGTACTACCATCGAAAGACTGAACTTATCGAAGGAGAGCTCCAGTGAATACTCTATTCCCCGGACGCATCCATGGCTTACCTGGACCACACATGTGAACTCAAGGCACTAGATTTTTTAAGAGTTTTTTTTAAAAGCAAAGCTTTTAAGTCCAGGCCTCGCCTACTTTGGAGAGAAAATATCCAGCAAGAAACTATACTCACCACTCGATTTAGGTAAATAACTATCGAAAATTGTGTACCTCTATTTTGGCTTATAAGAAATCCCGAAGCCATCGTCAAAGTAACCTGAAGTGCAAAAAATACCAAAAAATTGAATCGTTTATTATATACGATATCAAAGTATCGTGCACATTCAACAAGGTGATGTTATCAGATCTGGAAATGGGCACACCGTACGTGGATGATCCTATACACTGTTAGACTGACGGAGACTAAAAGGTTCCAATTGTGTGCATACCATACCTTATTCGTTACCATACCCACGATAGGGCAGTAAACTACTGGGCCAAATACTGCATGGTCATGCCCTGACGCTGTCTCTTCGCGTTTAGATTCCAAGGTTATTGCAAGGTCACCTAGGCCAGTAGCGAGATTTCTCTATTGTGAGGACACTACAGGCTGATAGGAACGTGGCATGGATCGTCGCGTTTAAGGGTACGACAAAAACGATCTTCGGGTTATCGCTGGTCGGTTAGTCGAAGGTTTATATTTGAATAAATGAAAAACTGTTTAGCGCAGTTTTACCTTTTTAGGCCATCAACTAATAAATCTCTTTTGTATTAACTGTAAAATTGAAGATTCTTTTTATAATATTATATAAGATATACGCCGGCTGTTACACACTATTTAGAAAAGAGATGTCTGTGTTTTAGGCAAAGATTTGGAGCGCCAGCGCAAGTTCCATAAATCATTGAAGATCTCAAAGAGCACAAATGATTTGGCTTTGGCGCGAGCTGCTTTCGATCCTTCCGTTCTACGTAAATTAGAAGAAAAACTAAGCAACCTCTTCGAGCTGGATCGTATTGAAAGCCTCGTTACCGGGTGGGAGCTTGGAAAGCGATGCACATTGATTAATAAAGACAAAGCGCTCACTGGCGCTTTCAAGAGTGGACGCCTATTTCTTACTGAAGGCCATCTTCTTTTTATGAGGTACGTAAATGCTCAACTAGCACAGTTATCACTTATTGCCCTGACGAATAAATGCGCTCAAATCTATTTTCAACAAGTGTTTATTTACTACGCTCTAACAGAACCTTTATACTTATGTAAAGGTATAAGGCGCAATCGCCGAAAAATATCTCTATTGCACTGGGAAACATCGTTCGTGTCGAAAAAGGCAAACACTCCGGCTGGCTTCCGGGAGACGCACAGACGGTTGAAATTACTATTGATCAGGGCATTACATTCAGCTTTGGAGCACTCGCCAATCGCGACGACGTGCATCGTGAGATTTTAGTACATGCAGCACAACATGCATACAAAAGAAAAATGTGTAATCGGTCCACATATTAAGCGTTCCTTATTTCCTTGTGGGAACCCAATGTAAAGTTATACTGCTAATAGATGGCATTATATCACACCTCACTTTTTATAAGAAATATTCGAATTCTGTCACTACTATATCTTTCCAATACATAGCCACTTACTGAGTGAATCTCTATAACATGGACAAATTGGAAAGAACTATCTGTGAAAAAGTGTTATATTGAGTGAACGTGAGTTAACTATTATTTATATAAAAATACCTACATATTTTATGTACCCGTGACTAGAGGAAGATGTCAGAGTGGTGGGGATAGCACTCAGTATGCGAACTGTAAATATAGATCTTTACTCATTGGGCTTAGACAAAGAGAGAGTTATTTGGGTACGACTGCATAGGACAATTCAATGCGCATAAATAATAAAGGTTTGTGTTTAGTTTTGTTGAAAGCTGACATCTATTTCTTAACCTCCTGATTACCTATAATTTATGACACATAAGTAAAAAAAGCCAAATAAACTAAAAATATTGCCCTAAAGTAACGATTTCGTCATCATTACGCAAAATCCAGTTTTTAGAACGATGAAATCGGTTTTTTAACGGCCATAACGACTTTTCCAACATAAGCAATTGCACAGTCGCCGATAAAATGCGTGTTAGTTGGGTGGCACATACAATTTTTTGAGTGCTGTGTTGGTGCTAACGGCTGGGAAATGATAGATTTCCGTGAATACATTTATAAAAATAATACAAAGACAACTTAATTGTAATTGGGGTCTGTTAAAAATTCATATTCGAATTCCGGCTTCTATCTCTATGCACAAGAAGGTTATAAGGGCGTCTTTGCACGCGTTTTCAAAAAAAATAGCGGGCTTATGTATGCAATACGCTAGTGGAAACACAGTAACATTTTTATATGTGTTAAATTTATAGAAACAGTTATACTGAAGCTAACCAATAGAACCAATTTACAAATGACATAGCTAAAACATGTTTTGCTCTAAACAGGACCGTCGACTAACATCGAGAATCGCTTGCTTTGGAAAATTACTGTTACTCCCATTTTTAGTGATTAAGATAATATCGACCAAATCTGGTGGTGCTTATAGAAAGCCTAAAATATTATGATAAATGAAGACACTAATAACACAGAATATATACATTTTATTTGTCGTCCTCTACTGAATCCATCCACACCGTCCTTACTATTTACATTTCTATTGTTAGATCTATTACCGCAATATCAATATAGCAACCGTCGTCGATCGCAGTATATGATAACGTCTGTCTTTCGCAGTGTTCAGAAGCATCTTCTTTCCGGGTTTATCTTCATTGTTGGTCTAGTTAACTCAGCCGATTAGCCTTAGTATTATGTAGGTTAAAAAAATTAAACAAGATATAATTAGAAGATAATAATAACAAGATAAGATTTCAGCAGGATAAATATGATTTTAAGGTATCAGCAGAAACTCTATAACCCGCGGGGCCAACGGTGTATGACCAATCGTAAAGCTCCTTTCGAGCCTGCACCGCTCGATGCGCAGGGCTTAATTAAGAGCATCTTCACTATAGTTCCGATACATTTTTTACCACTATCACATTTGTAATCGTTCGACATTGCAATGGAGTCATTAACAGCATAGGCACTAATTTCAGAAAGTCAAAAACTACTTTCCACCCGTATTATTGCTATTGATCTTAGTATAAATTTCTTGTTGAGTGAATCTTCTGAGTTGATTATACTCATATGGACGCTAGATATAATATATATATATATATATATATATATATATATATATAGACGCAGTAATGTCGCTTTTGATAGTCACAGCCAGTTTGCTACAATATATGAAACCATATTTAAGTTGGCTTTTAAGGCCATCACCCCCATCGGATGTGGCAAAGTTATTTAGGTTTATTATGCTTTACATGTTTGAAATTAAAATAGTAGTCATTCTTATGGCGTACAAACGTAATTTTTACATTTAGTCAGCTCTGAAAACCGTAATTATGTACTATTGTGGCAAATCAACGACGTTTCTTGCTTGTTTGTTATATATATATATATAAATATATTCATTTCAAGACGTATTTTGAAATTACCATATTGACTTTAGTTGGGGGAATATTTCAAACATAAAAAAAAACTTTATGCAATTGGTCGATTTCGTACAGCTTTTATTTTTGAGTTTCAATTAACATTTTTGTTTGTTCTAGACTTTCCCGCTGAATGCTACTTATACTGAATGTTTGAGTGTAGTCTATAAGTTTCCTGTTCGTACAAACATGGGTGGCCGGAACGGGCCGCCATTTTGAGGGATATGAAACATTCAAGAGTTTGAGTCTGTTTCCACAATGAAACCGTTCACGGTGACAGAACGAATAGTATTTTGGTGTTTTTTTACCGTCAAAATTAGGACAAACATTTTTAACAGTGCTTGCTGGAAAGTTTATGACGCAGCTGCGGAGTACCTGTGACCTGAAGACTCTCAGTTACTTGAGGGTTCTGTGAAAGATAAAATTTACGCGGACAAGCTAGCAGTTTAGGAAGTAGAAGCCAAGGCTCCAACGGTAGTGGACTCGATAGACTGTGAACAGCTTGGACCTATCATCATGTCAGCTTCCCACGTGGCACCGTAACTTCCAAAGCTACTTAGCCAAGGTTAAATTACACGAATAGAGAAAAAAGACTCAAGATGGAAGCAAAATGAACCAAGCTTAATACGTTAAATTTTTCTACAAGTGCCAAGTAAATTAGTGAGAAGGTTGAATTACCCTATTTGTAAGACTTCTATCTATGCTGTTTATGCTACTTTGTCTCTGGACCTGATTTAAAACTGTACACTCCCAAATAGTTGGGGATAGCACCTTGCCAAATAATGTTGCTCATATAAAAATCCTGTTTCGCATAGCGAGTAAGCATGCACAAAACGAGGAAGCTGCGATTGTCTATTGATATTATGTGCTAGATATCCAGCAAATGACGTTAGCGTAAGTTTAACGTATATGTGGAATCTTATTTAATTTACATCGTACAGATGCTATACCAATGATAAGTCTAGTACCTTTGTGCATAGAGAAATGCATGTAGGGTCAACAACAACAAATATCTAAATTCATGACAAAGCAACTCTAGGGTTCTTAAAAAAAATTGGTTAATAACAAGCTGTGGATTCAACATGTCTCCATGTGCCACTATATTCGTAGAATATGTATTAAAACTTTTCATTATTTCATTGGAAAATTTCAGGTCAGATTGCCATTATATTGTGAAAATTTGATTTATAACAATATAATATGGGTGGTGCCTCTGTTACTGAAACAACAGATTATTTCAGTAACGTATTGCAATTCCAGAGGAATAGTGTTGACTTAAATGCTTTTAATATCACCTTTTGATGCCGTAATTCTAGCCAGTCTCAAAAAGATTTGGAATATTAAATATCAACCGTAGCGCTTCCCAATCAGCCCACAGCACAACTAGTGATGATGCTTGTTCCAGCTCATCTATAGACAACTATTCTAACGCTGGCTCGTGCCGCTACTCCTATTCGAGGCGCTAGTTTGGTTCGGACCTGACATCTACACCATCAATTTTGAACTTTTCAGCATCAGAACTTATCCTAGGTTCTTGTGACGCAAATTTTCAGGCTCCTCAACCTCTTATCACTAGTACGCCAATACGATACCTATTGGCATAGACTTTTAACTTTTTTAGCTTTGAATTTTTAACTTTAAGGTCCCGGCGCACGACCCGCTTCCCATCCTCACCCACGTCCGCTAACTTAGCTGCCCGTAATCTTGTTGTATTATGATTCTACCTTTGAACGCTGCAATCTCTTACTCAACTGATTTCGCCTACTCTACGTTGTCTATTTTCAAATTGACTGAATTGGTTAATAGTGCTTCGTAAGACTACGACGTCGGATATATCCCATATTCTTCTCAAAGATCCTGTATTAAAACTTAACCATGATGGTTTCTAGAAGACATACGATGATATCGTGAAGCGCACGGCTTTTGCGACTAAGGTTATGTTAGAAGGATTAACTCTTCCGGGATGGAACGGAAGGAATAATAGCCTAGCTGAACGGACTAATTCTGAATTTATACAGATACAATACAATCTTAAGCATCTTAAGGATCTCAAGTCACCGATTGATAATCGCAGTGGCCTCCGAACAATTACCGTTAAATACTTCAATAGGAAGATACGGAAACATCTCGTAGAGTTTGTTATTGCTGCCGAGACAGACAGCTGACCCTTGCATCATTAATGACAGACCTTGTCAAAGGCTACTTAATATCGATACCCTCTTTCCGCTTGAGGTTCCCTATTTTTTCTACCCTTGTCGTCACCTTATCAAAAAGCATCCTAGCCAAACACCGATCTTCTGCAAGGTAATGCTATGCGTTCTACAACTGCATCATCGAGAAGCATGACCTCATCAGCCCACACCTAATGCCCGACCAGTTTTATTTTTGGTTACCTATAAATAATAAGTGACCATCTGTTTCCTCCGGCAGCATGAATTAGGAATTAGTAATAAATAGATTTAAAAGGATGTTAACAGTGCTGCAAAAGCTATTTAATAAGCTTTTCTATGGTAATAATTAATGCAATGAATGCTCCGAGTAAGTCAAAGAGAAATAAGTGTACGTGCATATATATCTATTTAAATATTTGTATGTGTGAGTGTACAAAGCACCACTAGGTTTACTTGTAAATATCTATCAAAGCAAGCCGCAGGTTTTATTTGCTTTAAAAGCGTTGTAGACTCTTCGTGCAAGGCAACAGAAATTGTCGAACCGAAGTATATGTTTGCTGGGCGTAGCGAATCGGACAAATGACTGTAGAACTTTGACGAGGTAATGCACGTAGTCCTTTATCTAAATGGCATGAGGTGCTTAGACTACTTCCATGTGCTCTTTAGGATGCTTTCTGATCCCCAGACGATGCTGCACGACTTGATCACTAACAGTCAGGGACAATGCTACTGGCACCACGTGATTTGTGTCAATAAAAATGTCCGTTCATATATGTTCGTATAGCTTATTCCATTCAAGGAAACTAAATTGATCTGGTGTAGCATTTGTCTCTAATACATCAATAGCCGCACTACCGGCGTGTCTCTCAAATATCTGTATCAAGCTTTGTTTGATAATCCCGCGCCACAATCCGCAATCTGTTTGGGAGCGCTGATGTGCAATTTCAGTCAGATCTATCCACGCGAGCGTTAAACACAGCAGTTATGGTTTGGCTGCCGAGAGAAGCACCCTGGGAGCTCTATAGCTGCAAGAATATAACTGGCAAAATCTTCCACCGTCGAGCTCGATAATAAAGAGGGCAACTGTTTAATGCCACTGATACGTAGGTGGGTGCCATGTACAGACGACGGATATTCGAAGCAGCTCGAAGTTGCAGCTAGCCGGTTTCGACAAAGCCGACCTGGCGATTTCTACATCGAACAACGGAAAATCTTTGCAAATTGCAAATATTTCTGTAGGTCGATTATTAAAAAAATTAGTAATTGAAAGCATTTCCTATTAATACAGCACTAACGATTTACTAATATTCGCTCCAAATATGTCGGAATAGTATTAAATTTAAAAACTCTTTCATAGACGTCAATTATGCGCCAAAGAGCTTTGTTAGGTACTTACGTAATATAGTAGCTCGACTGTTATTTTATCACCCTCACAGCTAACTAAGCAAATTAATTATGTATTACTATTTCTCAGATATTCAAAATACCTCATGTTTCTTTTGTTCGTTAGTACTGAAATTATAGTGAAGGTACAATAACTTGGTGGGAGGAAGGAGGTGGGTAATAAATATAACATAAGATC
Organism: Varroa destructor; assembly: GCF_002443255.2. Taxonomy (NCBI): domain Eukaryota; kingdom Metazoa; phylum Arthropoda; class Arachnida; order Mesostigmata; family Varroidae; genus Varroa; species Varroa destructor. The sequence goes on along the minus strand of NW_019211455.1, from coordinate 49,087,074 downwards.
ATATTTAGGACCACTTGGGGCGAATCATTTGGCATAAAAGCATGCATATGTATATACAAGAGTGGATAATTCTGATACAGCACCGTTCTTCTGCTATACTTCGACGGTCGAGCCATTATGGCACAACAGCACATTCCTATTGTTCAACATTATTTCATATGAGTGAAAGCTTAACTGCTACGACCTAAAAGTTACGTTTAATTTTTGGTAGATAAAGTATTTCAAATGCAAAAAGAATAATCGAAAGATTCGAACAGGCTGGGTCGATTTATTGGCTTGTTTAGCAAAAAATATCATGGCTGTTTGCAAGATTGTAGGAGCGAGTTCAGGAACATCCATTTGATATCGTGCTCAAAAATGCAACATGTAAGAAGAACTATGCAGCGTGTTCTCGAAGCAAATTTACATCTTCATACTTCCAAAATACAAATAACTCAAAACCTCAATATACAGGCCACACAAAGCGAAGAAAGTGCTAGTAACTGAACAAAAATAACAACAAGTAAATGAGTGATTTTTCCAACCGAAGAATCTTCAGTGATAAAACCCACTTCCATGTCGATGGCTTTGTAAACAAGCAAAATTGTCGCATCTGTGTTTCGTTGAAGGAAATTTACTCTTAACCGTGCCACTCTGTTTGAATTTTGGCTATGAAGTGCTATTAAGCCGTTTTTCTTCGAACATGCTACCAGAAACACATGAACAATTAATGGTAGGCGGTATTGGGGCATGATTTTCTAGTTTTTTGTCCTTTGAGTGCCTGATATGAATCTCAAAGATATGTTTCAAGAGAATAGTTCTGCTTGCCACACATCACTTAAAACAATGCCTTTAGAGATCGAGACATTCCTTCGTCGCGCAGTATCTTGTTTGGGCTACGAAATTGACTGTTTGGATCGTACAATTTATGTTTTTGCGCTTCTTTCTTCAAGATTTTTTCGAGTTAAAATTTTATGTCAACGAACCCATGATGACACGGAATTCAAAGAATGAGGTTAGTCTCTGCATAACCGAGATTCAGCCACAACTATGCCGAATTGATTTGAAATTCAGTCAAAAAGACAAAAATATTTTTATTTATTATACTTTACATGATTATTTTATGATGAAATCAAAATTAAGATACACAAGCAAATGAACCATTTTTTTATTCGAAATAAAAATGTTCGCTTTTGATGAAGTACGTATAGTTGTACAATAAATGCTTCAATGTTTCATCCATAATAATATGGAGGATGTCATATAGTTCCCAAGTATGACCACCGTATCTGAGAGGGAACATTTTAGCAATTAAGAAAGTATGTAACAAGTTAAAAGCTGCTGCTCGCTGTAATATTATTCCAGGTAATAAAGGACAGTATTGTAAGGCCATCGATTGTTGACCTATGCAAGGCTGTTGATTTTAAACTATACAACAGGTTGCACATACTGGGTTTAACTAATTAGATATTTTCATTGTTTGCGCTTTGGCACGATCTCAGAAGTGATTTTAAAACATCTAACTTAGTTGGGAATCCATAAAATTCGCGGAAAAATTGAGCTCTTCGAGACCAAATGTACTTATAATATATAATCTAAAAGATCTATATAATGAATATTTCATCAAAATACTATTTATTTACTTTAGCATTTATCTTTGCCTACGCGTGTGCCGTGTAGCTCCAATTAGCTTTATACACTGACTATTTTATTAGTTGACCACTTAAATTATGAATTATGTACACGACCGGCGCCTCTGTGTATTTAATTTTACAACTCAAACAACATCTGCTGCTTTTTGAGGATAAATGTACTGCATTATTAAGCCTGCAACCTTACACAAACGTGTCTTGAGACATGAGTGCGTTTTGAAAATTGTCTTTCCGTAGCCAGAGGGCAGTCATGGCTTCGGACAGATATTGGGATCGGGCGATGTCCAACCTACAGGTTTGCCCATGTTATATTTGATAAGCCAGTCATATAGTGGTTGGAAATACCGTAGAATGGGCCGAGCGTCCATTTTACCTGTTTTTCCGTTCGTGATCGCTTTGAGTGCCTCAGGCCAAGGCTTGGACGAACCGAGCGCAAGCATATCTCCCATCAGCTTACCTGCCTCTTTCGACCGATAAAAATCGCATTCGTGCAACAATCCGCGATGGCCTGCTGCGTCACACAGTGCTTCGTAGAACTGAAACTGCAGAATATTGGCTACAAAGTATCGAATATATGGCGTTCCAGAGGAAATGTGATATTTCGAAGCGGGATCAAAATCATCCTTGCTGCGACGAACTGCCGGGCAGTAACCGGCATACTCGAGCCTATAGAGGTAAATTAATCAAGCTGATTAGTTACTTGATTCTTCGACCATTATGAGAATTATTGAGAGGTGTTACAACCAAAGTTTGAAACATGTGATAAAAATAGCTATAACATGTTTTGTAGATTACGAAAGCGCGCTTTACTAAAAAATAATTAATGGTAAATAGCTTATGGATATTAGTATGGATAAATATGAGAACTTTGAAAAATTAACTAGATATATTATACTTACTGTAGTTTCCACCATTCGTCATTTAATCTCTCCGCTGCATAATTGCCTCGGTAAACGTTCCATCTCCAATTATCGAAGAAATATGCCGAAGGTAATATGGCTATCTTGTCGAGTGCAATGCTCATTAGGTAGTTAAGAGTATCTTCTTCAGTCATTTCGCTTTCTTCAAGTAAGTTTATAGCCTGCAAATGTTTTGGTGTAGACACTGATAGTGCCAACGTATCACCTACGGCCTCATGAAAGCCTGGATTCGCGCCTGATTGGTAGTATGATGGCAATTTTTGATATTGCAAATAATACTCAATATGCCCCATCTCGTGGTGTGCTACTATTAGGTCTGACATTTTCACTCGCGTACATTGCTTGATACGAACCAGGTTTGTACCACAACCGTCCCATGCACTCGCATGGCACACCAGTTCTCGGCCATCGCTGGGCTTTTCGAGAAGAGAACGATTCCAGAACTCGTCTGTCATAGGTTTAAGGCCAAGCGAATTAAAAAACTCTTCCGACAATTTAAACAAATCGCGCGGTTTCATGCCTTTTCTTACCATTGCGTCGGTTACGTCTACTGTGGGTCGACCCTTAAATGGTTCCAAACCTTTGATTGAGATGTGTTGCGCATGAATGTGACCTGTAAAAGTAATAAAATAGTATTTGTTTACACCAGTTGTTACAACCCGTCGAACTTCATTATAGGCGTTTGCAACCTGCAGCATGGCTTTATTTTCTACGTAAGAGTTCATTTACTTCTAGAGAGTCTTTAAAATGTAGACGCAGTCAAAATTCATCTATTAATGAAAATGAAAATGCTATTAAATTGCGTTTCTTTTTTATCGCATATATAGTTTAGTACATATGTGTATAATGGGAATGCTAGTACAAATAAAGAAATATGTGACGGATTTCAACACAAAGGTATCTGGTCTTTCCGCCGACTGTAAAGCTGGATTGCCGCATACAAATATTGTAGAAGCAAAATGTAACATAAATAGAAGTAATATGAGTAAGCCAGGCGACAAGAAAGAAGAAACGATAGAACGTATTATTGGAATAAGGGGAATAAGAAAAAAATACTCCTTGTAGTAAGATGAGTGGAATGAAATTGTTAAGAGCGAGACAAGAAGACCGTTAATATGAGCATAGTGGATTGGTACACTGGTGTAAGTGATAAAATCAGTGGTGTTTATGATCGCAATAAGTATTAAAATTACAATAAAAATAATTGTAAGACGCCTCAGTGAACATGTAAAGTATGATATACAAGGCGTGTCTGATTTCAGAGAACTTCTGAGTAGTCACTTCCTTATGTGTCTATATGTAAATATTTTTTCATTTATTCATACCAAAAAAATGAGACAAACGTCCCTTAAAATTTGAAAATAAAATGTTTTATTTATACCAAGAACTCTTATTTAAGTTCGGATCATTGTGAGCAGAATTACGGGCCAACCAAAGAGGATAAATTGGCTTCATTACTTCGGAGTCATCCTCCGGATTCAACACCTACTTTGACGCACTATGTCCCATATGTAGCTGTAGCGTCTACGATAAATCGAACTCTCCTTATCTGTTCGAGGCGTCCTTTCTCTTTCACACCTGTATTCCAGTTGCTGATTCAATTCTTCAGTCATCCGTGGTGCTGCATATGAAGCCTACAGATTGGTATTTGTCCTCCAATTGGCTCATTGGTAGAATTCGGCTTCTCGCGTTGCAACCTAAAATTTTTGCTTCACCTTCTTGTTGCGTTCCTGGTTTCCTCAAATACCGGACAAATCAGCAAGGTACGGGTTGGGTCGTCGTTTGGCCGGAGGCCACAAAAAAGGTGCCGCTTGTCTTACATGCGTTTTCCTTTTTTGATTTTTAGATCTCAGAGTGGGGTCTCAGCAAGTACCAGTACTATATAGGTGCTAATTGTACGACAGACTTGTGTGGTGTGGAGGGCAGTCATTCTTTAACTTTTATGAGGCACATAGTTCCCTGCTCTATCTCGTGCTTGATGCCTTCTTTATCCACACCAAGATCCCAAATGAAACAATAAATTTCGTAACCGGCATTAGGAGCTCGCGTCTGTTGTTCCGGGGATGTTTAGGAATGTCTTTCCTTTCAAAGCCGCTTTTTTTACTGCTTTAGCTGAAGCTCTTCACATATGTAATCTACCATTTAGTATTTGTCCCAATATACTTTTAAGTATCCTGCACTATTTTTCAAATCGAACCTGTTTACCGTTTAGACGAAAATTTGTTTTTTTTTCCAGTAGGTAGAATCCCTTCACTTTTCTCTGGGGTATCTTTCAGACCTGTTTTCTGTTCGATAGTATATCCAGTTGGTATGCACGCATGACGAAACGGCATGCGCAATCTTGTTTCTTTGAAGTTCGATTTCCAAGGCAGAACAGGCTTGGACGGTGGTAGATAAATCGCCTCTGTACGTCAGCATCTTCAATCTCCTGGAAGTATTTTGGAGACGAAGGCCACTGTCGTACGCTCTGTTTCACGGCCCGAAAGTAGACTTTTTGCGACATCTGTCTTCGAATCCATGCAGGTCTTTTTATTCGTGACTTTTCTATCATGTAAATAACTAGACATTATTCAAACCAGATATAAAGGGCTTTTTCGCTAATTGCCTTCCACAGAAAATTATTTAAAGCGTTTCCGATAACAGAAAGTACTGCTAAATGTCTCTCGCGTATCCTTGAAATAGAACTGTGTGCTAATCTAGTTTTTTGAAGCACGGACTCATATATAAATATATAAGGACTATTTTTAACTTCGCAGTTAAAACAACAAATTTTGCGGAGTGGGGCCTTAATAACTTATCTTTAACACTTAGCCGAGGGTTATTGTCAACTTACCGACAAGATGAGCAGGAATAGGCCCATCTTCCTTAATTTTTCCAGGGTACATGATAATTAATTTACTTCTAACATAAGCATGCAGTTGTTGATACAGCGGTTTCAACGTAATCCACAGATCCTCGAGGTCTTTTTCAAAATTGGGCGACTGTTCGTAATACGTCTCAAGTAAATCCTCGGTGTAGTCCTGAGTCACAAAAATAAGTTGAATGAGTTTTATAGAACAGTTCAGAAGTTCTAGAATATCGCATAGCAGCTAACGCTTGTCACTCTGGCAGATCTTTTTAGGCTTAAGGTTATCACCAAGAAATCTTTGAGGGTATTTTTCAAATTTCTAGATAATTAAATTACTTAATTAATTTGACAAATGCCAAGAAAGGCCTCCTATTTTCCAATGAGTATGTTGAAAAAAGTGTAAAGTAATCTGGACGTCTATTATAGTTTTAATAAATGAAGTGTTAAAGCAGTACCTTCCTGCCGTTGGCCCGTGAACCTTCGTTTAGTATGCTTGCAACCTTCAACCATTTGTTCTTGACAGGTTTACCTGCTTTGTCACGGAACTGTGACCATACATGAAGAAGCTCATCATAGTCTTGTGATTGCTCAAGGATTTCTTTTATTTCGGGCTCAAGCCCTAAAGTACATTCTTCTGGGCTAGCGGGCGGCTCATTTGGCTTTCGATAAGGGCAAACCTTTGTTTTCGCGTGATTTGATTCCATCTCCTGCCTCAGTCTTATCATCTCTGCAGTTTTTTCTTGCGGTAATGCGGCGACGCCCAAATTACTAAGTGATTTGAAAATACGTTTCAACTCCGGATCTTTAAACTGCTTCCATGCAAATTTTTGGGCTTCGCGACCCTTGTTGCCGGTAAACTTAACCATTTTTTGTGATGCCTCGGCCTATAAGTGAAGATATACACGCAATAAAAAAATATACGTCTATATAACTAAAAGGACTGCTTTATGGTAAGTACGCAGCGATATCACGACAAGTGCGTCTAAACTTATAATCTTTAAAGTACCATCTAACAATTTTATTATAAAACTATTAAATTAAAATACTTTAACGTGTAAAAAGCTAAGCTACAAGGCTATTTCAACATACGCATAGTCTAAACGGTAAAAGCGGTGTTTACGTCTCTGTACTGGGGCACCAAAAATGCATTCGTCAAAAGTATTAGCATAATTCCTGAAGTAAATCATTTGACGTGGAACATGTCGAACAAAAGCTCAGTTATAGTTATCTCGATAAACAGAACAAGGCAGAACCTACATTTTTCATGGAGTTGTAGTCAGTAATGTTGCTTGCTTGTTCCCAGGCTGCTTCTGTCGCTTCTAAGCAGAGCGGGAGATACTCCGTCTCGTACAAGTTCAGCCACTTACGAGCCTCCAATTGTTGTGTTGAGATCGTTTCATCGTTCAAAGTTATTTTGCCGTCGCATTCCTGATATTCCGAAATAGTATATTTTATGCTGTTAGTGTTCATTATGCTTAAGCAGAAAATTAATTGTGCATGATGTAATTTATACATGACGTTTAAGCAGCGCATTATTTAAGCCATATACGTTACTCAGTTAATGCTTAATGGAAACTGAAATTGCTCAATATAACTTTTGTGGGAATTTTTTTTATAGCGAAATCTGCTGGTTGTATGTTAGGCACTATAACATGTTAAAAATGAACACTTCTTTAATAGGCTTCTATTCGATAGGAGTAGATATAAATAACGCCCATCATTTACACATGAAGTACTTACATCTAATTAGCAAAACGCAAAAGATTCATATATAGTAGATATCTATAAACAAGAAACTATGTGCACCTCCGCTGGATGCGCTATTATCGGCTATCAAGGATTTGTCTGAAATTCGCTTATATGCGCGTGTATGTAATGAGATTTGGTTAAGCCATCGAAGTCAGCACATATTCTGTATACAACACATTCTTTTGATTTTTTTTTTGGCATTAATACTAATTTGATTATCTAGATACGAGGAAATTTTTAACATTGGGGTACTTTAGTTTTTAAGTATCTAGATGAACTTACACGTGGCATACCGTAACATCGTCTGAAAGATGTCCTTATAATAAATCTTCCCGTCGACTGAAAAGGCGCAAAGTTCAATGCAAAACACCTACTGGAAATAATCCATTCTAATGCAGATGCTGATCAAATAGTCAAGGCTAATACCAGGTATTTTTAAGGTGACATAAGTTTTCGGTATAAGTGTATAACAACTAACTCCATCTACCTGTTCATGAAGTTTGGAGCCTACTCCAAAGACATGGCGTCATACGCTGGTACGGCCTTTTTGATGTGCTTTCTGATGCTGCATCTAACAACAGAATGAGTAACTAACTGATGTTTCTAAACATAAACGTTCGACTCCACGTTTGAGCGCGACCGATTAATTGAACGCTCGAAACAGAATTTCCGTATTCATATATCGATGGGTGCACGTTTAGTTTCATCGACATATATATTTAAATCGGTTCTGAGCAACTGTATAAATAGCAGTCAATCGCTTTTAAATGTACTTTTTACAAGAGTATCATAGGCATGATTAATAATCGCCACACGTGACTAACCTAAGCAGTTAAAGAAACTACTTCAGGACACCTTAATCCGTCTTTCTGATATCCATTCTCAACCGTTCCTGGCGGAAAGCAACACGGCTACCTAGAATCGCCAAATAGTCTTTATAGTCATGCGAGTATCACTTTAGAGTACTTCTATTCTTAAATCCGAACTGCATCAGCATACATAGGCTTCCAATGTTTTAAAGCAAAATTGCCATGCGAATCTTCGACTCAGCTCAAAACATTATAACTTTCGATCTTTGGCAAAAATTAATGACGTAAAAGGGACAACGAATGTAAGCAGTGTTTTGTAAATCAAAGTTTTTAAACTTTGCGATAGTGATTTCCCGTTGCTGTAACGCCACGCAAGTACGGATGTGTTGTGAGTGATCCATTTGCTTTAGGCGAGGTTTTGTGAGCTGTTAGTTTTTCGCACTGCGAGATTTAATATGCATTGTTACGTTCTTGGTATTTGTTACTGCTCTTAGACTAACGGTGACGGATCAGTGTCCCTTAGATACAGAATCGTGTCTATTTGGTTAAATTATTTCCTTAAAAAAAGTAAACAAAAAACGTTATTGTGGAAAAATCAAATAACGAAACCTTAAGTTTGACTTTACCGGTCCTACGAGTTGCACTACGTAATATGGATAAATAGTATAGATGTTCAAGGTATGAATAACGAAGAAGGTTATAATAAAACATTTATTCCGCTGCCGTGAGACTTGGCCAATTCTACTCCCCACTGCTATAGTGGCTAATGACTTAGACTCCACTGGAAGATGAAATAGCAATTTTCCTGTACTACAAAGTGGTTTCATTTCCAAAAGCATTGTAATATCGCTATAGAAAAATATTACTCAATATTACATAAGAAATACCATACACAAAGAAAATTATGCGAAATCATTTTCTTGGTATGTTTTGGTCGTCACAAACAAATGCGTATGAATAACTACAAAGCCAAAGACTGTTAATAATACGTTGGAGCTTCTGTTGTCAGAATTGCGAATCTTCGCATTCTGCGAATCTGAATAGCCCAGAGATGCCTCAAAGATTAAGTAATTGTCGATCATTCTGGGGTACTGGATTCTGCATGTGCCTTTAAAAAATGGGAATTTTCGAAAATACGCGACAAATAAATTAAACTGCATTTAAGGAAATTTATATTACTGTTTAATAGTGATACGTTTACCTTCAGCTGTATATATGTCGAGACACGGAGCCATATATATAAAACGATTAAAAAACATGACAAATCTATTAAAGCATTTTCCTCATGGATGAACGTTGTGATGTCCGAAGTCGAACTGCGATTTATAAAGGATCTAAACCCATTTCTAAACCTCAATTCCAGCTCACACTATAGCTCTCGTTCAGAATAATGGTTCAGAAATATACCTATTAAAACACTTTGTTTTGTCACAGATATTTCAGAGTTGATTATAGCTGCGTTGCAGAATTACTGTTCGCTTACGTTTGACCAAACTTTTTCTTCTTAGAATTAATTTAAATAGATTTTCATATTCTGATGTTAATTGTATTGGTTGCTAGCTGCTGTTGCCGAGATTGTTGCCGAAGTTGTTGACTGAAATGCGCAACGAAACTGCTTGCTGTGTCCCAAGATAAACTAACGTACCTAACTACAAAGTACATTATGAGAAGAGAATCGGTTTTGTTCTATATCGCATGGTGTTAGGGTTAACTCATAAAAGTTACCAAATAACAGCAGAGTCGTGATATTTGGCTATACAAATGCCTGTTACTAAATGTAAATATATAGTATCGTATTTCTAAAGTGATTATACATACTGCGATGGGTGACAAAATATGCCACTGATGAAACCCCACGCCAGCGATTTCAGCTAGTCACGCCGGGCCCCGCTTAGCTCGTTTGACAGTATTCTTTGCATATCTTAAGTTAGCGTGATATATTTCAATTCAAAGAAAGATCGAAGATCATCATTCTCATCTTCATCAGAGTCTTGTCAACTATCCAACCGGCAGTTTGCCAGATGTATTTTTCATTCACTTGCCTTCTAAAAGCTTCCTGGCCGCAAATATATATAAATATCCCGAGACAGACATAGAATATCATATATATTATTGAAGACAGGTAGTAATACAAAATAGTAAGCTTTTCAGTGATTCTGCTAGCCCAACGTTGCAGGCGTACTAAGCATGTGCAGTTTTGCTATACACATCGGACAAGACAGAGGTCTACACAGTGACTGACTAATGTTCTACGATCGGCACTACCCGAAGAAGACAATCCGTAAACACATCCAATATATGTTTCGAAATACGCTTGTCTCCTTTATTTTCATGGCCATGTGGCCACGCCCATCCCCATTGTTATTTGATAACTACAAAGAAAATGCTCTGCGCATCGCTTGCATTATAACTATACCATTAAATGCCTACATACGTCACCTCGATTTCTATAAAATTTTCGAACATAAAAATTTCAAATGAAACGTGAGGGTCTCAAAATGTCGAAGCGGATTGACCGAAACGGGTCCACAGCGGCCAACAACGCTTGGAACAAAAGTAAAGCTTCTGGTGACTTTTCAGCGGCTTGTGTGCAACGAACATACTTTTGTTACTTTCTTTGCTGTATCATTAGTTGCGACTGAATTTTGTACTAAATATATACTTTTTGTCTTATACATTATCTCATGTCGCATCAAAACGGACTTCAAGCAATTTATAGTATGAGAATACGAACAGTTTATTTGAATACGTTCTTGTACCTAGTAACATCTTTAGTTGATATAAACAAAAGCGAACCGGCAAGTAAAAAAGAGTACAGCTGTGGATTTAGGGACACGTGTACACGCGGGCAAGTAAGGCGATCGACGATAAGAGCTAACGATGGAAAAGACCAGGGAAGCACGAGTATGACGTGAAACCACTGTATAAACTTGCAGCATTTTCTCGGGTTACACAACGGCTGTCACGGTTGGCTTTCTCTTGCAATTAATAGTACAAAAAAAGCTAGTCAAATTTCAGAATTCGCATGCTTGAGCCGTTTAACCGGATGGGCTGCTTACCAGTCTGAAGTCAACCACTTCCATGGCTCATTCATGAATACATATACATATTTTGCACAAAAATAGATCGGCTTTCAAGAGTGTGCGCAGATATTCGCACTTCAATGGTCTTTGCTGTTTTTCTCTTCTCCTGTTTTCATGCAACAGCAACCTACTACAACTAATTACTACATCGCAGATTCTACATCACGGAACGGAGCTGTACCTTTCGACAGGCGTTACACTGCGGCAAAAGGTACATTAAAATGAATATAATTTCGTAACGGAGATATGGTTCGTAACACAATTTAAATAAAGCGATTTCCTTTTCTTCTCATTACTTAAATAACGACGAAGGAGGAAGATTGAACTCAGTTTCGTAAACACTCACGTCTTGTGTTTTTTGTGATTCTCCGACTAGAGCACCGACTGTGCAGCCGATGCAGACAACGTAGCAACACACTAAAATAGTGGCCTGCATTTTGGACGCACCAGGAGTCAACCAGCGACTGACACAGTTCGGTCAATGTTACTCCCTTATAGCACCGCTATCTGGAGAGGGCACACGGTGTTCGCCTCGCCCCACAAAAACGTGCTATCTAGACATCACCACGAAGCCATGAGCGAGAAGCTCAGCAATGAATTCGATAGTTCTGAAGCAACTTCTGGTGCAGTTGGTCAGATATACTTTCTGTTTGATATATGGGAATTGGTAAGCATTAGGTTTTTGTAGCTCCCATTCCAACCATTTGTCAGCTTTCCTAGTCTAATCCTGCCCAACAAAGAGTCGGCAGGAATCATATTTAGCGATTACTGACTTAGTTTCATAATTCATTTTCGAAGATTCAAAATATTTTCAGGAACCAAGTACCTACCCAAAATGTAAACGTTACTTTGATTAGATACTACCACTCACTTTTGAACTTCCTGCAACGTCTTAGGAGAACGATATTTAGGTTTTACATTGACGCAGAAATTTGATTTTTATGTTAAAAATACAACCTGCGCGTTTTCAAGCGTTTTTAGCTTGAATTATACTATTAACCGATCACTTCAAGTCAAAACGAGTCGACTATGTAAAATAGACAACTGGCAAGTATATTTGATTTAGATTATCCCTATTGGAACGTAATAATTTCATGGTTAGCTTTCTCAGTAAAATTGTTTCATATGGAAAACGAGTCAATGTTTGAAAAGTATCACGGCTACCATAATCTACCATTTCCAACTGCCCGAAGCCATATGTATTTCAACTTTTATTCGTAATTTTTTTTGGCTGGATCCCTCATATTTATGGAGTAATCACCTATTGCTATTTCTACAGCTACAGACACATAGGACATCTTCAAGCTCATATAACCAATTAACATGACGAAATTTTACTTTTGCCCATTTTGCTATGCGAGGGCACAGAACGATTTTTGGCTATATTCTATCCCTAGAATATCGACATGGTGCCATACATCTTCCTTAGATCTCAGCGGCTTCATCAAAACACACATGCATAACGATTGAACAACAGGCCTTCGAGAGGAGCTGGCAGACATCGAAACAACTGGGTAACAACTCTAAAATACTTTAACTTTTCTTTTGAGCGAGTTGGAAACCGAATTAAACTTTAATCATCTCTTGATTGCACCCGAATAGTACCCAGAGTGTTTACAGCCGTTATAAACATCTTTATATTTCGCCCATTTTGTTTTCTAGGTTTGTACTACCCAATGTTAGCCATGACTCGCTATTTTCGTCCATGGCCGTCAGTTCAAGGCAAAAACAATTCTTGCACAGTCTGTTAACCCCTTAGTTTCTGATTAGTTAGTTTCTGATTGTCCTACCTACAGCAAATGTGCACATATGTGATTTATACTAAATTTACTAATTAGACTAGATGGCAACTAATTGGAATAACCTTGTTCTAAATAATAATAATAATGTTCGAGCAGAGCCTTAAGAAATAGGGGGTAAACAACTGATGCTACGAGAAAAAAATGTTACCTTGTACTTGTAACATGCTTAACTGAGATTGAATAAATTTATTACTTGTTTAACCTTTTGAACCAGTCTATATTTTTGTAAGGTTTTTGGCCTTTAGGTACTATTTTACGCTACGAGATTAGGGAGTCCTGGTTTATGCCAGTAGGGAAATATAAAAGAACCGCACACTGTCAACAACTACCAGGTCAAGATTATGGAAGCTCCGGTGTTTCCGCGTTCCTTCTCAAAGACGTCCGTCTGCAAACAACATGTGGATGCAGAATTCTCCACGGCTAGCTGCATGGACTTTAATCTGAAATTTCGTTGCAGTGTCAAGAAATGCTTCTAAAAATGTTTAACCTTTCGTTTTCGGTTGTGTTCCTAGCTTTCCTTGGTGCGTATTAGGTGCTCCCCTTGCTAATACTGCTTAACTTAAATCCTCACTTTAAGCTAAGCTGTATACTTTAAAAACCAAAATTACACACACCTGTCGATTTAGGCATGGTTTTCGATTAAAGAGATATTCAAGTAAAGAATATATGCTATTCGGAATAGATTTAGATTCCATGTTTTCATCCGTAGGGGCCTTTCAGCGAGCGTATGTTATAGCTTCAGCACTTGGGCACGTTGCGAAAATCCAGCAAATACCGTTTCCATAACAGCTGCTTATTGTATACAATATTATATAAAGGCGGAGCAGACACTAGATTACAGTAAGCAACCGCTGCATTATAATTCTTATAAGTATATTCGATATATGAGTATACTTTGAGAAAAAATACAGTGTATATATATATATATATATATATATATACATACATATATATGTATATGTATATATAGAAAAAAACGATAATAATTTATATGCAGAAAGGTTGTGCAACTTGTGCTTATTAGTTGTATCTATTACAATATAATGGTGTTACAATATGTTCAATTACGGTAACTTGTCCGTTAACTCATCCAGTCTTTTCCACTGCTTAATACACTAAAGGTGCTCTAAAAAGTTCATTAAATACAATTTACGTACAAATATAGTTTGTAGTAACTTTTTTCTCACTAGATGATAGAATTATGCATAATTCTATCAACTAGAGAAAAAAAAGAGCACACATAGTGAATCTAAGCTTTAACACTGAACGCCTGCTTTCTCAAACAATCAGATATGGTGTAATGATTAATTAAAAGGAAATAAAATAGAGACTGTTATTATAAGTATAGGTATATAGCACTAAGTGAAGAAAGCGAAACAGAGCACCGATGATTAAGTGTATCAAACCCAGCACTGATGTTATAACGTATAGTTCTTGTATGGGTTGCATGTAGTCGTGTATGTCATGTATTTATCTATTACCTTTCAATTTATGCGCATTAAAAAATTAACTGTGTATGTATGGAAAAGGAGACGCAACCATACATATTATTCCCTTTTCATGCAATTATATTCAAAGGTTGCTTTTATATATCTACCGAGTCGCGATGTCATGTTTCCTTTGGATACGGTGATTAGAGATTGAATGAAGGCACTCATTTCTATATTTGTGGAATGTATTATTTTACACAAACGATTCAATTCAAAATTGTCTTTATTGAATTTAGAAGGCAGTGGTTATATTTAAACTAAACCAGCGTACTGCATAATTTTACTGTAGTGCCCGCTAGATGTGATATTGTACTCACAATTTATTTTTATAAAGATTATGCGTCGTAAAATTCTCAGAGCTTCATGAAGTTAACTACAGTCACCATTGCCCGAAAAATTTACTACAAATGATTACTGCAGTATACTGGTTACAGTTGTTTTTTAACACTGACCATTACATCAAATCGTGCTAATGAGTATCTATGTCGAACTCTGCATCATGCACTATTATGTGTAGCCAATTACTTAACTTCGCATCGTCATCGCCTTAAAATGTACAACATATTTTGTTAATCATTATCTGCTTACTATTCTTTAACAATACGAGTACTAGTATGATGTACTATATATTATAGTTTACCCTACGCTATTCAAAGCTATGGTTTTTTATCGTTAATCTAAAGCATAGCATTTGTGCTCTTCCCACCTTATAATAGCGCCAGTCGTTCACTATAGATACTATTAAAAATCCGACATCCGTTTGTTACTCTGTACACCAACCCTGTCGAAAAGAACATACTATTACAGTATGCACAGACCACACACTCACGAGCATCGCTGCTTGTAAGTGGACTGGGTAGTTTTTGTCTTCGTTATTTCAATGGTAAAGGCCCGACGACAGCGGGGTCAGTTAAGTCAAGATAGGACAGCTAATTTCTCTATATAGCGAGGATTAAGACATTTGAAAGTTAACGGCCTGGCTTTAGCGGGAAAGATGTTTCCTATGGAACAAAAAATGTTATTATATGCCAACGACGTCGAAGGGATATATGGAAGCTGCGTGGCTACGAGGTGATGTGCGCCTACTTTATGGCTTTCATAGTCATATCAAAAAGACTTCAGAACTGAAAGCTATGAGGCATTCCAGGCTGAGAGTCAGCCGAGGACATAACATTTATTCAAGCTAGTTTGGCCAATGCCTATTGGCCGTGTGAGAGCTGAACGATGTTGCAGCGTTTACGCCTTGCGCTATGTACGGGCCAAGCAAACAGTATGTGGTTACACCAATGTATGTCTCGCATTCACGGTTGTCTACTCCTACAGCTAGGAACTGAACAACAGACAAAACAAGTCAAGAAATCTGAGAAGCTCTGGGCTAGGCAAACACCTCTACCACAGTTTTTTCTGTCAGAGCTATGGGACACCCGTTTCTAGGTATCAATATTCAGGTAAATCCGGATGTGTTTATATCTGCTTTCATTTTTTTCCTTTCTACTAATTTAAATTACTAGCTGTCATGCGAGACATTGAAGGTTACATTGAGCCTGAAAGTATCTATCGATTTTAAGCGGAACATAATTTCCGAAGTTGTCATTCTACATGATGACATGCAAGAAACATGATGACTCATGGTTACGGTTGTTCAGTGAGAAGTTGCCGTCATCGCGCGTACGTGAATCACAAGCTTTGCTTCCCAAAAACCTGCCGATCAGGTTCTACTGAGGTGGATTGTCGTTTATTGCCGAACCTGCATTCCCATTTTTATCTTGATATTATCATTTACAGTCTACAGCCACGTACTTTGAAATGCTAGAGGAATTCTGACTCGATCTTAATAGAAGAAGTCTGATTCACGGATGTACGCAATGACACGTAATCTAGATGAAATCTGGATCAATATAGTCAGTTGAAGGTATTCCAGCAACAGCGTCATGCATTCCATGTACGCTACCATAACTAGTCAATTAATAGGGTTTTATTAGGAAACGTTTAAGAGATTTACAGCGGATTGGAACGCATACGTAATATTCTACACCGGTGATCTCGGCTTATTTCAATACAATTTCCGATCAATATGATTTTGGTCACTACAGAACATCGGTAGAAGTTGCATGTCTGCGGTCATAATGAAGCTTTCAAAACTATTTTGCAGAGCTAATAAAAATTATTAATTATAGGAAATAATTTTACATTTCCGCAAAATACAAGGTAGTACCACAGGATCATCATGTCAGTCCGTATTTCTGTATGTATGGCCCGGTGAGTGACGATGGCACCTCGAACTAAAACAAACAGTACTGTGCCATAATGTGGAGCGCTTGTCGAATAAAGTATTCAAATTACGTTGTTCATTAGGTATGTTTAGCTTTATAATCGCCTTCAAGTCACCTTATTTGTGGCCTTAAATCCTAGCGGTCGTCGTTAACCGCTAGTCCGCTCACATGCGCAATTCTCTTGCACAGGTTTACCTCTATTCACCATTTATATATGCATTTGTTAAAATAATGACAATAAGCTTCTCATTTATTTAGGGCACCCATGTAACGGGAATGCGCTTCTCGTACGAATAGATGCGACCAGCTGATAGAAAACCAAAAGTCAACGAACGTGTTTGACGCTTTGTTTAAAAAGCCGCGGCTTTTTTTCCAAACGAAGTGATCTGTAACTTAGCTGCGGTTACACTCGTTCAGAACTTCATAGGTGATGCTTAGTAAGCAAATTTTCTCAAATAAATTATGGGTTAGTAATTACAAGTAAATAATTCTGCGAGACTAGATATTTTATGCATTATGTAGTTAAGACTCCTGTGATTCTTCGAAGTGAGCATCGATGCTTTTCGCTTAAGAAGGCAATGGCATTTTAGATACGCATTCAACGTACACTTTCGAATTGTCATTCTGTAGGTATAGTTAGTGAGCTTGTGGCATTGTTAAGATAACATTAATAAGATGATAAAGAGGTCGAACAGGACAATCGGATCATTGTCGATCCATGATGATGCCATAAGTTGCGAGTAACGTAACATTTAAAAGTATTGTTTTAATTGTGCTCTATCACTTTTGATTGCTCTGCATTCGCACAGTGAGTTTGAACCGATTTACTAGACGAAGCTAAATCTCCGGCAAATATATGTCGATGAACATATATTCATCAAGTTTCTAGATGTACATAAATAAGAGCAGGCATGCATTCGGTTGGATTTAGGACTTTTTATCAAATTTTATTAACGGAAGTAAACGGTGGCTTGCGTTCAATTAGCCACGCGAATCAAGTGCGCTAAAATCTTTTGGGCGTTATAAAGCCACGAGTGAAAGCAAAAAAAATCTTGTTTCCTCAATGAGCTCGATAAGATCCAACATAAAAATGCATAATTCTATTCGCTCGATTTGGAACAAAGCATTTTAGCATATAAAAAATCGGCAGTACTCGATAAGAAAACCACAAAATAGGTGATGGATTGTCGATGACCCGTGGATGGATTAATACTAGCCCTACGCATAGATTTTTCCATTTTGTTATTACTGATACGTTTTTTTCAATCTATTGCTTGCTAATGATTAAGGATCATATCTCGTTGGAAACAATTTGTTACCATATTACAAAATTTTATATCCAATCCGGGTGTTCTATTTCTTAAAGGCGACCATTTCGGTACTCCGCAGATTATAACCTATAATTAAGTTACAAAACAAATAAGAATATAACAAATATATAAAAAAATAATAAAAACTTAGATTTCTAATTTTCACTAAAATTTTTGTTTATTTTGTTTGTTTTTTTTTTAATATTAAGTAGGTATTATAATTAGTTCTAATTTAATCATTTCAGGAACTTGATATGAGATCACGGAACAGTCTAGCTAAAAAGGCTACTTCTCGAATTCTTCCAAAAATATTTAAGTCTCAAAAATTATGTCCATGGCTTTTTACAGCCAAAACAGTTAAATTGGAAACGGCAGTCTTAGTGTTAGGTCTTCTACGAGCAGTCCACTCGTGCTGGAAACCAACTGTTTAAAGCAACTTTTAGTGGTAGCACCGCATGTAAAACTCGAAGCATTAGTTTTTATGCTTTCTACAACCATTGAAATTTTTTGAGAGATTTTATACTCTGTTCGTATATAATTATAACACTATACATGAGGGATGCTACCTGAGCAGCTGTAGCTAATCGCCTTACATATAAACCTACAGATCGAGGTCGAAAATGAATGATCATAGTGAAATATCCTAACTATACATAATTCTTTAGAAAGTAAGGGTAGTATTAATATCTACAAATGTATAGGCGTTCCTAAAAGTACCCGAGCTGCCAATAGAACAGCGTAAATGTTTTAAAGCTAACCGATGCAGTAGATTACATTGGTACTGTATATTGCTATTTAAATCTGAGATCTGGAGTCATCTAATTAGCTTCGGGACGAGCTGTCTGACTGCCGTGGCCGCTCAATTTTCAACTTTAGTCCTCGTAGGGATATAAAGAGAACGTCGGTTATTGAACTACCCTTGATCTTCTGTAGATCTAGATGCAAAGATCCAAGTCCATTAGGCTAGTCTTTACCCAACGAGATTATTTGGCTTATTCCTACAATGTTTATTCTTTTTATAAATGTAGTAGCTAATGTATTCAAAGCCCTACAAGTTGCAGGCAAATTCTTCACTTCAAAGCAAATATAATATTTTGATACAGTATCACTAAATAGCCTCTTCAAATAAGTGATCATTCTCTAAATTTCGACAAGATACCTGATTATATGGAGAGCATGCCACAATAATTTGTAATTGCAATTTATTTTTGCATTATGCTAGCCTCATTGGTATTTAGGCGATACGAGACAAAAGAGAACTTGAGACAGATGCCAATAAGTAGCGGGTCATAATACAGAGTTTATGGGTAATTCAGCTTTTTAAGCTGAAAAATTTACTATGAAAGATAAAAATACATTTTCTCTAAGTTGTAGTAATTATTGCTCTTCTAATTCATTTACTGGTAGTGCAAATGAACAGTCTCTTGTACGTATCTTCATCTTCTCAATCGAAGCAGTGCTTTCACCAAAATCAGTTATTTTCCAAGCTAATGACATACCGGTGTAAGACAAATTTCTTTCACAAAATGATGTACTAGCGCATTACAGTTCATATAAAAGAAACAGTTTACTTACACAGTTTTAGCAGCCCAGGACCAGATAGTTAGTTACAATGTTCATATTATTTTGTTTAGGCCTTTTTTATTAATTTTTTTATTTGAAAATCAGACGTCACCGCAAACGTAAAAATCGTGAAGCTATTCAAACATTAACAGATCGAGCATCTCGTAGGATATATTCTGTGTGAACTTTTCTACTACGTGCGTCCAAACAATTCTTCTTTTATTATCAAGTATTTTTATGAGACGTACTCTTTAAAAATTCTAAAATAATGAAATCCGTTTTCTAAGATGAATCAACGAGCCATCGCAGGCGTGTCGTGCATCAAAAATCGAATCCGACACAAGTCATATCATTTTCATGGGCAAGAAATTGTCGGACACTTATTAATGACATCAAAAGTATATATATATATATATATATATATATATATATATGTAAATTGCGTATTTTTATTCAGTGTGTCGTTTATGGGTGTATATGTGTACATTTTGCTGATAAAAAAAACATGGAATTCTTTGTCAGAAGTTATTCATTCCTTGCCTGCATTAAAATTTCTTGAGCTAGTGGCACAATATTTTTTGCCGATTTGATTGCTCTTGATAGCTGAAGTAATTATTTTTTCAATGCAATGGTTTATGGGTTGTCCGAAAGATCTTAACTGATATAACTCCACTGCTTATTGTGGTCACTCAGTGACGTGTTCACAGCGTGTTAAAATCCTTTATTCATATGATGTAGGGTAGTAGTAACCGACTGTGTGATACAGTCATGAGATAGCGGTGTACATATTAAACGTCTTTGTATTATAATGAAGGTATTTAAGGCAGAAGTATATTTTCTTTATCTCTCTCTCAATACAAGTCCTCATGACAGGTCATGATATAGCTGTACAGCATTGGCCCATGGACAAAATTAGGTAATCCTTAAAAGGCTTTATCGCACGCCGTTTGGTACTTACGTACATTTTAGTGGTTTGTTTTAAGTCGTATGTATGCATCGTACGATTATTCCACACTAGAGCCGAATAGTGTGATGCACTTTATCTCTAAAGCCAACCAAGAATCAGATGTAGGGCAACCTGTTGCTGCAACATCGATCGCTTTGTTAAGGACCTATCAGGAAAAAAAGCTGTTTTCTTATCTTACCTTGCAGTGTCTTGCTTGGGTTTATCTTGGAGAAATAAGGATTATGGTATCCTCAGTTGTTTAAATTTTACGAAATAGTCAAAGCGTGCCTACATTTGGCTGGCCACCCTGCACTATTATTATTATGTCTACATTAGTGGGACACTATATTTCCTCAGGTGCAGCAGAAAAGCTTTATAGTAGCATTATGGTGATCTTGTGCTTTACCTAACAGTTGTGACAACCCTGGTGTATGGTGACTATTAGGTAACGAAAATTTACATTTTTTTTTGTTGAAACGAAAAAAAATAACAATAAAGTGTAAATAATTTATAGAAAAAAATTGTCTAATAAACACTGCTTAAATACTTAGATTTAAGCAAATACTTAGACTACTTTTTATGTATGAATGACACACAAATGCACATCCGTTTCAAACTCATTTAAATAATGAAATTTTTTTTATTACTTAGTTAGGTTAATGGTTAGGTTAGGTTACGTTCCCGGAAGGCCCCGATCGACGAACGAGGCAGGAATGCTCTAAGGAAGGGACGAGCAGGGGTTGCTGGACCCCCACCTGGTGCGTCCCCAGATGGCGGATAGGGAAATGTCTATCAGATATGATGGGTACCAGTAAAAGTCCAGTCCTCAGGGAAACCCTTACCGTTTCCTGACCCCGGCGTAAATCGGAAACAGTGGGCCCTTGAGGACTTTCGCGGTGGAGAAGAGCCAAGTTATATGAGGATTCAACGACGCGAGGAGTATGGAAGCAACGACAGGAGGTAGTGGGACCGGAAAGCAGGAGGAAATATGGCAAATCGCATGATGGGAACATACGTGAGGGTACCGCTCTAAAACTGTGAGGCACTGACAGGCTGGCAGATAGTACAGGCACCCGGGCGTCCAGCCAACACTACCTGGCTACCCCATCATCTGACCGAAAATCCCGTTATTGTTGCAGTGCCGGATGGCGACCGGATAGGACCCTGCAGTAATATTCGGGGGGCATGCCTGAGGCCACATGTGAGAAACCCCACCTAACGATAAATATACGTCAGAATACCTATGAACAGTGAAAAAAAGAACGTCCACAAGAAATTGAAAACGCGAAGATAGAGGCGAAAATAAGCGCAGCAAAGACAGAAGAGGATCTTAGACTAGTGGCAAAGGAAAGGTGGCTCCAAAGGACCTTTAAATGTGTTAAAATCACAAGTAAAAGTATCCTTGCTATCAGAGACACAAGGGTGATAATTATAGAGAACGGCCTCGAGAAAGATCAAAAGTTATTAAAACAACTAAATGCTCAAATCCACGGAGCTACAAAGGCAGCAAAACTGACAGCCGGTAGTGTTGCAGTACTGATGAGCAACAATTCCTTCTGCCTTATCTCAGGGGGAGCGGATGGGGATGAGACACCTAAGGACACAGACAGAACAATAATAATAGGTATGATTAACGAAGGAGAGACAGAAGAGGGTCTGACAAAAATGATCAAAAAGGTCGTCAAGGCCATGAAGGGGGAAAGAGGACAAGAAACAACTGCAATCCAAGAGACCGACCAAGCAGAGAACGAGGTCACTAGGAAACTGCTCGAAGTGTACGGCAAACATCTTGGACGTGAAATGGAACTCTGCACAAAAAAACAAACGGAGGACACACAACCTCAAAGCACGAAAAGATCTAGAAACGCGACAGTAAGAGAACAACAATATGAGGAGACCTCAGCAATAAGGGTAAAGGTAGGGGAAAATAGATCCTATAGAGAGGTGCTGGCGGGATTATGTACGAAGCTAGGGCCTACAAAAATCGACGGGAAAATCGGGATCTCGCAAGGCGCAGGAGGAGACGTACTGCTAAGAGTACAGGGACCTAGAACATATGAAGCCCAGAAAATCGTCAGCGTTGTCAAAGACGAGGAAGGCATGGAACTAAATGTGAGTGTAAAGCCAAACCTGCGTACTATGGCTATATGGGATGTAGACCCTTTGGCTACGGGAAGCAGAATAGTGAATGACATTAAAAAAGTATTGAGTTTATCGGCA
The DNA here is from genome assembly GCF_002443255.2 of Varroa destructor. NCBI lineage: Eukaryota > Metazoa > Arthropoda > Arachnida > Mesostigmata > Varroidae > Varroa > Varroa destructor. The sequence continues at coordinate 49,064,430 of NW_019211455.1, read as the reverse complement.
AGTACAGATATAATAGCCAGGGACTCCAGACAGTCACGAGGCAGTTGGCACTCACAGATACAAATCCCAAGCGCATTGGCAAAAAGCCATAAAAACTATAGGACAGTGCAAATGGGGCCCTACAAATGCAAGATAAAAGACTGAGTCCGCATGCCGAACTGCTTCTGATGAAAGTAGATCACAAAGCCTACGAGTGCAAGGAAGTGCAGAAGGAATACGATGCTTCCACAGCGGGAACACAGGACATCCAGTCAATATTTGTGACAGGCCGACACTTAATTGCTACGCGTGCGAGATTGACAGCCGCAGAGCCACATCAATACGATGCCCCAAATATAGAACACTTGTTTGTCGAGCCCGAGACACACAGAAGAGAGAAAGTAGGAAAACGTCAAAGCCCCCCTCTTCTGGAAAACGAGTTACGGAACCAAGAGTGGCTATCGATAATACAGACGGAGAAAAGATCGGAGAAGAGCAGAAGAGGAGGAAGAGCGCAGATAGACCGACAGTTGACGAAGTCAACTTCATAACGCTGGCGGCAAAAAAACTGTTAAACGACCCGAAGCAGTGCCACAGAAACAGAAGCAGATAGTGGAAGAGGAGACAACAGAAAATAATAGCGCTCAGACTTCTACAGATTAATTTAAACCGCTCGTCTACCGCCTATGACCTATTGGAAGTGATGACACAATAATACGGCACACACCTATACCTGCCTGCAGAACCGAACATTAAAAAAATAGAATCTACAAAGGTGATTGTGGGACGAGGCAAAAGACACTGCCATATATTGGTGCGGCATAGGGAAAGCGGTGATACGAGGAAGTGGAAAAGGAAAAGAGTTCGTCTAGGCGGAGGTGGAAAACGTGGCTGTCTTTTACTCATGCTAGTTTTTGCCTAAGAGATCAATGGAGGACTTCGAAAGATTTCTGGATGATCTTGGCCAAAGCATACAAAGACATGACATGGGGAAGAAGATTATCATTACGGGGGACTTTAACTCAAAGAGTGTAACATGGGGAAGTAGAAATAATGATCGAAGAGGATCGGTAATGCAGGAATAGACGGCAGTAGAGGAACTCGTTGCTTTAAACGACAGCGAAACTCCCATTTGCGAACATAGAAGTTATCCATCCTTCATAGATCTCATGCTGGTAAACAATGCTGCAATAGTCTCTACAATACGGTGGAGAGTACTGGACGAAGAGGAAAGCGGCACTGATCACCGCTACATGTCCTTCCACGTTGATCAAACAAGCCTACGAGTAGGCGAAGAGAAAGAGACACGGAAATGGCAGGCGAGGAAGTTAGACCGCACCATCCTGCAAAGAGAGATAGACAGAAGGTGCGAACATATATTGGCACACGGAACGGGGTGGAGGAATACAGACAGAAGCGCAGCAGCTCAGACAGCTAATGATCGACGCATACTCAAAAGGCGATCGGCAGTCATCGAGCAAGCGGCACCTGCATCGTCCAAAACACTGGTGGGACAAGGAAATCGCAGAGCTCAGGAAAACATGTGTGAGGAAAGGACGCATCGACACACGAACAAGAAGCTGGCAAAGACGCATGAACGACGTACAATCAGAAACAGAACAGAGAGCGTTATAACAGCTCCGGGAGTACCAGGATGCTCAAAATAAGCTAAGACAATACATAAGACGAAGCAAGGAAAGATCCTGGCAGAAACTGATTGAGGCAGTCCAAGACGTTTTCGGACTCCCGTATCAAATAGTCATGAACAGAATAAAGACAAAATCGCCATCGCTACCTCTTGACCTAGTGGCGAACGCGGTAAGGAGTCTGTTCCCAACGCAGCACTGGAGGGGTGACACAACGTTCGTGGTTGACAAAGGAGACATTCTTGAAGTGACACGGGAAGAAGTAACAGAAGCAAGGGAAAAATTAGCGACAGGGACCTGGACCGGACGGCGTACCACCAGGGGTGATCCCGATGCTAATCAAAAGGTGGCCTATGATCTTCCAAAAAGTTAGCGAACGATACTCTGCGACGAAGGATCTTTCTGGACGTATGGAAAGAAGCAAACTTGGTGCTGATCCCAAAGCCCGAGAATAAAACAGGGTCGATGGCGTTTCGGCCGACCTGCCTTGTGATCACGGCTGCAGAGCCCATAGAAAGTATCATAGTCGTGCGACTGACCAAAGAGCATGAAGTAAAAGAAGCACTGTTAGAAGCACAATACGGCTTCAGGAAACAGCGCCCAACACTCCCAGCTGTAGATAGGGTCCTCAAAATAGCGAGAGAGGAGATGAAGAGGAAGCTGAAGACTAGAAACATTTTGCTGGATGTTAGAAATTTTTTTTAGTAGCATGAATTGGGGGAAACTGATGGCTGTACTGGAGGAGAAGGGGATCTCCACGTATCTGTGCAGGGGCATCAGCTCGTATTTAGAAAACAGGACACTGGAAACGGATGGGGTAAAATACAGGGTCACAGCTAGGGTTCAGCGGGGATCGATCCTTGGACCAACACTATGAAACCTAGCTTAAGATGGCGTGTTACAGATTGCGGATTTACCAGAAGGGGTGGAAACTATTGCATTCGCAAATAATGTGGCTTTTATTACCAATGCCCGTGTGAAGTATGGTCTGCATAATGCATTTGCTCTCAGTCTCCTTAAAAAAAAAAGAAAAAAAAGGAAAAAGAATGAGGGTTTTTTCTTTTTTTTTTTAGGTTAGGTTAGATTCCCGGCGTTCCGGTCGTTGAAAGAAGTAGGAAAAGTCAACGATCGGAAGGGGTTGCTGGACCCCTACCGGGCGCGTTTTCAGGTGGCGGATAGGGGAAGGCCTTTCAGATATGATAGGTACTGGGAAATTATACCCGGCGCGGACCAAAACCAGCCCCCGGGGGAAAGACCCATCGTTCTCTCACACACTTATGGTGAAACAGAAACGATGGACCCTAAGGACTCTAGCGGCGGAGGAAAGCTAACTCAGAGGGTTTCAACGACGCGAAGAGCAGGGGAGCAACGACAGAAAGCGCCGGATTCGGAAGAGCCAGAGGAAATAAGACAAGTCGCTGGGCAGGGACAAGCGTGAGGCTACAGCTCTAAAACCGTGGGGTACTGACGGGCTGGCAGGTAGTACAGGCGCCCGGGCCTCTAGTCAACACCACCTGGTTGCCCCATCAACTGACCGAAAATCCCGCTATTGTTGTGGTGCCGGATGACGACCGGAAGGGGCCCTCCAGCAATACTCGGGGGGCATTGCTGAGGCCATACGTATGTAAACCTGTCCTTCGATAAATGTCAAAAGTTAACGTAAAAGTAAAAAGAACAACCGACACTGTCTTGTGACCCACTAAAGAACAATATAAACAGATATCAAAATGGAAGATAAGATTAAAATAAATGCCGGTATCACAGTGCCACTGGCGAGAGGGGTCCCAACCCTGAAAGAAAAGAAGAGACACATGAGGAAAGAAAACGAAGAAGAATAGAAGAGGAAGGGAGAGACCCAAAGGAAGAACCTTCCCTGCACGAAGAAATGCCTACAGGGTCAAGACAAATAGATGACAAAGATGTCGTAAGAAAACAAGAAGGACAATTACTAAAAGGCCACCTAAGGGAGACCCAAAAACAGACATGTAGGACTGGACATGAAGAAGAGATGCATATAAGCTACGTAGGGTTAACCCCAAGTAAAACACAGGAACAGGTTGGGACAAGGGAAAGAACTATGGAAGAAATACTTCAGGTAAATAATACGGAGGATATAAGCCCAACAGATAAGAGACGAAAAGAAAATAAAGAAGAAGTACGAACAGAATCCAAAAGCGTAGACGGAGCCATAGACACAGTCAAAAATCTCTCAGGAATTTTGGAAATACTATGCAAAAAACATAAAGTCACACCAAGTGACATCAAGGAAAATGCAAGACAATTAGCCAGAGCGATCAGAACCTTGATAAGAACCGAGGGACTAAGAAAAAAGGCTGAACTTGAACGAAGAAATAGCCTCGAGGAGCAAAAAGACAAGATACTGGAACTAGAACAACAGAAAATTCAAAATGGAAAAAAGAGAACGAGGAAAAGGAAACACAAAAGGAAAATAAAGAAGACATCTTGTGTAATAGATGCAAAGAGAAGATTGAAATGGAATGCCTACAAGAGATAAAAGATACAAGGATAGAGGAAAAGATAGAAGCGGAACTAACCGCAGTCAAAACAGAAGAAGACTTTAATCGTGTAGCTAGGAAGAAATGGCCCCAGAAAGTGCTTAAGCGGGTTACAATAATAAAGGAAAACATACCGGCCATTAAAGACACAAGAGCGACGATAATCGAGAAGGACCTCGAGAAGGATCAAAGGCTACTTAAACAACTTGATGCCCAAATTAATGGAGCTAAGGAAGTAGGAAAACTGACAGCGGGTAGTGTCGCATTAATCACGAGTAGAAGCTCCTTCAACCTCATGACAGGGCACGCGGAAGGGGAGAGAATACCAGAAAACGCAAAAACAAATATAATAATAGGAGTAATAAAGAAAGAGGAGACAGAAGAGGACCTAACAAAAATGATCAAGAAAGTAGTCAAAACACCAATAATAAAGATAACTGACAAAGCTGATACCGAGAACACTAGAAAACTACTTGAAGTATACGGCAGATATTTTGGGTGCGATATTAATATATGTAGAGAACAAAAGGAGAATACACAAAAATAAAATACGGAAAAGAAGGAAATCGAAAAATCGATAACAAGAGGAAGACGCAACGAAGAGAGCACAACAATAAGAATAAAGACAGGAGAAAACAGATCCTACAGCGAGGTGCTGACGGGAGTCCGAATGAAACTAGGATCCACAAAAATAGATGGTAAAATAGGAGTCTCCCAACGAGCAGGAGGAGACGTTCTGCTCAGGGTACAGGGGAATATAAAAGACGAAGCCACGAAAATCGCCAACATTCTTAAAAATGAGGAGGGCATGAAGCTGATTGTATCAGGTATGTAGGTATATCGCGTAATTAACAATAGTGCTATTACAATCCAATGACACCGTTTTCTTAAAATTTGCAAGAAGAATGTTTAGTACGCTTGGTTGCAATGACGATTTGTTCGATATAACGATAAGGAGATGTCGGAGTAACACTTCATGATGGAAGAAGCAGGTCAATGTCACGTGCCCTGCGCAGTTCTGTATGTACTGCTGAACCTTCGGCCATCATAAAAACGGTTCCTATGAAGCATCTTGACAGCGAGCTCTCTTCAAGTGATCCGCCTTCAAACGCTGTCGAATATTCTTTCTTTTAATACCTCTCTATTTCGAGTCTTCACGCCCCGTTCGCCGTTAAGCATTTTGCCTGACGGCTGGCTGGCTGGCTGGCTGGCTCCCAGTACGAAACGAACCTTATGTCGAATTAAGACCACAATGTGTCCCTAAGATTAAACAGGTAAATACTGTATTTACAGGGACCTTACTTTATTACCTAACGACACTCCTTAAGAACTTTCAGTCAACAGCTGTACAAGTAGACGTTGGATGGGTCGATAGTGCACCAGTCCAACGTTGGCCTAGCAAGGTACTACTTAATTCGCTCTTCCACGTCTGGGAACGCTGTGTCAATTACGCAACGATTTTCTTGAGAGTTGTTACTAAAACGAGATTCTACGGAGCACAAGGCAAACTTTTGGCGATACGAAGAGATAGAAAAGACTGAAATCCCTAGTACCGAAATAGTTGCCCTTCAGCGAGCCTCTAACGTGTCCTACCTGTCCTTGTTTAGTTGCATAGCTGAAACCAATGAACGCTCAAGCCGTTTCTCTGCGTTGCCTGAACTGGCAATAGCTCATACACTTAGTTCGAACCCGAGCTTGGAGCCTCTGCGTATTGAAAGAGAGATTGCTAAATTTCGTAATATCAGGTGATCCGCAGGGAGAGAATGCATCATAGCTATATGACAGCAAGAAGTTAAACTGTGTGAATGAAATCAGCTCCGTATCAAAAAACGAAAATCATTGTGACCATATGAAATTTGGCATAGACTAGCAACTGGTGGTTTTTGGGACTTCCACGCAATATACGCACCTATTTATAATAATAAAGCCTACATAAAAAATAGTCGGTCGGCACAGTCGATGAAGTGGGCGCAAAAAACAGGCCTATGTAGTGTAACTGGTAGTCGCGTACATCAGATTAAATGTTGGCTCCGTACATGCTTTAGAAAGGTGTAACATTGCTGCGGAAAAGAAATCATGGCCGACGGGAAAAGTTATCTTTTGTGTCTCGCATCTTTAAGAAAAATAAACAAGTATCTGAAAATTCATAGAGATTAAAAATAACAATACAAAAACAAGTGTTATCTATGCGATAATTGCAGGTATTGTAAATTCTCAAACCAGCACGCCGATCGACAGCCATGTTATACTAAAGTTACATAAATACAAGCTAAACTTAACACCATAACAGTTGTTATATGTATGACATATCAGTGGATATTACTAATATAAACTATAAATATATTCTTCTAGTATATAAGAACATCTAGTAGACACTTTGACATAGCAACGTTACAGCTGATCGGTTACCGCACGGACACTTTCTTAGCAGATGCGCCCGCCTTCAGGCAGGACAAAATGAAAACGATAGAAAACCACTGACGTAGCAAAAGAGGGTAATAAGATATTCTATGAAGTTCTTATTACCTTAGTGCATAAAAAAAGCGTTACTTAATTTTCAATTTAGCTATGTGAGGCAATATTTGTATCGAAGTTAACTGCGGCCACAATCACGAATAGTTTAAGTAAATTATATTCAAATATAATACTATCAATTAGGCTTACTTCGGTAACGTGCCCTGAACAAAAAACTTTTAGTACTGCTGCGTACATGGTAATCAGTGGAATTTCTATTCCGTGCTCGCCAAAGCACGAGGACTTTCTCTTGCACGTTTCATCGTAGTTCATTGTTTCCGCCTATAATCTTTCTATAGTTGTATGTTGCTCACTCGTGTTTCCCGTCCGTGCGAGAACGAGGCTAAGCACTTCATCCTGGGTCCACTCGAACCGGTGCCGGTATTGTTATTCCAGTCATACGCTAGAACGAGACGGTAGGGTAACAGGAGTATGCAGCAGAAGTGAATCATACTTTGCATGACGACGAGTGACCGAAACTGGGCATCTACTTCGTAGAATCTGTAAGTTTATGTGGCGGCTGAATTGAATCTTGTGCAGTAATAAAGCTGGCGCAAAAAGCACTACGATAAGCGATACAGAACAAACATTATATATAGACAAACAATTCTATATATATATATATATATATTGATACATGATTGTCTAACTAGTGTAACTAAAACTAAGATGAAGCAAGAGCCGTAATTGTGTAACTAGTAAGCATCAGCTTAATTCTAAATTCTGGTATGTAGGAAACATATACCCGGTACGATACACGCTAAGGAGAAAAAAATGTTCCATTGGGCTTTACTCAATGGCTGCGTCGCTATCCGTCTATCTTTCAATAGCGAAAAAAACACTATTTTATCTACTAGCCGTGTTTTAATTTTCGAAATTTATATATGTCACAGAGAACATAGCAAGTAGCAACAAGCGCTTCGAGTGGTTAGTGTTTTTGTAATGCAAAGCCTAGAGGGAAGACGAGTCCACCTTCTTGTACAACTTTCCGATATGGATGAAAAAAATAATCTTTTACATGCTATTAGCTGAGCCATGGTTTGCATCTACCCTGGTTGTACACACGCACCGATCATCTCAGAGACACTTGAAGCAATGCATCGAGCGATACAAAATGCCCTACTGGAAAAGACAATGTGTTTTCCAGATTTTACTTTGAATACACACTTAAAAAAAAAAAAAAAAGCTTTCCAATCAACCACAAGGAAAACGAGAGAACAGTTTAATTTTTGCCCAGTTTGGTGGAGAACACTTGAGAATTTGTGAACC